>NC_135720.1:97223472-97549028 GCF_964656455.1 Halichoerus grypus | reverse complement strand
CCCGCTGAGCAAGGAGTGCAATGCGGGGGGCTCGATCCTAGGACCCTGGGATCATGACCTGAGCCTAAGGCAGACGCTTAACCTACTGAGCCACCCAGGCGCCCTTTAACTGATGTTCTTGGGGTTTTCAGATATGCAGTTTTATCACTTTCAAATAATGACATTTTTGCTTCCTCTTTTCTAGTTTTTCAGCCTCTAATCTCTTTATTCTACTTAATAAGCAAAAGTACAAGATATTTTAAAACACTAAAACTCTGAAACACATCATTCACAACAGGAGAAGAAAGCCATTGTGTATGCTTTTCCGGCTGTGATTACCACACTCTTACAGTTATAATTATATATTGTAGTTATAATCTTGTAAGTTTCTGTCTCCATTGTAAATTATGATCTTCCTTGAGGGCAAGGACTGTGTTATTCCCTTTTATATCCCTGGCACTTAGCTTAGTGCCTCAATAAATGTATGTTGAAAAATGAAAGAAAAACCAATAATCCAATAACCACAAAACCAAAAACCAATAATCCTAAACAAGTAAAAATAACTATCATTTACAAAGTGTCTGTTAATGTCAACTAGCCCTATTTCTCTTAAACTTTTTTAAACCATGGAACATAAAATAATGTTTTTTAGGTCTGAACACCTTCTCTCGTTGGCCTAGTTCTCTATTCTGCCAACCAAGTGTCTGCTTCAGAAGCCTGATAACCTCTCTATCACCAAACATCAACTGCCTGAGACTAAGTGAGCCATGCTGGTCAGCTCCAATACCCTGGACAACCTGGGAGTTGAAGACTCCAACCTCCAGGTGTAGGGCAGGTGTAATGTGGGTAATTCTGGAGAGCATAAACTGGAGACTGAAATCCTTCTGATCAGTTTCTATATTTGGTATCTATAATTTTTAAACATCTTTGCAAAAAAAAATCAAAATAAGATCTGGTCTACTATGAGGTCTCTCAATTTTTTTGGTGGTCTAAAATATTTTCTTTCTTTTTTTTTTTTATTAAAGATTTTATCCATTCATTTGACAGAGAAATAGAGAGGGAACACAAGCAGGGGGAGTGGGAGAGGGAGAAGTAGGCTTCCCGCCGAGCAGGGAGCCTGATGTGGGGCTCAATCCCAGGACCCTGGGATCATGACCCGAGCCGAAGGCAGACGCTTAACTGACTGAGCCACCCAGGCGCCCCTAAAATATTTTCAAAATAACACAAGTACTAACAGACTCTGCCAGAACTTGAGGTTACATGCACTGATTCCAAGTCCAGTGCTCTTTCCAGCAGATTACCGTATTGCTTCTGCTTGAATTTTACTCATCAGAAACTCTCAGTTCTCTTCTATTTTGGTGATGGTGGTGAGTGCCTTCTAGTTTACAAAAAATGTTGTCAGTATTCCTAGGAATATTAACACACAAAAGGAGATTACAGTAACAATGAACAATAAAATCTCAGCCAGAATTTGCAGGAAAGATACAAGGTAATACAATAATGAAGTACTATTTTACATTTATTAAACTACCAACAAATTCTATGGTAAAAATTTCTAGTGACAGAAGATTGTGCTGAAATGCTCCTTGATGCAGCAGTATAAATGCTGTAATTTTTTTTGGAGAGCAATTTGGTAACAGATACAAAGAGACCTAAAAATAGATGTTCACCCCCTTTTACTCCATCATCCTACTATTCAGGACTTATGTAAGGAGTTAATTCAATTGCAGAAGACAGTCATCTGAAAGAAGGTATTAATTTTATGTAAGATGTGCTCTATAATAAAAATAAGTCTAAGTAGCCAACCATAGAAGGATGGTTTTTAAAAATTATGCTACATCAACTGAAGGGAATGTTATATTGACATTAAAGTCAGATTTATGAAGACTATGTAATAATATGGGGAAAGAGTGCTTTATGACAATGGTAATAAACACAAAAGTACATGTACACAAAAATAATAATCAAGTCCCACCCACCCTGCAAAAATATGCATCCACTAGAGAGAAACACAGAAAAAAATAAAATAGATGTATTAGGAACTGATAAAATTAAAAATTGCCACAAGTTGAGTTCCCCAGAAAGCAGAGTCTGAGATGGAGATTTGAATTCAAGAGGTTTCTACCCCTTAATCCCTCATGATCAGCCCCTGGGAGGGAGTGATGGTAGCAGGAGTGGGTGGAGAAAAAGTTGGATTTGTTGCAATCCCAGGAGAAATTCTGAAGCTGGACTGGCTGGCCTTGGGAAGGAGTGATTTTGGATGAGCCTTGTGAGCATCTTTCCCTGAAGGAAACTTAGAGGAAGATTAATGGAAAAAACTCGTCTCCTCCACTGCACCTGGTCTCAACATCCCACCTAGTACTCATTAACTCCATCTTCTACTGTCTATGATGAATTTCACTCACCCTTAGCTAGCAGTTTTTCTGGGTTAGGTGGTTTTTCTAAGTGGCATGACCCAGACTCTTATGCCTTAGGGGCTTGACCTCCTGGTCACCTTGCCCTTCTCAGGCTAAGGCTGATGCAAGAGAGTACCAAGTGGTCACCAATATATTGGGGTCAAATATATTATTCCATGCCCCCCCATCTCCTCCAGATGTTTAGGGTCAATTTCCCCCTAAGACAAGTGACTTCTTTCTATGCCTGTTGATTTCTTGGCATGAGGAACCTGAAGTGACTAGACAGCAGACAAACTTGAACTTGAATAGGATTCTTGCTGTGCACCCTGGTGAAACATCCTCTTCCTGGGAGGCAAGCTCTCTAAATTCACAGAGCCCAGAGTTGCAGGAATAAGAGCAGAAATTCTCCCAGTGGATCTCTTGGAGTGTGGGTAATCAGGGACACTTCTATTTCTACCCTTTGGTTCTTAGACCCATGTACTCTAACCATTAGGGACACCACACTGTATAATGGCTATTGATTTAGGGTATATACTGTAAAGTATCACCTCCAGGCCGGTCTCTCAGTTGCTCCTCAACAAGTCATTCCATTGCTTTATCTGTGTGGTGCAGTATGGGGTGGGATAAGGCCAGTGGATCCTATGATCATATACTCACTACTGTACCTCACGTTACTCCAGTGTGATCTTTTGTAGAACCCCCTATTAGTGGATCAAATACTCCATGAGCCCTTGGATAATGGTGTTGTCCAGGAGCCTATAAACAGGAAAGACAAACTAACAGCTGGAATATTTGTTGAATTCAGTCAAGATAAATTATTGCCCCTTCCAGGGTGGAAGGAGTCCAGTGAAGTCAGCTTGACACCAAAAGGCTGGTTGATCTCCCCTAAGTGATGGCACTGTATTAGGAAAAAAGGATTGGTCTCTATTGCTGGAAGATTAAAAATTTGGTGGTGGCAGTAGCTTCAGCAGTCTTGGTGGGTGGGAGCCCATACTGTTGAACCCATATGTATCTCCCATTCCTGCCACCATGGCTACTTTTTTGTGCCAACACTGAGCTACAACACAAAGCCTAGCTGATGTCAACTGGCTGAGCCATTCTGTCTACGTAGTGCTTAGTGTGTTCTGTGGTTCAGTTAAGAGTTCTGGGTGTGTAAAATAACCCAGGTATGGAAGCTCGCAAAGGATCATGAGTTTTTATTGGTATTGCTGCCCTCAGCCTTTTGATCATCCGTCCTTGATCATTTTGATTGGGTAGATTGAACAATACTCTTGTCGGCTGTCTATCTATCTTGCCCATAAAGATATACTCTTTTCTGTTAACAAACTCCATAGCTTTCTATGGATCAGGCTCCTCTTGCTTCCTCTCTAACTTTGCTTCTCACTATAACAATTGAACTCATTTTGCTTCTAAAGGTTAAGCACTGGGCACCTGGGTGGCTTAGTCGGTTGAGCGTCTGCCTTCAGCTCAGGTCATGATCTCTGGGTCCTGAGATGGAGCCCCACGTCGGGCTCTCTGCTCAGCAGGGAGCCTGCTTCTACCGCTCTGCCTGCTTGTGTGTGTGCTCGCTCTCTCTCTGTGAAATAAATAATTAAATAAATAATAAAAATAAGTAAATAAAGGTTAAGCACTGCCACTGCCTCTAATATTTCAGTTTATTGTCATCCCCATCATTATCAAAGAGCCCAGTTCTGTAATGACACCTCTAACCACAAGCTCTAGACTATAAAGGAGAGCCACCAGTGAGTTCCTCAGTGAATCTGATGTCCCTCTTACCAGGGAATGTCATGGAAAATAGTCATCTAGTGGAGTTTTCAGCCTCACATAATAAATCCACTCAAGCATGCTTCCTTCTATGGGACATTTGGTTCTTTTTTCCACAGTCTGCAAGAAAGGTTCTGGCATTTACTCCTCATTGAGTATTGGGCATTGGGCATCACTTTCTCCAAGTATCTAAGAGCTGTCCTAGCAGTATATGCTGGGGTGCCTGCCAATGCCTAATAATCCTATATAGCCCAGGAGAATGCTCCCATACCAAATGACACTCCCTTAGCCAACTTTATATTCTACTTCCCCTTGATTCCACACCCTCAGAATCCAATCCTGTACATTCTCTCTTAGCTCTGCTGGTACATATTGGCCAGATCCTACAGCTCCTTCAGGGTATAGTTCCTTTCCTCCTCTTGTAGACCCAGTGCATCCATGACTGCATTTGCTGTGACTTAATGGGTTATGTTATTGACTATAATGGGTTATGATGGGTCTAGTGACAAGAAGGGAAATGGTGGCAGATTCTGATGGGAACATATGTCTTGCAAGTCAGAGGCCTAAGTACCTCCTTAAGTGGGGGATGAGTACCAGCCTTTGACAGGGAGGAGTAGGTCCACCTAGAGGCTTCAGGGGAATATGTAGATTCAAGATTTCCATCACATCAACCCAAATATCCACCTCCCATTTACCAGGGTCCCACTCTTTCCCCATTAGAGCTTGGACCTCAGTGTAGCAAACCCGCCACTGAGAATTTAAGGTTTTCTGGAGCTCTGCTAAGTTTATGCTTAGATCTGAGCCCCATCTTCAGTTTTATCTGCCCTCCAGCTATTGGAGATGAGAGTCTCATTGTACTTTGCAAGGAGGCCCTCTGGCTTTTATGTTTAGCCTTTAATTGCTGGTTTCCTTGTCTTTCTCCAGAGCATTTTTTGCCCTTATAATTACCAGTTTCATCATGCTTCTCAAATACTGGTTCCATTGCCCCAGCTAATGCATTCCCTTCCAAAAGTATGCCATTCCAGAAACTGTCAACAATCGCTCTGCTACTGTGGGCCTGGCTTTATCCATGCTCTACCAACCACTTGTGATGGGGTCCTTATTTCCAGATAACTGGTGGGTGAGCCAGATTTAACATCTGCTTTCTTGCACCACTCCCCCCATCAACTGTCACAAGCTGGGTTTCCAGGAAGGCAGAATCTGCAGTGGAGGGCAGCATGCAGAAAGCTTATTGGAAGGCACTCTTGGATCAACATCTGTGGGAGTGTAAAGAAGTAGGATTGAGCAGAGAAGTTTGGCTGTGAAGCTGTCACAATGTAGGCCTCCGCAAATTCCAAGAGAGTCTGTGGAACTGGGATGGCCCTGAAGAGTTGCTCTCACCTTGGGGACGTTGACCAGTCATTGGGTGTGGGCTGCCCCTGAGAAAGGGACATAATTTTGGATGAAACTGTTCATTTCAGCAGAGGATAATCTCAGGGCAGAGGAGGTTAGCTGGGATCTGACAGCCATCCATCCTCCTTGCAGCTAGCTAAAGGAAAATAGGCCTGAAAGAAGGGTCTGGATTAGGGCAGCACAATACCGTGTCCACTGTAATGTTTTTTAAGTTGTTATAATGAATTATATTTTAACAGCAAAAAAAAAAAAAAAAATCAAGTCATTTAAAAAATGCCCAGGAGAAAATAGTACCATCTTTTCTGTGCTTTCCTCCAGAAATCTAGTGATTTGTCCTAGGGCAGGTTTCTCCTCCTGAAGAATGGCCCAGACATCCCACAAAACAAATAGAAACTTGGGAGCAGCTTGGTCAGTGAAACTACTGATAGGGGGTCAGTTAGCCTCTCGTGACTCATCATCCCCCAGCTTACCCAACCCAGACCCAAAAGAGGCGTGTCAGGTGTAGACTTCAGGCTGCTTCACGGCAGAACAGGCAGGCAAACCTGTGTAACCTGAACAAATAAATCGAGGCTTGCTTGGAGGCCTGTTGCCATATGGCACCCACGCTAAAAGCAAGCATAAATCTGATGCCTAAGACCCTGAAAAACAGTTTATGTCTTTACTGAAGACTGGTGAAAAGGTGGCAAGGACACACTTCCTAAAAAAAATTATACTTCCTAAAAACCCTATGGCGACAGCTCATTCCTAAGTTTCATATCTTCAAGCTGCTGCTTTCTGACCCCTCCTTTCTCCTGCTGGCAAAACTCCAGAAGACCCTTGCCTCCACCTCTGGATTTAGTCCTTTCTTTCATGGGATATATACAAATCGATTTTATGTGTGTAAATCAATTTTGTCTTTCTCTGCACATACCAATTCTCCTGTCCTCATTACCTTCAACAGCATGCAAAGGACAGACACAGATTCATGAGCAGAGGTGGTGGTGGGGATGTAAAATTTGACCTGTCCCACTGGAATTGGTAAATATACTATATTTTTAATGCTATATTTGATGGTGAAACACTTCACCTGATGAGAGCCCAATCATAAATTAAAATGTACAAATCACCCCTTCTTTGGAGCTGCCATCTCATTATTCTTATGATGGCCTATCCCCTCCTCATCTCCTCATTGCCCATCAGAGTGTTTCCATGGTGCTTTGTCTGGAATAGACCTGGCTGCTTTCCACTTGTCCTTTCAAAGCAACTGGCCGACCTGCCTGATAGGGGAGAATGCATAAATGTGAGTGCAGACTTGTGCATAGACACATGAACACAATTTTGCATATTATTTCAGTGAATTCATGGACTCCTCAGTAAGTCCGTCAATAACCACTTAATTGGTTTCCTTCCCTAACTCTCAGTTCCTAAAATTCTGACCCCCAAACTTTAGCTAAACCAGTAATACACTTGCCCATGACAGGATACAAACTCCATTTTTTTATATTGGCAAATGATTCATCCTTACGAATTACGTAGAGCATACATAAATTGTATACTAGGGAAGCCAACATTTTTATTCATCCTTCCTTCCTCAGTTAGTCACTCATTCATTTAACAAGCATTTGTTTGCTAAACACTTACTATTTTGGAATAATGTATTTATTTAAAATCAATTTCCAACTTTAAGAAGGAAGTCAGTTCATGGGGAGAACCGCTATGTAATTAGACAATTACAATAGTGCACTAGGACAGAGGGTGCTGTAGGAGCCTCAGGGAAGAAAGTGGAGGGGAGGGTGGTGGTGGGGAGGGCACCTGATTCAGCCTGAGAGGTAGGTATGGCTGAGAGTGATTTCAGGGAGAGCTTTTTTGGAGACAGTGGTACATAAACTGCATAGTGGAGAATTCTTAGAGTTTTCAGAAGACAAGAGTGGGAGAAAGATGTTCCCTCCAGAAAGGATAGCATTTGCAAAGACGGAGAGGCAGGAGGAAGCGTGGTGGGTTGGTGAGCTCATCACTGGTTTACTAGGGCTGGGGTGGAGGGTAGATAAGGAGACGGTCTCAAGAGGTGAAACAAGGGCCAGTTCACAGAGGGCCTGGGATGCTGCCTGAGGAATTTACTCCTTATCCCCAATAGGATATGGAGCCTCTGAAGGCTATTTAGCAGTCATGACGTAATCAGATTTGCATGTAGCATGGTGAGGTGTGAGAGTTCTTTTTTTTTTTTTTTATGATTTTTTTTTTTTTTTTTTTTTTTTTATTTGAGAGAGAGAGAATGAGAGAGCAAGCACATGAGAGGGGGGAGGGTCAGAGGGAGAAGCAGACTCCCTGCCGAGCAGGGAGCCCGATGCGGGACTCGATCCAGGGACTCCAGGATCATGACCTGAGCCGAAGGCAGTCGCTTAACCAACTGAGCCACCCAGGCGCCCGAGGTGTGAGAGTTCTCACACCCACGCATGGAGATTGCTTCTATGTCAGTTGCATTTACAATTTGGAAATAATAATAAAGAATTGAAATTATAAATGACTTGCTTTTAATTAAATAGGTACTTGGCTATATGTTTATGTAACAGCACTCTGAGCCACTTGCTTTTATTTTTTTTATTTAATTTTTTTAATTATGTTATGTTAATCACCATACATCATTAGTTTTTGATGTAGTGTTCCATGATTCATTGTTTGCGTATAACACCCAGTGCTCCATGCAGAATGTGCCCTCTTTAATACCCATCACCAGGCTAACCCATCCCCCCATCCTCCTCCCCTCTAGAACCCTCAGTTTGTTTCTCCGAGTCCATAGTCTCTCATGGTTCGTCTCCCCCTCCGATTTCCCCCCCTTCATTTTCCCTTCCTGCTATCTTCTTCTTCTTTTTTTTTTTAACATATAATGTATTATTTGTTTAGCCACTGGCTTTTAAATATTATTTTGAATGGAGTTATCTCCAGAGCTGTGGAAATAGCATGCGTAACTCCCATACCAGCTTATCCCTGTTCCAGCCTTCACAGAGGCTCCTGATATAACCTCTAATACCAGTATAATTTAAATAGTTTGTTTATAATCTTATATTTATTTCCACTTTATTTTTATTTTCCAATTATTATATTTTTAGTTTTAAAAGGAGAGAAAATAGGGGCACCTGCGTGGTTCAGTCAGGTTTCTGACCCTTGATCTCAGCTCAGGTCTTGATCTCAGCTCAGGTCTTGATCTCAGGTTGTGAATTCAAGCCCTGAAAGCCTACTTTAAAGAAAAAAAAAGGAGAGAAAATGCAAATGAAGAGAACATGCATAGAACATCAATATCATTGAGGGGATATTCCACTTACTTACATAGTTAGAATATGCTTTTATTAATATAATACCTCTTCCCTGAGTAGTCGGTGGTCTGTTTGCTTCACTTTCTAGTTAAATTTGCATCAGAACTTAGATCAACTCAAGGGAGAGGGTATGCACATGAATGTCATTTGTCGTGGTATGTGGCAACGGGAAAAAAAAATGTCTAAACCCAATTCACTGGGGAAGTGAAAAGAACGCAAAGTTTGGTTAACAAATGGATCTGGGTTCAAATCCCAATTCTGTTACTTAATGAGATAGATAACATTGGGCAAGATATTTACCTTTTCTAAATCTTAGTTCCCTTTGTGTAAAATAGAGCTAATAATAATTTTCTTGTAAGATTGCTGTGATAAGTGAAAGAGCATGTATTCAGTGCTTGTACAGTGTTTAAAAAGTGGTGGTTAATAGTAGAAAGATCACCATGAAGGTGGTGGTTTCTGAAGCTGGGTTGCTTACCACAACCAGGCACAGAAGACTCACCCGGGAAGATGAGCAGTTAGCTCAGGAGGCCTAAATGAACACAGTTGCAAAGAGGAGAGAGACTAACTTTTAAAATATCCAAAACTCGGGGTGCCTGGGCGGCTCAGTTGGTTAAGCGGCTGCCTTCAGCTCAGGTCATGATCCCAGGGTCCTGGGATCGAGCCCCGCATCGGGCTCCCTGCTCCATGGGAAGCCTGCTTCTCCCTCTCCCACTCCCCGTGCTGGTGTTCCCTCTCTCACTGTGTCTCTCTGTCAAATAAATAAATAAAATCTTTAAAAAAAAAAAGAAAGAAATATTCAGAACTCGATGGTTAACTGGGATATGCTAACTACTGTAGCAACCCCCAAATCTCTATGGTATGATACGATAAAGGTTAATTTTTCCCCTGTGTTAGTTCAGGGCTGCTGAGAAGCAGATGCCCAGATGAGATTAGTCACGCAAGAGGTTGACTGGGGGAAACACCTGTGAAGGATAAATAGAAAGATGCCAAGGGAGGAGAGGAGAGCTTTCAGACCCCGGTACAGATCTGACACCACGGAAGGAGAGCCGCAGGGAAGGAAGATTGGGTAGGGAGATTCCTGGACTTCATTGTAATTCTAAGAAAAGTTCATCCAGGCCAGTGGAGACTCCAGGAGTCAGAGTCACCTGCTAGAGGAACCCCTTGTCTTGCAGGAATGGGTCTGAATTTCTACACTCACCGTGGTCAGTCCTTTGCTGGTAGCAGCCCGTGGGAAATGTAGCCTTGGCACAAACACGGTGATAGGCCCAGTGTGGCAGCCGCTGGGGTCATAGTAAATCTTGTCCCCCTCTCCCTGCAGTAGATCTGAATGGCACACTTCCATGACCCCACCCCCAACACCTCCCCCCCACCCCACACACACACATCATAGTACAACGCACTATGGAGTTGCAGAGCTCCATTGAGTCATTCAGGGACCCAGGCTCCTTATATCTATGGTTCAACCCTCCTGTAGGTTCCCGAAGTTTTCTCCATTCAGTTGGCAGATACGGAAAGAGAACACAAATAACGTATGAAAGGTTTCCACAGGTTTCACCCGGACTTTGCTCACATCACCTATGTTCAGATTATATTGGCCAGGACACAGTCATATGGCCCCATCTCATTGCCGGAAGACTGGAAAATATAGGCCAATTGCATACCTCAGCAACCATTTGCACAGGGCAGATGAGAGACAGAACAATGTCCCCAATTTCTGGCTTGGATTACCGGATAGATGGTGATGCCATTCACTGATACAGAAGGTACCGGGGAGGATATGACTTAGAGGAGGTGGAGCTGTCCAGCACCCGGCTGGACACTCAAGTCTGGAACTTGGAGTTAATCAGACAACCCACGTAGTGGTTGAAGCCATGAGTTGCTGAGAGATAGTCTTAGCACCAGAAAAGAAAAGGGCCAAGAACACAACTCTGAAGAACACTGAAATTTAAGGGACTGTGTGACTCAACATCTATTTCAATCTCCTTTCAGTGCGCCTTCCTGTGCTGCAAAGTTAGAAAGCTAAAAACGTTTCCGAGACTCCCTGCAGCTAGGGTTTCCAAGGATGTGATTTGGGTTCTGCCAGTTGGACGCACTCACATAAGACTCCAGTTTCAGAGCGGAATTCGTGGGGGGCCAGGCAGGATAGGCGGCATCCATTTTGCTGGTGTGGAGTGTAGCGACTCTGGCCCTCAGTCAGGCCGCTGCAGCTGCGATTTCCCAGCTCAGCAGGCACTTCCAGTTGTGGCGGAAGCAGCAGCTTCCTTGGCCACCAGGTCCTGAGTGCGGCTTTGTTCCTAGTAACTCAGCCTGGAGCCTACTTCTTCAACTCTCCCACTGATTCTGTAAGCCAATTAATACCTTGTAATTATCCCTTTCTACTTAAACTAGCCAAGGTGGGTTCTGCCCTTTGTACCTAAAACAGGACAAGATAGAGTCAGAGAAATCTGAGTCATTGAGCGAGGAAGAGGAGAGGCTAGAGAATTGGGATGAAAACCAGGAAAGACTGCTGCCCCCAAATCCAGGGAAGGGAGTGTTTCAACCAGTGGTCAGCAGTTAAAGGCTGCAGAGCAGCCAAGACGGATACAGGTGTAAAGTGAAATAATTCAGCCAGGAGGTCACAGGAAATCTTGACGGGACCAATTTCAGTGCAATAGTTGGGGAGGAAGCCAGGTTCTAAGAGATTTAGGAGATTCTTCCATTTTATTTGGACTCAGTTTATGGAGTTAGAGTCAGGTGTTATTGTCAGGTATTTGGAAAATTATTTCATGCTTATTACTGTGCCTGAAAATCCAGCATGGCAGTCAAATCCCTCCAGATGTAGGAATTTGTCTTCTGACATCATTTATTCAAGAAGGCTGTAACCCCAGCTCTGTTAGTTCTGTAAAATGGTTCTCTGTGAGAGAACTTAAAAGAGAAAAAAGATCCTTTAGCAAATGGACATACTGAATCTTCTTGCCTTCTGCACAGTACATGGAGATAAACCGCCTGCTCGTACAAATAGGAAGCCCAGAAATCCCTGGAGATGGGCAGGTGAGTTCCTCTTGCTTCCCCGCCTTGCCCAGCCCTACTCTTGTCTCTCCACTACTGCAAAGAGGTGAAATTACACGCCATTCTCCGCAGCACCCTTTCTTTGTTCTTCCCCACAGGAATCCAGCCATAAAGGGGCCTACTAGTGGCCAAGGAACCTCCTGATACACCCACCCCACCCCATCCATTGACTTTATCCTTATTCCTATTAGACACTAAACACAGCCAGGAGAGTGAGTTTTTCACCATGGATTATTTTATTTTTTTCCATTCACTATTGTTCTAATCATCAATCATCCATTCTCCCTGTTAACTCATTCTGTAAGGTGAAGAATTAAAGCTGTGTTAGAGTTCAAGGTCAGGCTACCTTCTGCAGCTGGAGGCCCCCCCTGGCAGCCCTTGGCTTTACTTGCTTGACTGCTATCATAGACCCTTCAGGAGTGGGCAGCAGGGGCATGTGGGCAGAGACAGGGTGGCCTGCTGAACGGGTGTCAGTGCTGGCTGAGTCAGTCCGCTAAGAGGGACGGCTGGTGCTGGCCCATAGGAGGCTTAGGAAATCGCTCCTGACTGCTAAGCCTCTGAGACTTCACGTCTTATAATTTCCCCAAACAGACCTGTGATTATAAATGCTCAACCTAGTCATCGCTGCCCAAGCCCAGATGTTCTGAAGAAGTAGGGCATAAGCTTGTATTTAAAAGGAAAACGATAAGGAGGTATTTACCCAGCAAATACATTCTGTAGAGCAGATCACACGTACACATTGTACTGCCTTCCTCCATGTTGCCACGGCACCCTACGAAGCCCCCACAAGCCATGAAATCAGGATTATATTGTGGCTGTCCTTCCTGTAGGCCGTGCTCAAATTCTTATAAAAGATCATTTAATTTTATTCAATTCCACCCAAATTTATGCATTTATTTTAGCTCCTATTCTATGCCTGGCACTCTGGGGTGAGACATGAATTAAAACACTGGGACTAAATCTAAAAAAAAAAAAGGGGGGGTGCGTGGGTGGCTCAGTGGGTTAAACGTCTGCCTTCGGCTCAGGTCATGATCCCAGGGTCCTGGGATCGAGCCCCACCTTGGGCTCCCTGCTCAGCGGGGAGTCTGCTTCTCCCTCTGCCCCTCCCCCTACCCCCTCCTGCTTGTATTCTCTCTCTTGCAAAAATAAATAAATAAAATCTAAAAAAAAAAAATTAAAAAAAAATAAAACACTGGGACTGCCTTGAAGGTACATTCAATAGAGTTAGAGAGATAAGCACCTTGACTATTTCACAGTGAACACTGAGGGAAGTAGATAAAAGTGCTCTTGGTTTTTCTCCCCTCTACCCTAGACTTTCCGAAGATCATAGCCTATACTTTCCTCCCTCTCTCTTGCCTTGGGGAAAGAAAAATTGAAACCTTTATGTAAGGCTTATTCCTCCATGGGATTTGAACCACACAGGGACTTTGCTTCATTCATCAACTTTTTCTCTCATTGTCAACCTCTTTGCACTTGCCCTAGAAACACATTCAAATCTATCTTTACATTTCTTTCTCTATCTTCCTTTCCTCTTGGGATATAGTTTTTTTTTTTTTTTCTTCCCATTCATGCAGTCATTTACTCATTAATTTCCCAAAGGCTTAGTGATGGACAGTGTGGGCAAGGCCTCTCCTAGGTTGGAGACATAAAAACAAATAAAGTCTTGGCTTTTGAGGAGCATATTTTGTGGCTGGGGAGACACATTTAAACAGGTATATATTAGTGCCCCCTTTCTCCCTCTTTTCATCGTTCAGCTTCCTGGAAGAGGAGCCACTGCTTTGTTTCGCAATCCCTGTGGCCCTCACAGCTCTTCTGAAATAGACATCATGAGTCTGCTGGAACTTCCTATTTCCAAATATCCAGTCCTCATCATGGCGCTCACTCATCTCGGCCCTCTTGCTGGATTTGACATCTTGCTGAACTCCTGTTACAACCTGGTTTTCTGGAGATAGAGAGTTCCTGTTCCAGCTACACCACTTACTAGCTGGGTGACCTGGGTGAGTCACATATCCTCTCAGACTCAGTTTATCCAGAGAGTCTGTCAACCAAGAATTTTAAAAGTCTATGTAGCAGGGTTATTGTGAGGATTAGGTGGAGATATTGCATGAAAAGTTTCTCTCATGTGATTGGTGTTAAACAACTATTTGTCTCCTTTCCTTTAATGACACTAAACATTCTTTTTAGTTCTTTGCCTATGTCTCTTACTTAGTATTTCTTTCCTGGATAGTTATCCTCCCTATACCTTGAATGATAGGCATTGCTTTCATGGAAATGTGTTTTTTGGGGGGGATCTCCTCTGCAAAATTCCAGGGCAAGTCCAAGATTTCTGTCTGGAGAGTCTACACCTTCCCAGCTTCCAGCTCCAGCAGATCTAAGCATGGCATGTTACCCAGGCCTGGCCAAGCAGAGACTTTCATTCTCCTGGACAAACAGTGATTGGTTCAGGAGTGGGCAGAAGACCTCGTCTCAGAATCACTAAGATTCCAGGAGATTTCTGCTAAGGCTTCTGGGAGTGAGGCACTTTTTCCTACTGGGCTTGAAAGTATGAAGATATAACACCAGATGCAAGCACAGCCATCCTGCTACCACAACGGAGACACGGCTTATGAATAGAGCTAAGCCAGAGGAAAGAAAGCCAAAGGATAGAGAAAGAAAATTAGTCCTGGTGATATCATTTGGACCTCTGTACCAAATCACACCTAAAAACAACATAACATCAGGACTTCTCTGCTTATTCATTAAGTCCCCCTTTTGCTTAAGCATTAATCCCTTTTTGGATTGAGTTTTCTGATACTTATAAGTAAATAAATTTTAACCAAGAGAGAAATATGTTAACATTCAGTCCTCATTTATTCAATGAGTGCTCATCGAGCATCTTCTGTGTACAAAGGACTGTACTAGGAACTGGAGATACAATTGTGAATGAAACCCATCTCTGCCTTCTGTAAGCTATTAAGAGACAAGGAAGGAAGAAAAGACAATATAGTGCCATTAGAACTACAGAAAGGGGCTTTATAGCCTGCTCTGGAAGCACAAAGAGGGGAGACCTACACTGTCTCAGGGAATGATGGAAGACTTTCCAGGGAGCATAATCTGCATGGAAACCCAAAGGATACATAGCCAGGCAATGATGTAGAGAGGGATGAAGAGTGTTTTGTGCAGTGGGAAAATGGCAAGAAAGGGCTCAGAGAAAATACAGAGCACAGGACGTTTTGGAGACCTATAAAAAGTAAAATAGTGTTCTAAGGAAAGAGTCTATCAAGAGTCTAGAGAGGTAAGCAAGAATAAAACTATGAAGGACCTTGAAAGCTTGAGGAGTTGGTTTGGAAATGTGAAAGGCTTTCAGCAGGAGAGTGTGTGGCCATGATCACCTACTGTTACACACACAAAAGTACCATCCATTCCCACAGCTGTCAATGTCATCTACTCCTAGGCTGATGATATCCAAATCTATGTCTCAAGCTTCTGTCCTGAGCTCCAGGTGCACGTCCTATGGGAACCTCAGATAAATCTCTTCATTTTCCTCCTTCTCTGTCATTCTGCTTGAGTCCCCACTGGCTCTAAAACCCTGAGTCATGCTTCTCTCTTCCATTTCCTGTACCATACTCAATGGTTGCCATATCACAGCAATCTATTTTCAGAATGTCTCTTTCATTTTTATGTGAACTAGAAAGCTATGTCTTTGGGCGCTTGGGTGGCTCAGATGGTTAAGGGTCTGCCTTCGGCTCAGGTCATGATCCCAGGGTCCTGGGATCAAGCCCCACATCGGGCTCCTGGCTCAGCGAGGAGCCTGCTTCTCCCTCTGCCTCTCTCCCTGCTCATGCTTTTTCTCTCTCTCTCTCTGTATCTCTGTGTCTCAAATGAATAAATAAAATCTTTAAAAAAAAAAAAAAAGAAAGCTATATCTTTAATTTTCCAGAAAGCTTTCCCATCCCCCATCTTCTGGTAACTGAGCTGGTATATGACCAAGGCCTGACTATTCATGGAATCCTGCAGATAGATACTAGGGTGACCCTTCATGATTCCCACTTCCTAGTGTTCATGCCTCTGTGTGATCCCCTCTCTTTGAGTGTAGGTAGGATGTGTGATTTGCTTTTACCCAACAGACTATGGCAAAGGTGATGGAGTGTCACTACCATGTTTATATTATATTATATAAGACCCATCTTGCTAGAAGACTTACTCTGCTGGTTTGATGAAGTAAGTGGCTATGTTGGGGAAGCCTACTTGGTAGGGAACTGGGGGCAGCCTCTAGTTGCCAAAGGCAGTCACCAACCAACAAGTCAGGGACCTTAGTCCTACAACAGCAATAAAATAAATTCTGCCAACAACCTGAGTGACCTTAGAAGTTTTGCCTCCAGATGAAAACCTAGTGCTGTCTGACCTTGGCTGCAGCCTTGCAGGGAACCAACTTATACTGTCCTCAAACTCCTGACCTATAGAAAC
Organism: Halichoerus grypus; assembly: GCF_964656455.1. NCBI lineage: Eukaryota > Metazoa > Chordata > Mammalia > Carnivora > Phocidae > Halichoerus > Halichoerus grypus. The sequence goes on along the minus strand of NC_135720.1, from coordinate 97,532,713 downwards.
TGTGAGATAAGAAGCCTGTCTTGTGTTAATCTAAGTTGCTGGCAAATTTTTGTGCAGCCATAGAAAACTAATACAGTGTTTCCTTCTCATTGCTTGGTAGATATGCTAGTTGTTTGTCTACTAACCATTGTTCTGTCAGAACACTAATTGTGTTTTAGAGATTGGGCATTTGTGTGCTGCATGGGTACCTCTCCAACTCTAGGGGGTATTGGTTGATTGGTCTTAACCAGTCTTGTTTATCCCATTTGCCTCACCACTGATGGGCTAAACATGCATACATAGGACACAATCACAACCAATGAAACTTAAGAGGATATTTCCTGGAAAGCTTTCCTCACTCTAAATATGGATGCAAGTCAAAGACTTGCTTCTTTTTGCCCAGGACTTTGTTATGTGACAAGATGATTCTGGAAAATGCAGCAGCCATCTTGCCTTTGAAGGGAAAATCAAAAGAAGAGCAGAGAAGCCACCTGAGACCCCAACTAACATCATTGAACCACTATCTTAACTAACTCGGAACTTCTTGTAATCAAAATATTAGATTATCCTCATTATTTAAACTACTTTTAAATGGGTATTCCATAGCTCCCAGGTAAGAGCACTCTCACTGAAACCTTGTAAAAGGTCCAGAAAAAGGAATGGGAACAGGGTCTTTTAGAGTCATTCACTGGGATTGATGTCCAGGTTCTGGACAAAGCCCAGCAGGCTTGCTAAGTTGGAGGAGGAAATGGATCCCAGGCTGCTAGAGGGGATCCATTATCCCACCACTTTCAGAGGGGCTCTGTGCAGCAAAGGGCGAGGCCAAACTCATGGAGAGAGGGAGAGGCAGAGCAGTAGAGAGTCCCATGCTGCCCCCAAGCTCTGGTTTCCTGTAGCTCTTATCATTTGGTTCTATAAAATAACCTCACATTCTTCTTACCTTTGCCAACCAAGAATAAACTCTTGTTTACTCAAGTTTAAGTTGAATTGCTATCACCTGCCCTGTAAGAATCCCAGCTAATACACTCTTCTGCCTTTCTAGTACCTGCCTAATTTACTGCCTGCCAGTTGGTCTCTCTCACCCTTTAATCTGTTCTTTCTCTGTATCTGATTATGCCATTTCCCTCCTAAAAACCCCCCAGGGCACCTCCTGGAAGGCAGCTTTAAGCCAGAATTCCTCAGACCAACATTCATAATCTAGCCCCGGCCTGCCTTTCACCATCTTCTATTACGGGTTTCTTGAACTTTCCACTTCTACCATCACCTGCAATAAATATTATATACTTTAAAAAGAACTATTATGTAGAATATAATTATACAATACATAATGATATAAATTATGTATTCTATAATAAATAATTGTATGTTATAAATTACATATAAAATATATACTATATAAAAGAAAAAAGCATATTGTACATGGTAAGAGTAAGTATTGTTTTGTAAAATGTTTGTTTTAGTTGTATGTATTTATGTATATAGATAGGGTCAAATGTAAAAAATGTTTATATTATACATATATAACTATATAGTATATATAAGATTGTATACTATACACACTATAATACTATATATACTATAGCACATATTATAGTATAAACAATGTTAAAATTATATACTATATATAGTATATATGTAATATATGTATGTGTGTTTTATATTAAGACCTAACATATATATACACAAATGTAACTAAAACAAACATTTTATTTTTATTTTTTTTTAAGATTTTATTTATTTATTTGACAGAGAGAGACACAGCGAGAGAAGGAACACAGCAGGGGGTAGTGGGAGAGGGAGAAGCAGGCTTCCCGCCGAGCAGGGAGCCCGATGCGGGGCTCGATCCCAGGACCCTGGGATCGTGACCTGAGCCGAAGGCAGATGTTTAATGACTGAGCCACCCAGGTGCCCCTAAAACAAACATTTTACAAAACAATTCTTATCCTTACTGTCTACAATACACTGTCTTTCCTTCTTTTCTATTCTGATTCTTTTTTAAAATGCTGCCTGCAGCCCACGTGCTTCTCTTCTCACCAGAGTGAGAAACACAGTTGCTTTGTGCTCTGGGCTGCAGTCGCTGTGGCTATAGGGGGTTCGAGATGTTCTATGCCATGATGAGGAGCCCCAAGACCAGGGCTTTTTCTCATAGGGAGCAAATCTAGAACCCAGTTTCCTGTCTCCAGATTTAGGAAGTTTGCTGCTGAGGATGAGGCTGAGCCTTTGGCAGGAACTGTAAACCCTGATGGCTCAAAAATGGATTACAAGCAGGGGATGATTTCAATCAGCTTCTCTTGGACCGACCCCCAGGGCATGCTGAGATGCTCAAACATTGAATAACTGCTCCTCACAAACCTCCTAACAATCCTGGATGAAAAGAATCCATCGAGAAGGAGAAGTCTAGGAATCTCCCTGTGAAGACCAGTTTCCAAAGCGGCAGAGAACCAGACCTCATCTCATAGGCATCTACCCCACCCTGCCTCTTCTGTTCCCCAGCAGCATTTTAAGGAAGTTATGATGGAACAGTGTACTTTTGACAACCTGAGTAGAAAAACCCATTTGAACCAGAGAGCAAGATTGGAAAGCAAAGAAAGATAAACATGTACAATAATCACAAGTGAGAGCAAACAAGAGACTCAGTGACTTATTGGACGAGATGAAGATGAAAAGGCAGAACCTTTGCAAAGCATGTAAAACAGAACATAGTACATTGCGTTAGTGAAGACAGCATTTTATGTATTATGTACTGCTACACTATATCACTCTGGGATTCTTTTATTTTCAAGCCAATAATCATGAAAATATATCTTAATACACAAACATGTCCCCCACTCTCTTCATGGTATTTAACGTCCTCTAAAATCACTACTTTATAGTTAACTGTGGTGTAGTAGAATAATTGAAAAATTTGGAAGTTCATAGGAAAGCCATTATATAGACCACAAATAAGAACTATTGTCATCTTAAAAAATGCCAATATTCCCTTGGCAGACAGTATTTTAGGTATTTTAAGGTAGAAAAAACACAAAAACTTGAGCTTCTTCAAGCAAGAAAGGCCCTGAGATAGGGCTACTTTTTATGACTGACTTATGGCAATATTTTAAACTTTTATATTCAATTGACGCAAAAATGTTAAGAGAACATACCTTACCTTGAGAAACATGATAGTAACGGGGATTCCCTTTTGTCTTTAATTCCAAGAATCACTTGTTTAGTGACGGACATTGAATATTTTTAGAAAAGTTTCTTTTTTGTCTTCTACATACATGAGCAGGAAATAAAGTAAGTAGCATATTCAGTATAAATCAGTGTAGTTGTATGTTAAACGTTTTCCCCAAGAAGAGCTCATTTTTATCATTTAATTCAAGGGAAGCCAGTAGAAAATGTTCTATCAAGTTGCCTGAAATATAACAAGTCCTCAAAGACTTGAAATAGAGTTAAGTGAATATGAATGAAGTTTGCAATAGTGTTGATACAACAAGTTCCATTTGAAATGAGTTGGCTTGCCACATATCCAGATTCTCAGCACTCCCAACTTCTGTTATGAACACATTCTTCCATCCTTCCTCAACATCTTGTCCTGTTTTCTCATAGGCCCTGCCAAGCTAAAGCTACCATCTCTTTTCCATGTACTTTTTAACCTGTTATTTTGAGATATTTGTAGATTCACATCAATTGTAAGAAATATCACAGAGGAATCTCATATACCCTTTATCCAGTTTCCCCCAATGGTAACATCTTGCATAACTAGAGTGCAAAATCACATTCAGGATATTGACGCGAACGCAATCCACCCACGTGTTCAAACTTAACCAGCTTTATGTGCACCTGTTTGCATGTGTGTGCATTTAGTTCTATACAGTTTATCACAGGTGTAGACTCGTGTGTCCACCACCATAGTCAAGATAAGGAACATTCCACCATGGGGATTCCTTGTGCCAACCTTTTATAGCTACAACCAGCTCTTGCCCTTCCCCTATGCCCTAACCTGTGGCACCTACAAATCTGTGCTCCATCTCCATAATTTTGTCATTTCAATACTGTCATATAAATTGAACCATTCAGTGTATAACCTTTTGAGATTGTGATTTTTTTAATTAACATAATTCCCTTGAGATCCATTCGAGCTGTTGCCTGCATCCATGATTCATTCTGTTTTATTGCTGAGTGGTACTCCATAATGTAGATGTATGACAGTTTATTTAACCATTCCCTGGTGAAGGACATTTGGGTTTTTTCCAGTTTTTAGCTATTATGAATAAAGCTGCTAAGAACACTTGTTAAAAAATAAAACCAAATTAAACAAATGCTGTTTGCAGTCCACAAATTGATGTCATAATCCATTAATTGGTTGACGCACAATTTTAAAAGATGTCTTCAGTTCCTTGGCCCTACTACTAACCTTGTTCTCGAGCCACACTAGAGGTCTTGCTTTCCTCACACAAGGCTAATGAGCTCCTGTTTCTCTAACCTTGCTTAGGCTATCATTTGTGCCCCAAATGCTCTACTTAGAACATCTTTGTCTAGTGAAGTCCTACTTACTAGAATAAGTTAGGCATGCATTTGGCTACAAATCACAAGAAACTTGACTACAGGATTTTTTTTTCTCTCTGTCATAACAGGTATTGCCTAGAGCAATAGAAAAAAAAACTATTAATATTATAGAAAAAGTTGGCAAACTTTTTCCATACTATTAATAATAAATATTTTAGACTTTGTGGGCCAAAAAATAAATGGTAAACATTTTAGACTTTGTAAAAGTAAAATCAAGGATATTATGTAGGCCCTTCTATAACAGGAGAGAAAACTCCTGCCCTGCCCCATTTGTTTGGTATGGGCCATGTGGGTTGTGGGAATGCTTTGCACCCAGCTGTCTTCTGCTGCAGACGTTCTTGGGAAAGAGAGCTTACTGGCTTAAGTGGGAGGGGCCTGGTCAGGTAGGTAGTAGGGATGGCTACCCCATTGGTTAATTTCACTCTGCCCCAGTGATATCCAGGGCCCTGTGCATCATATACTCCTGTGAGCCCAGCGTATCAACTTGGGCAGCTGGCCAGAGACAAGGGGACTCACATGGTCACCAAACCCCGGACTGAGAGTCCACTACTCAGTGCCCATCTGTTGCCAGCGGTGGAGTCCCTAATATCTTGGTGGTGGTCAGCTGGACCCTAGACACTGGTGATGCATAGCTGCCTGTTGGCCAGGGAGCCAAGTACCAAGAGCAGAGAGGGGAAGTAGGGGCAGAGGAGGATACCCTGGCTTGGTTCCTCAACTTACCATGCTAGCCTGCTTAGACAGTGCCCCTGAGGCATACAAACACAAATTTAGTTTGAGGGCTGTAGTTTGCCAATGCTTGGCCAGAGTAAGGTAATTGCTAGTTATTGTTTGGGGGATTCAAAGATGTCAGGATTGACATCTTTGTGATTCTCTTTGCCTTTCCCTCATGGTCTTAAGATGACTGCTTCAGCTCCAGCCATGACATATACATTCAGTTCAGAAGGGAGGAAAATAAAAGGGACCATGCCTATCTCATTCACTAACAGAAGTTCTTCCAGAGCCAAGTCCAGCAGGTTTTGTTTAAGTTGCATAGGCCAGAACTAGGTCTATGATTTCATTCTCAGGCGGAGTCTCTCAAGTACTGGGTTTGAATGGTCCTCCCTAAGCAGATATGTGTCTCTTTACTAATGATTCCTGCCAGTTCCAGAGAAAACACCAAATGGTCCAGTTTGATTTACATAAGCATGCCTCTTGCCAAGGGCTTAGGAAACTCTGATCGGCCACCCTGGGTCCATTCTTGACTCACCAGCCGGGGGAAGGGGTGCAATGTGATTGTCAGCACTGCCATATGAGGGAGGGTGAGTTCCCAAAGGAAAAGATGCAGGCAGAAACAGATGCCACTACAGAAGAGAGTCATTACATTGCTGCTAAATTGAATTGAAGTATCATTATGAAGTAGTTATACTCAAGGTTTTTGTTTTGTTTTTTTTAAAGATTTTATTTATTTATTTGGCAGAGAAAGACACGGCGAGAGAGGGAACACAAGCAGGGGGAGTGGGAGAGGGAGAAGCAGGCTTCCCGCGGAGCATGGAGCCCGATGCGGGACTGGATCCCAGGACTCTGGGATCATGACCTGAGCTGAAGGCAGACGCTTAAAGACTGAGCCACCCAGGTGCCCCTATACTCAAGGTTTTAATGGATTTGTAAATGCTGCTCTTCTGGCAATATACAAAACAATTGACAGTATTCGCCTTCAAGAAATTTACAGCCTGGGTAGACATTGGTTATTTGGGTACATGTGATTCTTTTGGTAACCAATGAAAGAATATTTAACAAAAGAAATAGCATGGACAAAGCCATGAGATTCTGAATAACAGAGACTCAGAAGTAAGTCAGTGGTATACTTATGCATAAACAAACATAAATGGAGAAGACTTAAATGATGTATCTGCAGCTGTACTGAAAGTAGTGACCAAAGTGGGGTCAAAACACAGGATTGTTACCGTGGGAGCAGGGACTAAACCTCGTGAGTCCCTCCAGCTTGGTGTTTTATGGCCTAACATGCGAGGTACTCCGTCCCGGCAGACGTGCCGAGTGTCTACAGACTGTGGTCATGTTTCCCATGGGCGTGCTCAAAGCATCTGGCTAGCCGTGAGGGGTTTTGCTGTGCCAGGCAGCACACATGCTGCCTGCAGCCCGGCTGGGCCTTGGCCGATCAAAGAACCATTTCACAGCCAGTGATACAGGACATCCTTGACGGTGTGAGAGATTCCAGGTTTCCTCACTTTCCTTTGCCAAGTGTAGACTAGGACAGAGGATGCAGAACGTGGACGTGGCAATCCTAAGGAGAAGAGGGTGTGTTATGCTATGGTGGTGCCATCAGGTGGGGATGGTCAGAGAGCTTGGCAGTAGCAAAGCAAAGAGCAGAAAATCCTCTTAATGTGTGCGAGGCAGCTCAGTGCTGTCTTTATTTGGTAATTACTGAATTAAACCACCATACGGTGTGCCTCAATTCCTGCATGTCAGCCATAGCCAAGATCTTCCAGCAATTCAACAAGGATTGTTGATGGATTCAAAGTGGCCCACACCCCCTAAAATGCAGTTGTAGTCTCCTTATTAGTGATAGTTATCAGGGCAAGTAATACAAGCACTGATTAATTTCTTCTGCCATTCAATGATGCAAGCACCTTCCATATTTGCATGATTCCAGGGGTGTGAGGCAGAGAAGGAGAGGGAGTGTTGAAGGGGAAGACAACCAGAGTGAATACAAGGAGACCTACAGCCTCCAATCTCACATATCTGTGTGATGCCAGACAAGCTCTCTGGCTTTCTGGATCTGTTTTCTCATCTGTCAAATGATGGAGTGATTTCTAAAGTCTTTCCTAACTCCATTAAAAAAAAAAAAATGTTAACGTTTACATTAAAAACATTCTCAATTGGGGCGCCTGGGTGGCTCGGTTAAGCGCCTCACTCTTGATATCGGCTCAGGTTATGATCTCAGGGTCGTGGGATCAAGCCCTACAAGGGCTCTGCCCTCAGTGGGCAATCTCCTTGAGGATTCTCTCTGTCCCCTTTCCCCCCGCCACCTCTTGCATGTGGGCATGTGCTCTCTCTCATTCTCTCTAAAATAAATAAATCTTTTTTAAAAATAAAAAAATAAAATAAAACCATTCTCAATTAGAACTCTTTTGGTTATCAATAACAGAAACTCACCAGAGCCAGTAAAGCTAAAAAGAGATATTTGTTGGAAACTCTAGTGTGCAAGGAATGGCACATTAGTGTCTTTCCTTTGACTCAAACAAAACCTGATTCTGATCCTTCATCCCATTGTGACCGCAGGAACATGCAGGATAGGGTGTGTGAGAGTGCAGGGATGAGGATTTGAGGAGCAAGATGATACACAAAATATTTAATAAATACCCACTACAGCCACAACCACAAAGATGCATACCAGCCGAACATGAGCCTGGGTGGATGGGGTTGGGAGCTGGTGAAATGGGGGAGCGAGGGGAAAAGAAAATTAGACAAAAGTAGCTCTTCTCTTTTCCAGCTCTTTTCCTCTAAAACAAGAATATTGGTACCTTAATAAATTAACTCAACACATAAAGATACATAAGCTTTTAACAGAATTCAAGGGTAGAGAAAGAGACAGCCTACAGGGATGAATTAGAATCAAGGGTTTGGATGACATTAAGACTCTAGATCCATCTCTTGCAGGCTCCTCTCTGTAGGAAGGACTCCCTCACTGTTTTCTTTCTCTCATTTGCTCCAACTGGCTTTGTCTAGTTTTCCAGTTTGCATGTTGCCAATATCTCCTGAATTTACTTTTTTATTGTTCAAAACATCACATAGATTAAGGATGAACCAAACCCAAATTTTTCATGAAGGGGAACTAATTGGCAAAGCTTGGGTCAAGTGCCTTTTCCTGGGCCACGTAGCTGTGACCAGCATGGCATAGGCATATTGGAAACAAACAAACAAACAAACAACCTTGCTGTATACTATTGTGGCTACAATGTAAATGGTAGCACAGGAGTGGTATTGAAAATATTTAATAGTTGCTATGGGATGAGCGTCAACCACTGAGAATGAACACCAGCCATGAAGAACCAGTACAGCTGGATAAGGGCATTCTAGCTGGCTATCAGCCTGGGATAGGGACAGAAGAGGACCAGTTTATAGAAAGTGGGAAATAATCATGAACTAGACAATTATCCAAGAGCGGTCTATCACAGAGTCGAAGAAAAAATAGTCAAATCCATTTTAAAAATGAATAGTGTCCCTGGAAACTCTTTCGCAGTTAGAGAGATAATTTAAGTGCCGTTTTGGTTTCTATTTGATTGTAGGAATAATTCCATAGGATGCTGTGTTAAGTGTTGCAAACAATAGAAGAAAAATATAGCACAGGACACTCCCTACCATCAGCCCCCAGGAGCTTTCACTCTGATTTGAGAAGGAAGACAGGGGAAATGTACAGAAGCAGGCATTTAATTGCATAGTGCCCAGTGTGTGCCCTGGGAGTCAGAAAAAGAAGACATCCTTGTGGGCTAGAGAAGTCAGGGACGCCTTCAGGGAGTAGCTGAGGATGCTTTTTATGGCTCCTTTCAGCAAATTCTATGGATTAATGAAGGGACCCAGCATCTTGACTTTGAGGGATGTACTCAAAAGGTCCAAGAGAGCCTTATAAATCAAAGATGAGAGTGCAAGAAACTTTGCTAAAGATTAAACACCAGCCTTCTGAGTGAAGTGCTGATATGCTACAACATAGAGGAATCTTGAAAACATTATGCTCACTGAAAGAAGCCAGACATGAAAGCCACATATTAGATGACTCCATTTACAGAAAATATCCAGAATAAGCAAATCCATGGAAGCAGAAAGATAATTTGTGGTTGCCAGAGGCTGGAGGGGACAGGGAATGGGGAGTGACGGCTAATGAGTATGGGTTTCTTCTGAGAATGATGAAAATGTTGTGGAATTAGATAGTGGTGATGGTTGTACGACATTGTGAATACACTAAAAGCCACTTAACTGCACACTTTAAAATGGTGAACTGTATGGTATGTGAATGATATCTTTTTACATTTAAGATTTTATTTATAAAAAAAGGGATGCCTGGGTGGCTCAGTCAGTTAAGCATCTGCCTTAGGCTCAGGTCATGATCCCAGGTCCTGGGATTGAGTCTCGCGTCGGGCTCCTTGCTCAGTGGGGAGCCTACTCCTCCGTCTGCCTCCTGACCCCCCTGATTGTTCTTTCTCTCCCTCTCTCTGTGACAAATAAATAAATAAAATATTTTGTTAAAAAAGTGATTTTATTTATTTATTTATGTATTTATGTATTTATTTATTTTAGAGAGAGAGAGAGAGAGAGCACGAGTGGGAGGAGGGGCAGAAGAGAATCTCTAGCAGACTCCTCGCTGAGCACGGAGCCGGAAGCAGGGCTTGATCTCACAGCCCTGAGATCATGACCTGAGCCGAAACCGAGATTTGGACACTTAACTGACTGAGCCACCCAGGTGCCCTGTGAATTATATCTTAATAAAAATGCAAACAATAGGAAAAACAAAAAACCACCAGCCTTCTGGTTAGAAATAACTTCTTTGTTCTTAGCCCTCTTTGCTTCCCTCTTTATATTTGTCCTCCTTATACCTATGCTGTGAATGTCTATGTGTTCACTGACAACTACCTAATTTATAATGCCAGACTAGAACCCTCCCCTGGGCTCCCACTGTAGGTGAACATCTTCCCCGAAGATCCCACAGGCATCTCAAACCCAACATAAGGAAAATAAAATTGCAGTTTTGGACCTGGCCCTCCTTTTCCTCCTGTACTTCCTCCCTTAGATGATAGCTCCCCGACCACCCAGTCATTTAAGCCATTCATGTGTGGGTCATTCTTTATGTCATTCATTCATTTGTTTATCCTTTCAGTTAATGTTTTTTAAAGACCTGCTATGTATCAGGCAGGTGCTATGTGCTGGGAACAAGATGTACATGGTTTAGCCTCTGCAGAGGACTCTGGGAAGACTATTTAATCAAGAATTCCAACACAGTGAGGTGAGAGCTATGACCTGGGAAACACAGGGATGTACATCTGTATGCAAGCACACAGCTACGGGGATCCAACCTCCTACCTCCGATTAGCCACCAACTGCTTTTGATTTTACCTTTTAAATACTTCTTAAACCTCGTGTTTGCTCTTCATTCACAATATACCTTTGCCTTCTTTCAAGCCCTCAACAGCTCATGCCGACATGACTGCAACTGCTTCCTAACCAGTCTCCTTGTCCCAGTTTCTCAGGCCTCCAGCCTCGCTAGTCTCAATTCCTTCCCCCGTTGCCTCCAAAAAGATCTTTCAAAAACAAAAATATCTCGCGTAATTTCCTTGTTTATAATTGTTCATTTCCTGTAGTGACCCAACATACCTGGGGGGTGTGCCATGCTCCCATCAGACCAGGAGCCCACGACAGCAGAGATTGATGACATGAAGGGGGTTTGCCCTCCCCCCACCAATCCCCAACTCTGGCAGAGAATCGTTGTGTAGTTCAAGTTCCTTCCTGGGACATGCGTAGTCCTTTATTATGTGACCCCCGCTTCCTTCTCCAATCTCTCCTTGCCATGGCTCCTCTCATGTGGTAGGATGGATTTTCTTTCTCCAACTTTCCCATCCCCATGGTCTACATATCACCAAGCTGAGACTGCTCCCCAAGGCAGAGAAGTTGAAAGGCTTAATATAACAATTCATAAATGCTTTGCTAGCAGATGGATAAATGAGGCCATATGAAAGGTCTGAAGATCTTTCAAGTATTTGACCCTAAGGCCAGCTCATAGGCTCTATCCCCCACCCACTTGATTTGAAGCCCTGACCCAGTCCAGCAGCAGAGGTGGATGGAGTGACTGACAGCCTCCCCAAGACTGATCACAAGAGGTGGGATGCTGGGCAGAGCAGGGAGTGGAGGGAATGAAACAGCTTAAAAGTACCAAAGAAAAAAGGCAGAAGAAAGAAGACAGAGAGAGAGCTCAAAGGGGAGAGATGACTCTCCTGTCCTGGCTTACTCAGGGTACATATCACATGGCCACTGCGAATGTTGATACTCAGTCTTGGTGCTAGTTAGAGGAACCTGTGGGGTAAAAGGAGCTGCTCCTGAGTATCTCTTCCCCTCAGGTTTTTATATGAGTTGGAACATGCCACTTGAACCCAAAGTAAAGGACTGCTTTTACTTTCTTTAATATTGCACGTGTGTGATTAAGTCTCTTCCTTCCTTATTGAGGGCTGTAAGCAGCAGTTGCATCCATATGTGCCCTACACACTAGCCGTTGTCATTCCCTGCTGGTGTGGTACTGTTGTGTGCTTCTCAGCTTCTACCTGCTCTTCCCTCAGGCCAGAACGCTTCTGTCTTCTCCTGTCTGCTCATTAGTCCTCATCCTTCATGACTTACCTTAAGCTTTTCCTGACCCTCCCAACTCGATAGCCAGGTGACTAAGGAGCTAGGTGAGGTTCCTTCCCTGTTTTTCCACACAGGGAAAAACATCCAGTATCCGTCTCTTACAGCCCTTGCCAGAGCGTATCATAATTATTTGTATAAATGTCTTCTCCACTAGATGGGAGAATGGGGATTGCAAGTGTATCTCTTTATCCTTAGGTCTTAGCAGAGTGCTCTTAGCACCTAGCTGGTCTTCAATAAATATTTTCTGAATAGATGAAAGAATTAATAACAGACTACTGCATATTGAATAATAGGCACATGTCCCTTTGCCTCCAGACTAAATCTTATTTAGTGTCCTCACAGCATCCAAGTAAGCTATCTCCCTCCTGACCTAAATGATTTGCTGAACCCCTTGTCAAAAATGTAGAGAGATCAGGGCTAATTGGATTTGTCCAAAGAGGAAGAGAAGAAGAGAGAGAGAGACTTAAAAGAGTCAGGCCTCATCTTGTTGCAAAGTTTACTGGACTCAATCTCAGTAAAACTGGATCAGCCAGCACAGTTCTCTTGCAGCCCTGATTTAATAGAGGGGACAAGAGATGTCAAATGCACCATTAAAGAGAAGTACAGCAGGAGGGAAATTGTTTAGATCCAAAGGAGCTGGCCGAAGGAGCCAGTCATGCCCATTAGTGGCTGTTAAGAGAAGGGGCACATTGCCTATTGCACTCAGTGTCCCCTCCAAGAACCTCGGATTCTTGGAATCTAAGCATGCTGATTTTGACCTTCCTGCCACCCGCTTCCCCGGTACCACTGATGGTGGAGTGACTCTGACACCGTTTATGGTTGCCTGGAGCTAGTTACCTCCTCTAACATCTATTTTAAAAAGAGAATAAAGGTACTTGTTTGTTGTTGTTATGAGCTCCAGAAGCACCGACACATCACAATTGCTATAATTAACTTCATTATATTTTTATTATATAGTAATCTACAAGTAATTATCATCCATTAGAATTATACTGAGGTGCAGAACAATGAACAACAGCCGTTTGTTTATGTATTTATTTTATTAAGGATTTTTTGAAAAATGTTACAAATTATTAAAAAAAATTAAGTTCTTCTGAAATATCACCTTCTAGAAATAACCATTATGAGTGTACAACTTTCTTTTTCTTTCTTTCTTTCTTTTTTTTTTTTCTTGTGGTGCATAGATGTCTCTCTCTCTCTTTTTCTTTTTTTTCAGATTTTAGTTTTAAGTAATCTCTACACCCAATGAGGGGTCAAACTCACAACCCTGAGATCCACCAACTGAGCCAGCCAGGTGCCCCCCATATGTCTTTTTTTAAAAATTGGATCACACTGCATAACCTGCTGTTTTACTAAACCACAGAACTACAGACTGCAGGTTTCTCTATGCCACATGGTCTGCACTATTTTTGAAGACTGTACAGTATCCCATCTCATGCATGGACCCTAGTTAATTCGGTCAGGACTCAGTCATCATATTTTACCCCAAAGACTATTTGCCCTGTGAGCTTCCTGTTGAAACTCCCTGTGGGCATCGACAGGATTCTAAGATTCTGGTCAAAATACCCAGGCTGTTAGGTAATTCTTGAGGCCCTCAGGAACATTTGGGGAGAAAGACCCAATAAAATTGGATCTCTATGCATAGAGTGGTTTCCAGGTTCCTCCCTGGGTGTCTTCAGGGCTGGAGAATCATGGTCTAGTGGGAAGAGTAACCAGAGAAATTTAATTTAATTGAGAGGGAGAATAAAGGAGGGGGAGAATTTTACTTTAGTTTTTTTTTTTTTAAGATTTTTATTTTTAAGTAATCTCTATGCCCAACGTGGGGCTCGAACTTATAACCCCAAGATCAAGAGTCACGTGCTCTACTGACTGAGCCAGCCAGGCACCCCAAGAATTTTACTTTAGTTTGAACTCTTCAGGATGCCCCCTCCATAGGCTGAATTCCTGCAACTCAGTTTAATTCAGTTCAATTCAGTTTGACTTAAAAAAAATGGAGTGGTCTATTTCTGTAGCATGTCCCGCTGGGGACCCAGAATTACCCTTGCTCATTCTTTTTTCTTCTCTCTCCCCCTCTCCCAAATGGGAAAACATGCTTCTCCTCAGTTGCTTTTCCTTGTCCTCATTGTTTCCACCCCGGGGGCATAGTCTTTTCTAGTCCATTTCTAGATCATTCTGCCATCCTCTAAGGGATCTGGAGTAGATGATCATGGACTCCTGGGCTCACTGGATTCCAAATATGCAGAGCATTCACATTATTTGTTCACTTAATCGGTAATATTTTTTCCAGCACATACTATGTGCTAGGTCATATGGGTGTGGCAATGAATGGCATGTACACAAACCTTGCTACCTAGAAGCTTACAGTCGAGTAGAGCATATGGAATTACAAAATGATGTCATGGTGTAAGAGAGGTCAGCTCAAGATGCTTTATCTCATTAGACCAAAGGTCACTTTTGACCAAACTTACAACTTTAAACTTGGCTCAACATTCAGGTCACTGGGCTCATTCAGAGAGGTATATAAATGAACTAGAGAAGACTCCAATTTATCCACTCCACTCCTGAGGTCTGGGCTAGGGTAGCCCTAGACCTCCCCTCTTCTCCCTCATACTCCTCCTTGGCTATAGCTCTAAATCTCCAGATGGCTACATGGACGGGCCAGTTCTGGCTCCCTACCTTACCACTATGCAGTAAAAACAGACTCGGTGAACGTGAGCTGGCTTAAAAACTGGTCAATTGTTGCATTGATTTTTTTTTTCTTTTTAAAATCATTAAAACCCTGAAACCAAGCCAGAATCAAGCATGAATAATGCAGTTGTTAGTCATGTTGTCCAAGATTGCCATTTTCATCTTTCCACGCTCTTTAAAAGAACTGAGAGCCAAGATAAGTCTCGGCTGAGAAAGGTCCCTCCTAAATTTCCCTTTAGAACACAGTCCAGATTGAATTGGAGTTGGGCAGACTAAAAAATGTTTACTTCCCCAAATTTTTTACCTCAGTCTTGGAAGTTCAATTCCTCTGATTTTCCCCAGGATCAGGGATTGCCCATCCTCCTCCCTCCCCCAGGATATAATGACTAAGAATCAGGAGCAAAGTGAAGGGAAGAAACTTAATTGTTAGGACCTTTCAAGAGGAGGACAACCCCATTATTTACTCTGAGCCTTTTCATTCTTCTAAAGAATAAGTAAAGGCCTCATATTTTAATAGCCACACTTCTATTTGCCATTCAATTATTATGACCCAATTTAAACTGTATCTTCTAAACTTAAGTCTTGTTTAGAACAAATGTTAAAATTAACACTTATATACATCAAATGTCATTGGAATGTAGGAATTTATATTATTTTATTGATTATATAAAGGGTAACTCGTTGCTCATTTTATCACTCATCCTTATAGTTTCCCATCTGAAGCTCTTGGACCAGGCATGAGTTGCAAAAGAGTGGGAGGTCAAGTGCAAGACCACACAACCTCACACATGCCCGGGAGCAATTTCTGTATTTTGTCTCGCTTGTCTACATGTGTTAATTGGTTTGCTTCCTGAATTGTTAGTTAATTGTTATCATTAAGAAATAAAATGGGGAAAAAAAGGAATAAACCACTCAAGATGAAATCAAATTAATGAACCCCTACCATTCCAATATTAAATAAGATAATGGAGATACACAATACAAGAAAACCATTATTCTTATTTTTATTTTTAGTTTATTCAACCACAACTCATTAGAATCCTGTGTGTGAAATTAGTATCATGGTTGTTTCCCCACTTGGCCAGCTGACAGTTTAGAAAATAGAAAAGCTGAGTGTGGGGGCGCCTGGGTGGCTCAGTCGGTTAAGCGTCCAACTCTTGATCTCAGCTCAGGTCTTGATCTCAGAGTCGTGAGTTCAAGCCCTGTGTTGGGCTCCATGCTGGGTGTGGTGCCTACTTAAGAAAGAAAGAAAGAGGGAAAGAGAGAAAGAGAAGGGGGGTGGGGGGAGGAAGGAAGAGAGAGAGAAAGAGCTAAGTGTGTATGTCTGATGATGGAATGTTAAGGAATGGATAGATTTGACTTCAGGGTTAAAAATACATATATTCAAGTTTCTCCAAATTACTCTGATGCAGTCAACTGGAATAAGTATATCTTCTCTTCAAGTAGAAAGTATTAGAACAAGGATCCTACAAGCAGCCATTTACATGAAGCCATTGCTTTTTGACCCACATTTATCAAGCCCTCATTATGTGATAAGCACAATGCTAAGTGCTCAATATGTTATTTCATTTAATCCTATCAATAAATACGTGAAGCGGGTATAATTATTATTTCCATTTTACAGATATGGCGCCTGAAGTATAGTACCAAAGGCTCTAAGTGATGGTAATAGGGCTCAGACTCAAGACGGCCTGACTTTCAAGCCCAAACTTTTTTTTATTAAAGTATAATTGATGTATAACACTATATTACTTACAGGTGTTCAACATAATGATTTGATATTTGTGTAGATTGCAAAATTATCACCACAATAAGTCTAGTTTCCTCTGTCACCATATAGAGTTACATAATATGCAATACAATATTATTGACTATAGTCACCATGCTGTAAATTACATCCCCATGACTTATTTATTTTATGATTGGAAGATTGCACCCCTTGACTCCCTTCTCCCATTTTACCTACTTCCAAACCCCTCTCCCCTTTGGCAAACTGTTCTCTGCACCTATGAGTTTCTGCTTGTTTTTGTTTGTTCATTTGTTTTGTTTTCTAGATTCCACATATATGTGAAATCATACACTATTGGTCTTTCTCTGCCATCCATGTTGTCACAAATGGCAAGATTTCATTCTTTTTTATGGCTGAGTAGTATTCCATTGTGTGCGTGTGCATGTGTGTGTGTGTGTATGTGTGTGTGTATCTCACATCTTCTTTATACAATCATCCACTGATGGACACTTTGGTTGTTTCTATATCTTGGCTATTGTGAATAATGCTGCAATGAACGTAGAAGTGCATATGTCTTTCCTAATTAGTATTTTCATTTTCTTTGGAGAAATACCCAGAAGTGGAATTGCTAGACCATAGGATAATTATGTTTTTCGTTTTCTGAGGAACCTCCATACTGTTTTCCATATTGGCTGCACCAATTTGCATTCCCACTAACAGCGCATGAGCGTTCCCTTTTCTCTACATCCTTGCCAATACTTCTTACTTCTTGTCTTTTTGATAATAGCCATTCTGACAGGTGTGACATGGTATCTCATTGTGAATTGAATTTGCATTTCCCCGATGATTAGTGAATCTTTTCATGTGCCTGTTGGCCATGTACATGTCTTCTTTGGAAAAATGCCTATTCAGATCTTCTCATTTTAAATCCCATTTTTAAATTGGATTATCTGGGGTTTGGATATTGTTGTTGTTGTTACTGAGTTGTATGAGTTTTCTATGTAGTTTGGATATTAACCCCTTATTGGATATATCATTTGCAAATATCTTCTCCCATTCAGTAGGCTGCTCTTTTATTTTGTTGATGGTTTCCTTTGCTTTGCAGAAGCTTTTTAGTTTGATGTAGTCCCATTGGTTTATTTTTGCTTTTGTTGCCATTGCCTTTGAAGTCAGATCCAAAAAACATGGCCAAGTGCCATGTTAGGGAGCTTACTACCTATGTTTTCTTTCAGTACTTTTATGGTTTCTGGTCTTATTCAAGTTTTAATCCATTTTGAGTTAATTTTTGTGTATGGTATAAGTTAGTGGTGCAAAGTGCTTCTCCTTTTCTCTGCCAAGATAGTGAAAAAACTCACAGCCCTCAGTTTGTCCATGAGACGTAAAAAGAAAACAAAAATAACTAGTGTTTATTTAAATAACGCTGTTCCTTGTATGAGTTTTCAGGAGTAGGTCTTTTAGGATAGACCAGTATAAACCAGTATAGATGTTCCAGCAGATGATTTAACTATAGCACACTTCAATTTCTCCATGTCACTGTAAAGCTAACAGTTCCTATCTCCTTCCTGCTTCACATAAAATATATGAAGTTTAAGGATACAATGTCATCGCATGCACTTTGAGCTTCTTGGAAAACAATGCTATGTAAACACACTGTGAAAGCAATAGAAAAACAGTGTCAGTGTGGTATGTATACAACATAAAATGGACCAAATTGTTTTGTTAGAGTTTGGGACAAAAATAGCTCCTTAATCTTGCATATCTATTTTTTAATTACGCCGTATATGGGTTGTGTCTGTGGCTCTCAAGGGCAATCTGAACGGGGAATGGGTCTGATAGAATGTTGATTGGGTTAGCAGTTTAGCATTCTCTTTTTTGAGGAAATTCTTTAATATCCCAGATCTTGCCTGTTTCCAGCTTTTGGAAAAAACACAAGTCAAAATGTTGTTGCCAGATGAAAGTGTTACATGGAGGGAGGTTGGCCGTGAATTTCTATATAATAAAGGCCACACTTACTATCCTTTATGAAAGATCCAGGAGGCTTTTACTAATTCAAAAATAGTAAGGTCACTTTAGGACTCTTTTTTCCAGAATTACCAAAATGTCACTTGTACTGCCCAAACTGAAGTGGGCCATCACCTCCAAGTAAAAAATGGAAGAAGCTAGTGTGAGATCCAAGTAGTTTTAAAAGGCATGAAGGATGTGAATGTACTTAGCACTACTGAACTGTACATTTAAAAAATGGTTAAGGTGGCAAATTTTATATTATGTTTACTACAATTAAAAGTTTTTTCAGAAGGTTCAGATGGTAACATTTATGTTATGAGTATTTTACCACACTTAAAAGAAAAAAAGGCAAGATGAATGAGAAACCACCTCTCTTATCTCGTGGGTCTGGACGGCACCACTTGTAAACAGAACTCTCTGCCCCCAGATGAAAATGCCTGACGCCCATTACACTTCAGTCTGCACTTTCATGCCTGCCCCCTAGATAGAGGTTCATAGGAAAGGAACATTTACCATTTTCTTTTCTTTTCTTTTTTCTTTTTTAAGAGTTTATTTATTTATTTGCCAGAGAGGAGAGAGAGTACAAGCAGGGGGAGTGGGAGAGGGAAAAGCAGACTCCCTGCTGAGCAGGGAGCCCGACTCCGCGCTCTGTCCCGATCCCAGGACCCTGAGATGGTGGCCTGAGCCAAAGACAGACGCTTAACTGACTGAGCCACCCAGGTGTCCCCATTTACCATTTTCTTACTGTGACACTGAGAAAGCCTTAAAGGACTTGGTCTTCTTTTAAGACAAGAGAACCCTTCTCCACGCTCCAGGTGGAGGGACTCTCAGGGGAGAAGAAAAGCTGCAAACATCATCAACATGCATTTCACAAGGGTCCTCAGCTCTCACTGACAGCCTGCTTCAGTTGGACTGAGCCCATGGTTGGGCCTTCATATTTGCTGACCTGTAATTTTGTTTCTAGAGTGGCAGAGAGAGGAAAAAAAGGGACTTTTTATCCCCTGTCAGTCAGCTCTGCTGTACATTTATGATCTCTGGCCGAAAAATAAATGCCTGTTAATATTGAGGGCTTAGGTTTTTGTGACTATGGGAGAATTCCCTGACATCTTTGGGGTGAAGCAGAGACAGAGAGGGCAAATCTGCCAAAGGCCTACTGGGACATTTCCACTAGTATCTATGTGTGCTGGGCCCGTGATTCTGTGGGAAGACCAGTGGCCCTGAAGACCAGGCCCTTTATTCTTTCCTAATCCTGACTCAGCTTGAAACCTGGCCCTTGAACTGCTGCATCTAAAAGTCTTTATTTATGAAGTTCAAATAACCCCTGTTGGAAAACCTACTATCTTTGCTTCATGCTGTTTTGCTGAAGATAAAGACAATAATGGATTTTAAAATGTTTTGAAAAGTGAAAACAGTGCAAATGTGAGGTGTTGTTAAACATGTTGCAGGAGCAGGGGTGGTCTAATGGCAAAGTGCCAGGTTTCAACAATCCAGAGCTAGGCCTGAGTGTCTCAGAAAAGTAATGACATGAATCAAATATTCTTCCTCCAGGAGCATTGGTTCAGGCCATCTTTTCAGGATCTGATCGGTTTTTCTTCTTTTTCCAGATAATGGAGACTGCTTTTTAATAGCAAAGCCAATTTGATTTGTTAATTGATGCTCCTACATCTTAAGTGTATTTTTGACCTGGTGAAATACAGACATTGCGGGCGAGGAGAGCAAGTCTGGGACCAGATGTGGAATCTCCTCTCCTGCCCTGTCCCCCTGTAAGTGTGGATCATTGATATTGGGGACTGGCTAGGGAGCTGTGGATTGAGGATATAGGGGAAGAGACGTCGGTTCCTTGCATGTCAGTGTAAGAGGTGTGTTTGTGTGGTGCATAAGTCACAGGAGAGTACTTCACGGGTGTATCTCAGGGGTGTGGAAATGTGTGTCTGCAAGGGCCCTCCTTGGTGTGTTATAATAGGATCTCGCAGGCAGAATGACCCTGAATGTGCAGAGGCGGGGGGGGGGGCGCGGGGGGAGAGGCCAGAATATGAATCGGTCTTGAGATCCAAGATGAAGTTTGTTGTTGTTGCCGTTTCTCTCCTCCAAAAACACCTCCAAAAAAAACCAAAAAGCAAAGAACCCTCGGAAACGGCCCCCTGGAGTGGGTTCTTCGAACCGACAGGACAGTAATTAACGTGTCACTCTCTCAAGCCCTCGGGCCTCCCCAGCTGAAAGGGGGCTGTGTGGGTCTGACCCCGGGTGGAAGGAAGAGGTGTCAGTCAACTTCCTCGGTGAGGCGGCACCCGGGCCGCGGTGGGCGCCCGGGTCTGCGCATCCCGCCTCCGGCCGGGAAGGGGCGGAGCCGGGCGGTGCCCGCCCCCCGGCGGTCCCCTCCCCCGGGCCGCTCCCCTGTGCTGCGCCCGCCGCAGTCACAGCAGCCTGCGGGAAGCGGGTAGCCGGTAACCCGAGCCGGAGTGCGGGCCGGGCTGGGCTGGGCTCGCTCGCGGGCTCAGCCGCCGCCCCTGCCGGTGAGTCGGGGGCTCCGAGCCGGGCGGGCAGGCGCGGGGGGCGGGGGTCAGGACCTCGCCGTTGGGGAGCCCTCGGGCTCGAGCACGGGGTTGGTGGGGAGGAATGTCAGCACAGCGAGGTTGGAGAGCCCCAGACCCCGAGCCCCGAGGGGTGTCCAGAATCGCGACGTTGAGGAACCCGAGCCCGGGGACCGGGGGTCAGTGCGCCGGTGCTGGGGAGTCTCAGAGCCCGAGCCCTGAGAGTGAGGCGGCAGGTCAGGATCCAGACGTTGGGGACTCCCGGAGCCCGAGCCTGGAGGACTGAGGGGTCAGGACCGCGACGTTGGAGAGCTTCGCTGCCGGAACGAGGGTGTCCTGTTGGCATTCTTGGGGCGCCCACCGCAGGGCGGAGGGGAACTGAAGACCCGAGGGGAGTGCGGAGGAGAGGAAGCCCGAGGCGGGCGGGGCGGGAGGGGAGCCCCGGAAAGGGTCGGGGGGTGGCAAGGCTTGTGGCTTCTTGGGGGAAGGAGGGACGGGACATGTCCTAGAGGGGGCGCGGGAAGCGGAGTTGTGCGGGAAGCGGGAGATACGTTGTGGAGCATAGGGGGTCGGAGGGATGGAACGCCGCGGCGGAGGATCCCGGGTGGCTGGGGGCGGGGGTGAGGGGGCAGGGACTCGCGGAACGTCTCGGCCTAGGGGACATACCCTCTCGGTGGAATGGGGCCATAGAAACCTCGAGAGGGCATTCACTCCGGAGAGCACGACGAGGCCACCACAGACGGGGGGCGGGAGGGACTAGGGAGGGGCGCAGCTCGCTAACTGGCGCGGGGACCTGAAGGCAGCGGGGGCACCGCAGCTTCCAGTGCATCTGTGGGCCCTGGAGCACAGACCGACCAGGGCAGATCCGCGGGCTCGGATGGGGTCTGTGCTGCATCTCCTATTTCTAAGCTGGGTTAGAAGTGATTTTGCCTAGGGACCCATTGAGAACAGTCTGGGCTTAAAGAGTAGTTAAGGAGTGAGATTTCCAATGTGCAGAGAAACTCTACCTGTGTGTGTGCGTTAGGCACAATTCATCATAAAGGTGTGTTTAATTCTTAGATCCACTTGTGTTATTTGCTCCCCACTCTCCTATACTCTGTGAGAAGCTGTTTCTGAGTGAAAACTGGAGGAAAATCAGCAAGGGGGTGGGGCGTGCAGGCACGCGCACACACGGACACACACCGCCCACAAATGCACTGCATTCCACAGCCGAGTAAACACGAGAAATACTGTACAGTTTTGGATTGTTTGTGTTGGTATGGACTTCCTTTACTGAAGTTAACAGGAAGTTACCTGCATGGAAGGTGGACGGCCTTTGATTACCCTCTTAAGATATTCACAGCCGGTACCCACCCCTGTGCTGCTACACCCTTGACCAGGTCACTGGCAGGACACTAGGCTGCTTAGTGCCTCAGTGAATGGGTAGCCAAATGTGTGCCAAAGGTGAACAAATGACCAGTACATTTTCTGTTTGTTTTTTTTTTCCCTGTTGTTAATTTTGAGTATCCAGCTCCCTTCAATTAGTTAAGTAATACTGACATTGTGTATTAACTTATCCATATGGTTGATTTTGTATGGTAATTAGTTTAATTATTTCATCTAACAGTTAATTCAGGACTACCCAGGGCCCCAGGAATCCTACTGAGTGGATTTCTCCCAGGGAAGTTTCCTGGGCTTGGAGAGGCAGGGGGAGAGAGATGATCCCCACTCCTTTCCTTCTCTGCCGTAGATATAGGTCCATATTGTGACACACACTGAGATTTAAGCTTCCTGGGAGGACCAAGGACTATTTTGGCAACTAGTTTATGTTGGGCCTCTTTTTTTTCTTCATGAAAAGGAAAGCTCTTCAGTAATTATGCAAGTTAACGGAAAAATGATTTACTCATTTTGCAACTATCATTTCAGGACATGCTTTTTTTTCATTAAGGGGGTGGTCAGAACCTTGCACCAAAATCTGCATTATCATTATTGCACAGCATATTTATTTACTTGGACATAGCTAGCTGATTCTTTCAATTCTTTATCCAAATGTTAAAATAAATATGCCTGTATTTATACATTCAAATGAGTATTTCTCTCTTTCGGGAGACTCATCTTGGTAAGCTGTGGACTGATTCTACTGATGCTGTCATTGCTGAGCATAATTTTGGAGCTCCTGCCTTGGAGTTACCTTCAGAGTTTGTAACACATTTACTGAATTGCCTCCATGATGGCAAACCTTCCTCAGTTGGGAAAGAGCCAAATACCAAGTGGGATCAACTCTGGTTTCTGAGGTGAGGAATTGAGGTTGTAATAGGAAGTATGCCTGTTAAAGTAATGAAAGTCCTCTTGAAGGACTGGCAGTTTTATTTATTTTATTTTATTTTTTTAAAGATTTTATTTATTGGGGCGCCTGGGTGGCTCAGTCGTCAAGCGGCTGCCTTCGGCTCAGGTCGTGATCCCAGGGTCCTGGGATCGAGCCCCGCATCGGGCTCCCTTGCTCCATGGGAAGCCTGCTTCTCCCTCTCCCACTCCCCCTGCTTGTGTTCCCTCTCTCGTGTCTCTCTCTGTCAGATAAATAAATAAAATCTTTTAAAAAAAAAAGATTTTATTTATTTATCTGACAGAGAGAGACAGTAAGAATAGGAACACAAGCAGGGGGAGAGGGAGAGGGAGAAGCAGGCTCCCCGCTGAGCAGGGACCCTGGGATCACGACGCGAGCTGAAGGCAGACGCCCAACGACTGA
Organism: Halichoerus grypus; assembly: GCF_964656455.1. Classification (NCBI taxonomy): domain Eukaryota; kingdom Metazoa; phylum Chordata; class Mammalia; order Carnivora; family Phocidae; genus Halichoerus; species Halichoerus grypus. Next base: position 97,509,120 of record NC_135720.1, on the reverse strand, counting down.
GCCACTAGGCGCCCCAGGACTGGCAGTTTTAAAAGGGGCATCCAGTACAGGTATGCAAATGTGTTTCGGATTGGAAAGTAATTGCTTTGAAGCAACCTTTATTTGGATGTATATGCTCTCATGTGCATGTAAAAGAATTGGTCCCATCACCTATTGTTATACCTTATGGCCTATTGGGCTGGAGAAAATAAGCCTTTCTTTTCTCTTTCAAGGTACTCTTTACCAGGCAGATTCCATCACTGTGCATTTTTACAGAAGACAAAACAAACAAACAAAAAGACTTGTTTTCTCACCAAACAAAGGTACCCAGAAATGCCTGGTACTTGAGTTTTTATGTGAAAGGATCCATATAGAAGTAAGGGAAGAGAGTGAGTTCTGCAAATGTGTTTCAGTTTTGGGACTCCGTGGCACAGAGTGTGAAAAATTAACATATCCTTTTTCCATTTTTTCCCTGAATTACCAATTTTTTTTTAAGGTTATATAACATGAAGCTTCATACACCCAGGGCTTGAATGTTGATCTGTGATCTTGCGCAAGTGATTTCATCTCTTTCAGACTCAGTTTTCTTACCTTAAAATGAAGATGCTAATGAGTGTGCACTCCACGAGGCTGTGATGAGATTTCTGCACGTAAAACACTGAATCCAGTGCCTGACACATAAGTGCTCAAGAGAGTCTCGCTATTTTTGTTATTAATACTGTTTATTGATAGTTTTATATTAAAATTCCTTTGACACCATGTATAAATTTACCATTTCCAAGATAATGATATTCCCTCTGCTGGGCTTTGCAAATGAATATGTGAATGGGAACATTTTGTTTTTACTCTCCTAGCTTCTCAGGAATTTTTAAAGTGACCTTAAAAAACAACCATTGCTAGCTGCTTTATTTTGAATTCAGATTTTTTTTAAACGAACATTCTTATTTTTATTGTATATTAGGTATAACACTTCGATGAAAATCCGAAGCTCCTCCTATAATTCTTTTCCTTAATCGGTCGAATACTATTCTAATGCAATAGCTACCATTCTCGGGGCGCCTGGGTGGCTCAGTCGTTAAGCGTCTGCCTTCTGCTCAGGTCATGATCCCAGGGTCCTGGGATCGAGCCCGCATCGGGCTCCCTGCTCCGCGGGAAGCCTGCTTCTCCCTCTCCCACTCCCCCTGCTTGTGTTCCCTCTCTTGCTGTGTCTCTCTCTGTCAAATAAATAAATAAAACCTTAAAAAAAAAAAATAGCTACCGTTCTCTTGGCATGTATTGAAAGGGATGATTCTGGTGCACATTTGTTTTAGTTAAACTAAAATTTTGATCTGCTTTGTTAAATGACAGGGAAGAATAACTTGGCACTAAGCTCTTGGCTCTTTCATAAATATTGACATTAATTTTTTTCTGATTCTATGATTTTTGTTGTAATATAAATTAGGGAGATGTAGAAATGTGGGAAAAGAATTTTATCTTAGTTTTAATCAATCAAATAGCTAGAGGTTGCTGTGAAATAGATGTTTTGTGAAATCTTCGACATTTAGTGAGAGTTCTCTGTTTTAGGCAGGTGTGTGCAGGAGACAGAGGTAGAAACAGACTTGTCCTCCAAGAGTTCACATAAGGTGCTCCCTTAGGACCATGCAGTACAAAAGTTTTTTCTCCTAATGGCTTATGGCACTAAGAATTCATGTGGATTTCACTACATGTTCTTTTCCCTCAATTTCTTGGAGAAGGCTAAATATACGGATCTCTTAATAGTGTTCATATTTTTGAGGTGTATTAACTCTTGGAATTAGATCCTGCTGTGCAGTCATATGCCATGAAAGGAGATAATGACTATAAAAGTACTTAGTGAATTGTAAATGATATATAACTGTAGCATAAGGTGGTATTATTGTTGTACAATACTTTCCTAGAGTCTTCTGATTATCACGTCCGTAGTAGTGTTTCGTTCCAGCTCTGTCTCTCTTCTGAAGAACTGTTTATGTACTTACAAAGTACCAGGAAACAAGACAGCATAGTGGTGGTTTAGACTAGAGTAGTGACCCCTCCCCTCCTCCCCATATCTGATAATGTCTGGAGACATTTTTTATTATCACAGCTGGAGAGGAGAGGGATGTTAAGGCATGTAGTAAGTAGAGGCCAGAGATGTTCCTAAGCATAATGTAATGCAAAGGACAGCCCCCAAAACAAAGAATGACCAACTGAAATGTCAGTAGTGCTAAGACACTCTGGACTGGAGCATGGGATCTGGAGTGGGCATCAACCTGCATTAGCATGCTAGCATGTCCCTGGGTAAGTTCCTTAAACCTGAGATTTTGTATAACTCCTGTCTGAAGAGATATTGTAGAATTAAATGAGATAATGAATATAAAGTGCTTCGTGCACAGAAGGTGCCCAGTAAATGGCAACTCTTAGTCTCTTAGTATTATGTCTGGTTAGTAAATCCAGGGACTAGGCTTCAAACAGACAGCTTTGGTTATTTAATTCACTGTATACAGAACCAATCCAGGGCGCCTGGGTGGCTCAGTTGGTTAAGCAACTGCCTTCGGCTCAGGTCATGATCCTGGAGTCCCGGGATCGAGTCCCGCATCGGGCTCCCCGCTCTGCAGGGAGTCTGCTTCTCCCTCTGACCCTCCTCCCTCTCATGCTCTCTGTCTCTCATTCTCTCTCTCTCAAATAAATAAATAAAATCTTTAAAAAAAAAAAAGAACCAATCCAGGCTTCCTGATCCCATCTGTGTGTCTGATAGTAGGGCAGAGACACCTCCGCCCCCGTGGTTCCTTCTGCATTCTGGCCCAGGTTCTGCCCTGGTTCTGCTAGGCAACCAAGTATAGGCTAAAGATGACTCCAGCCAGGTGAACAGGACAGTCAATCCCCCACATTTCTCTTGTGTGGAGCAACGGTGAGCTGGGGGTGGAGCTTTCTGTTTCATCTGGGCAAAACTGGGAAGGAGATAGCCAGGCTGGGAAAACCCCCTCCCACTGAGCTAATCTCCAGAATCTATTGAGACCCTTGTCTGTGCCAGGGTCAGAGCTTTCTTTGCTATGTTAGCAGGCTATGAGCAAAGTCTGGCAGTTTCCCTTTTTTTTTCCTTAGCCCTTCCTACTCAAGCAACAAGTTCTTTAGGGGTCCCTTTACTTTTTAAAGAATCATCCAGATCCACTCCGGTTTTTGCTCTGCATGGGGTTATCAGCCATCTGTGCGGAGATAGGAGACCTCCCATAAAGGCCAGGCTCTGCTTTGATCTTGCCTTTCTGTATTTACCTCGTGCACCCTGGAGCCACGGAGTGAGTAATGCACTCACTCACTGTCAGCAGCAGAGCTTCGGCCCTGTGGGGGTGGGGCAGCCCTTCTGGGTGCAGAGAGTATTTAGCCGACCAGGATGTAAATAAATAACACAATGGTTTTTTTAGCTGTGAGCTAGAAACCATTAGTTGTGTTGTACAATAAAATCAACTGGGGCTCTCTTAAGAATGCACCTCAGCCCCACCATAAACCATTGATTCAGAATTTCAATAGGTAGGGCGTGGGCATCAGATTTTTAAAATTATTCTGATGCCTAGTGAGAGTTGGAAGTTAGGACCAAGCCTTGTGCAATTACTGACCTGCATTGAAAGAAAGAAAGAAGGAAGGAAGGGAGGAAGGGAGGAAGGAAAGGAAAGATTCTAATTAAAAATAACAAACATAAGAATTATTTTGTTAAGGGGCACCTAGGTGGCTCAGTCGATTAAGCGTCTGCCTTCAGCTCAGGTCATGATCTCAGGGTCCCGGGATCGAGCCCTGCATTGGGCTCCCTGCTCAACGGCGAGCCTGCTTCTCCCTCTCCCTCTGCCTGCCGCTCCCCTTGCTTGTGCTCTCTCTCTTTCTGTCAAATAAATAAATAAAATCTTTAAAAAAAAAAAGAATTATTTTGTTAAGCTTTTGCTTTAGTGATGAATGTGTGCCTGTTTGCAATGTAAAATACGTTTCTTTTAATGGGTTACAATCAAAAAGTTTGAAAACATTGTTTTAGAGCCTTAGAGGTATTGACAAATTCACCTCTTCCAGTATTCCTGTGTGAGCATCTGCTGGACAGATTTCAAAGTGCTTTTATTTTCCTTGTCAAATACAACTTTTGCAACCATCCTATGGAGGCCTAGAGAACAGATATCATCATATTTTGTTTTGTTTTGTTTTTTACAGATGAAGGGAACTTGGGGTTGATGAGGGTAAGGCATTTGTCAAAGTCACAATGAGAAAATGTCAAAAACAGGGACTCAAACTTCCAGGGCTTCTGATTACTGCTACATGGCTCCGTCTACCACATCTTTCTGCTTCTTCTGATTAGCAGACCCTAACAGAAAGAATTACAACTAGAGCATGTGTCTGGCTTCAGCATTGTAAAAATAATAACCGTTGACCGAGCACTTGCTAGCGTCAGGAAGTATGTTTGTGTTACTTAATTCTCAGAACAATCCTATGAGATAGGTACTATTATTAGCCCCATTGCACAGATGAGGAAACAGGTTGTGACTTGCCCAAGGAGCAGAGCTGGGCCCTGACAGCAAGCCCACATTCTTTATGAGTGCTCTTTATTGCCCCAGTACTGGTTTGTTGCCATTTCTCTTCTTGATTCCTGCCTCCAGGGAGAGTTTAAATAACAGGGAAATGGCCCTATGTCTTAATCTGCTTAGGTTGCCATAACAAAATACCATAGGCTAGGTGGCTTAAACAACAGAAGTTTATTTTTCACATTTCTGGAAACTAGGAAGTCCAAGATCAAGGTGCCAGCAGATTCAGTTCCTGGTGAAGGCCTTCTTCCTGGTTTACAGATGGCCGCCTTCTTGTTGTGTCCTCCCATGGTTGGGGGGAAGGGCAAGAGAGCAAGAGCTCTTTTCCTCTATGTATAAGGACACTAATCTCATCATGGAGACCCAGTCCATGACCTCCTCTAAACCAAATTACTTCCCAAAGGCCCCACATTCAAATATCAGTCATCACACAGGAGGTTAGGGCTTCAACATAAGAATTTAGGGGGGAACACAAACACTCCGTCTAGTACTTGAAGCTTCCACTCAGCTTTCCTTGTGTATGTGGCTAGAAGCCCACACCCCACAGTGATAAAGTGAGGAAAGCCCTCTCAGCTGCCTAATCTACTTTATGCATCCTTGTTCAGGCTGTTTATGATGCTCAGTGCCATGAATTGCTGAAATTCATGATGGGGCTTTGGTAGTCCTGGCAGAGAAGGAACCTGAACACTAACCCTGTGGAGTGAGATCTTGATGGACTTCTCAGTGGTGTAGAAACCAAAAGATACCTTGTTCATGCATGCACCCATTCATTCATTATTCATTCATGAAATATAATGGAGGATACAGTTTGCAGGTAAGTTTTAGAGATGATGCTTCCCTTTAAAGATTGGGGGGAGGGAGTGTTAATCATGGCTTTCTAATACCTGTACACAGGGCTAAAATGACCAAACCAAAGCAAAGTTCAGGCCAAGTGTAAATAGGAGGGGGCTGGTTGGTTACCTACTGACAAGTTTTGAGTAGAAGATTAGACTTCACGTTATCCCACATGACGTTCAGAAACCACACTTCCGCAGAAGTGGGGAGCTACTGCTCTCTGTTTTAAATCAACTGGGTTGGATGATCAGGTTGAGTTAAGCCTGGGGCTTGAGGTGCCTGGGTGGCGCAGTCGGTTAAGCGTCTGCCTTTGGCTCGAGTCCAGGGATCGAGCCCCCGCATCGGGCTCCCTGTTCGGTGGGGAGTCTGCTTCTCCCTCTCGCTCTACTCCTCCCCTGCTCGTGCTCTCTCTCTCTCGTGCTCAGTCTCTCAAATAAATAAATAAAATGTTAAAAAAAAAAAAAAAAAGCCTAGGGCTTAAGGAAGACTTCTCTTGTCTGCACATCTGGGAAGGTATAAGCTTCCAAGCCATCTAGATAGTCAATAAACTGTTAGTATTTTTTATGTGAAGAGGATTCAGTACTTTATCAGAATAATATTTGTTGAATGAGTGAATTAATAATAATTATGATGAATGTTAATATATAATAGAAGCAATTGGAGACTTCAAAATTTTTAATACACCTAGAGAAGTACCAAGGCTAGCTCTCCCGCCTTGGGAGAGTTGGAGAGTTCAGCCCCCAGGCTGAGCTGACATCTGACTTTAGCCAATTCCCAGTCCTAGGATTTGAAGATCAAAGCAAAGGTTACTGATTTGAAGAGTTTTTGTTGGTCTTGAGATGTAGCTAGTATTAAGGGCAGTGACATTTATCTTTCTAGGGTGATGTAGTCCAAGATTAAGAAAAGCGAAGAAGAAAACATGTTTCTATTCTCAAGGAATAAAGAATTTGTTGCTTTTCATCAGTAGCTTGAAACTGCATTTGTCTTATCCTTGACACCTGCTCTTTGGAGTCTAAGAGAATACCCAAAAGGTTAAAGATAAGTCTATAGGTGGGAAACTGGAGGAGGGCTACACCTACCCCAACCAATTGAAGATGGAATTAAAACACACATACTTTGCTGCATATGGCTTCTAGATCATATTTTGTGAGGTATAAAACTTTTGTTGGTGAAAACTACCTTCTCGTTTCTCTTTTAGACTCTGCAGAGGATTGGTAAAGAATAAAAAAATGGACGAAAAGGAAGGATGATGTAAAATCAATGTTGAAGTGTAATGGCTCTTGAATTAGAAAATTTATATTCTCCATGGTATATTTAAGTCTGTCCAAAGAATTCATTTCAAGAGTTCCATCTTAGCTTTTTTATTCCCGCACTTAAGCAAAATAAAGGCACTGATGCTATTCTCTTGAGCTGCCAGGAACCCTGAGCACTTCAGAATGTGGAGTTAGTTTCCTGCATATGCTGATGCTGAGCTTGGAATGGGCTGCAGTACTAGAACATCACCCAGCCAGGTTCAGGTAAAGCTGCAGGAATGTCACTGAAACTGGGCAGCATTCAGGTAGAAACTGACTCCTCAGATCTCAGCTTGGTGAAGGGTTCAGGTTCATTCATGAGGTGCTGTAGGTATTTCTTAGGTTTTGTGGCCTTTTTTTTTCTTCTTGAAAACATTCTGAATGATGACTTGTTTATGGCTTACATATCTGGACCGTAATGTCACCTCCTGAGTTGCTGCTGTCAGGGTCCCTAACAATTTTTTGTCTCATCTGAGATGGTCATATTTTAGATCTTTGCAGCTGGAGAGTCATTCTAATAGAGAGTACTTGGAAGGATGAGGGAGAAAAAGGAAACAGACATTCTTGGGGGAGTAAATGGCATCTTGCCAGAGCAGCAGAGGTGAGATTCGAATGGGAAATCTGTCTTGCCAGTTCACGTGTGGGAATTTTTTTGACCACGCAGTAAGTGCCTAACACTGTGCTAGTTACTTTGAGGGATTCAAGAGAAACATAAAGCATGATTTTGTGCTTAAGGAGCCTATAATACATTTGGAGCATCAAATTTTTCTCATATGAAAAAGACAGAAAACTTTAAACTGCTTATAGTTACATGCAGGGCTGTAAAGCACTGGTGGGGGGGGTGGTGTTCCCCTCAGTTTAGCAAAGGGCAGAGTCACTGTGAGCTCTTAAAGTCATATAATTCAGGAGAAATAGCCTGAGTGAGATCTGGAAGGGGGATAACATTTAGGTAGAGAGGTGGGTATTTCTGATGGGAGAAACAGCTTAAGCAATAGCACAGGGGCAAAAATCAGAATGGTACCTGTAGATGGTGCATGTAAGGCCCTGAGGAAATCACTTCCTCTGCTTCATTTTTCTTCACCTCTCACAGCACCACTTCACAACACTCTTGTCTTCTGCACTGGGTCCCAGTGGTCAGCCATGTGAGGAATACATAGGGCAGGATTACAGATCTAGATGCCTTTTTGTCGTTGGGTGTTTGGAGAGAGGAAAAGATAATGAAATCATTACAAAATATTTTTCAAGGGCCTACTCCGTGCTTGGCACTCATTCTACAGTGTTGTTAGAGATACAGACGTGATCAAGATTCCTGCTTTCAGGTAACATGTATTCTCTTGGGGGGATACAGACAATAAACAAGTAAATCAGGAAATACATACTTTGAGGTAGTGAAAAATGTTATGAAGAAAAATAACTCAGGATAAGGGGAAAGAGTGCTGGTTTTAGGTGAGGTTAAGGACAAGATAAAGATTTCCGATTAGCCCTAAACTTCCCTAGAGAAGCCTGAAGTCTTTGCTAATGGAATTTAGGCTTTATTATTTATATTCATCTCATCCATTGACTCTCCACCACATATATATTATACATATATATAATATATGTATACATATATATATATGGTGGACATTCAGCGAGCATTTCACAATAGTAATAAGAACGGCCTTGCTAGACTTGAATTGGACCACAGTTTTTTACTTTTTGTAATTTTTTTTTTAATTAAAAGATATGGTCACAAGATATTTACGGAAGGAGAAAAGGGAATCACGCAGGAGAGGACATGTAGGTATTGATGACAGTAACATAGTTACTTATACATCAGCTCTGTGGAGGAGATTGAATGCAGCTGCATCAAAATTTTGTCAAATGAAAGAGAAAGAAAATATTAAACTATAATTATGTGGTCTTGGTATGTCTCATGGCCTGGGGAACCACTGGGTCTAAATATTAACCAAATTCCAAAGGAGATAATAACAATACACCCATGCATACACACAGGCATAGAGAGACATAAAGTAGCTCCTATGTACCGAGGAATTACCATGTGCCAGGCATCGTGCATTGCAGTTTATTTACATTATCTCTAATCCCTAAAACAGCCTTGGAAGGGAGATAATCCCAGTTTACAAAGGAGAAGACAAAGATGAAATGGCTGGCCCAAGGCCTTTACGGTTAGTAAGTGTCAGAGCTGGGGAGGCTGATACCTGGTTTGTGAGAGGGCATGGAGCAGATGAGTGTGAGTTTAATTAAGGACTCCCTTAGAGTGGTGAAATGAAAATCCAGGGTGGATTTTCCTGTCCATCCAGCTCATCACCCTATCTAAGGGATTCCAGGAGCTGGGAGTTTCTGGAACTGACTCTGAATGTATATATGCAGTTTCCTGAACCTATTGGAGGCATAGCTCTGGTGGCAGGGGGTGGTGGTGGAGGTGTACATTGAGCATTTTTTCATTACTCCTATGCCTGCAGAACTGCATATATGTGTGCTGCTCAGGCCATTACAGCGTGGAAGTGCTTTGCTTTGGGCTGGGGTGATGGCAGGTCAGTTCGGAGCCAATCACCAGTTCATCTAAAGCTGACTCAAACCCTGACTTGTGTATCTAACTAAAAGATATGAGATAATGAATATTTATTGGATGGGGTTGATTTAGTAAACTTTCAAAGCATAGGGAACGAATAATAATCAATTTAAAACAGGTTTGATGATGAAAAGGTTGGGCAACAATGGATGAGTGACAGTGAAGTTCAGGGCTTGTCTGACTTCCCCCTCCCCCTTACCCCAGGACCCATCCATGTCTGTAGACAGGCAGGCTGCTATCCTTGGGCCTCTTTGACCTAGCAAGAGTGCCTTCAAGACCCTGTCTGATCTATAACAGATTACATTTATTGAGCACATGTTGTGTGCTAGCAGCTTTACACATATTATCTTTTCTCTTTCTCACTTTCAAACTTCCTTTTATAGAAATACTTCAAAAAGACGGAGGTGCACAGAATATAGTATAATAAACCCCCATGTACCCATCCCCCAATATCAACAATTATCAACTCATGGCCAACTTCTTTGTATATATACCTTACCTCCAAATGATTTTGAAGCAAATCCCAGAATTCATATTATTATTTGTGAGCATTTTAGAAAGATAAGGACTCCTTTATTATCAATTCTTTAAAATTCCCAACAACCCTATTTATTAGTCAGGTACTATTATGTCCTTATAGATGAAGACAGTGAGACACAAGGAGATTAAATTACTTGCCCAAGGTCACCCAACTTGTAAGTGGCGGTCTTACAAGTTGCCTAACTCGGGCCTGTCCTGTTAACCGCCACGCTAGGTGGTTACCACTAGACCTTTCTGCTGTAGCTAATCCTACACAACAACTGGATCTGTTGGAAGAACAGACGTCCGGGGACGTGACTATGATTTCTGTGAATTCTACCACCTGACCACGGCTGCAAATTGAGTCACTTTAGGTACAGAGGGACAGAACAGCTCTGAAAGGCTTGGACTTGTCATCTCCATGAATGACATGACCAGCCTGAAACATTAGTGGATTCTGTCTGATCAGCAAACCTGGTAAAGCACCATCATTGCCATAGTATTTGAGATGTTAGAGAAACCCACAAGTAAAAGGACTTGACAGAAAATATGACGTCACTGGGCCATGGCTGCCAAGGGAAGTAAAAGGTTTCTTTTGAAATGAATTTCCCTTTGGTTTTCTCTCTTGGCAGAGGGAATCAGTCTTCCCACTAAGGCTTTTCAGTTTGTTTCTAGCACAGCTAATTGTGTTTATTTGTCTCCAGAATCACATGCCTGCCTCCTCTCCCTTCCTTTTCTTAAGGTCTCTTGCCTGCTTTGTACTACAGTTACTGCCAAAAATGTTCTCCTCACCTGGGAGCCAGTTGGCTGACAACACAGAGTAGATGTTGGGAGGCCAACTCTGTCTCTCCAGAGGGCTAACTTGGCTTCTGGCATACAAGCCCACCTCAGGGGAGAGGGAGAGAGATTACATAAGCTGGCTATGAAAAGAACCATGTCGTTTGCCTTGTCTGCACCCACTTGGTCCATCAGGGTTAAGAGCAGAACAGAAAGCAAGTAAATACTATTGATTGAGTGAAGATGAGAGCTTTGCTGGTTCAAGTTCAAGAAATGGATTCTCCATTTTTCCTATCAAAACAAGCATCGCATTGACTTTTCTCTTAATTCTCTCCTTTGTCTTCGGGATCACTGACATTTACTTGACTCTCAAATCTCAGTCTTTTTTTTTCTTCCTCCTTCCCCATGCAGTCCTATCACAGAAGCTACATAACCGCTGGAGAACTACTCAGCTCCTACTTAACCCTCTCTCATGGAGCTCTAAAAGGTGGCACCTGTCAGGGTGCAGGTGAGCAAGAACTTAGAAATTTCACCTTTGGGGGCACCTGGGGGCTCAGCTGGTTGAGCGTTCACTCTTGGTTTCAGCTCAGGTCGTGATCTCAGCGTCGGCTCTCAGTGCGGAGTCTGCTTGAGATTCTCCCTCTCCCCCTCTCTCTCAAATAAAAATCTTTAAAAAATAAAAAATAGGGTGCCTGGGTGGCTCAGTCTGTTGGGCGTGTGCCTTTGGCTCAGGTCATGATCCCAAAGTCCTGGGATCGAGTCCCGCATCAGACTCCCTGCTCAGTGGGGAGTCTGCTTCTCCCTCTGCCTTTCACCCTGCTTGTGCTCTCTCTCTTGCTCTCGTAAGTAAGTAAATAAATAAATAAATAAATAAATTCCACCTTTGGCTCTCTCTGGGACATGCCAGCAAGGACCTTGGCTGGGGTCCTTTTCAGGGAGCATGGATTTTCTTTAAATATTTATTGTCGTGAATATTTCAAAATAGTTTTTTATGATTGCTGCGACTTCTACTTTTTTATTTTTATTTATTTATTTATTTATTTATTTATTTATTTTAAAGATTTTATTTATTTATTTGACAGAGAGAGACACAGTGAGAGAGGGAACACAAGCAGGGGGAGTGGGAGAAGGAGAAGCAGGCTTCCCGCTGAGCAGGGAGCCCGATGCGGGGCTCGATCCCAGGACCCTGGGATCACGACCTGAGCCGAAGGCAGACGCTTAACGACTGAGCCACCCAGGCGCCCCGCGACTTATACTTTTTTAAACAGTCAAGTGGGGAAAACAGTGGACTGCAGGTCTCTTAGCTCTCTATTGTAGAATCAACTCAGGGATAGCAAATACATGGCTCTGTGCTAGGCTCTCTCCTGGGCCTGGTGTCCCTCAAGAGCCCGTGGCAGTAAATCAATCACAGCACCTTTCCCTCTGAGTTTGGCCCACACCTAGAATGCCTCTCAGCACAGGAGTCTAGGAAGCCCTTACCAAAGAGGTTGACATGAGGGTTGAAATCTTATTTGCTGTTTCCTAAGTAAATGGTCTTTAAAGCTCTTCCCACACTAAAATCCCTTAAGCCTTTCTGCCTGCAGTCACATTAGGTCCTTAACAGCTAGGGACCAGCTCTCCTCTTTCAGCCAGAATCAGATCAAAGGTCGGGAGGAGGGAGATGTTACCACCATCTGGAAAACAGATGAGAGAGGAAAATGTTTTAAATGTTGATGGCTCATGGAGGATTTAGAGGCGGTGACTATCCTTTTTCAACCCATAGTAGGTCCGTGTGGATTTACATAGCACAAACCCGTAGTAGGTTGTGTTTGTAGATTGTTGGTTAGTCAGTAAGACTAATTAAAGTCGTTCTTTTCATGGGAGAAATGGAATGTTTAATGCTCAAGGGGTATAGAAACTAAATGGCAGCCCAGAACTTGTCTTTAAGAGTTCCTAATCTGGGGGGCGCCTGGGTGGCTCGGTTGGGCGTCTGCCTTCCGCTCAGGTCATGATCCCGGTGTCCTGGTATCGAGCCCCGCGTCAGGCTCCCTGCTCAGTGGGGAGTCTGCTTCTCCCTCTGCTCCTCACCCCGCTTGTGCTCTCTCACTCTCTGTATCTCTCTCTCAAGTAAAGAAATAAATAAAATGTTAAAAAAAAAAAAAAAAAGAGCTCCTAATCTGGTCTAGCAGTTGTATTAAGCTGAATTTAGATTCAGTGTAGTTGAATGAGAAGTGAAAACAAGAAACTTAGTGCTTAGTTGTAATTAACTTACTCTCAGCTGACTCACAATTCTTTTTACTTTTGAAGAAATTTGGAGGTTGTTAAGTTAATGCCTGTGAAGCAACAGGACTTCCTTGACAGAAGATGTTTTAAGTACTCACTACCATATTATAGATAATGTACTAGACTGTAGGAATGGCCTGGGCCAGTCTGTAGTCACCAGAAAAAATTACTATCTGATAAACTGTGTGGGCAGAGGCTGTGAGGGCTGCTCCAGGCCTGGGCGTCTCCAGGAAGATTGACAGAGGATGCCAGGCTGCCCTCTGGGTGGTCAAGATCAGGCTGTGCATTCTCAAGTGTGGTTTTCTCTTGTTTTAACCAACAGTACATTCTTTTTTTTTTTTTTTAAAGAGAATGTTTGTTGTTTTTTTTTAATATTTTATTTATTTATTTGACAGAGAGAGCAAGAGAGCACAGTAGAGGGAGAGGGAAAAGCAGGCTCCCCGCCAAGCAGGTAGCCCGATGTGGGGCTCGATCTCAGGACCCTGGGATCATGACCTGAGCCGAAGGCAGATGCTTAACCATCTGAGCCACCCAGGCACCCCAACAGTACATTCTTTTGCAAGCAAAAGTCAAATCAAGGATCTTTTTGGAATGCTCTGATTTACTAGCAAGGACCTGCAGAGGCCCTTTTCCATTTCAGAAGTCTCAACTGGATATGGGGGCTGCGGGGAAAAGGCAGGGAAGGGAAAAACCACATGGGTCAACAAAGCATTAGTTTGGCCAAGTATTTTAAAGGTATTTTTAAAAATCAGGTTAGGTTTAGAGCCCTGCTTCCTACTTTTATCTAGCTATGCTTATCTAAAAAAATCATACTTCAGCTGCAGTCGCTTCTGGTTTATGACATTCTTTACCTTCTCCACTTTTTTGGATGTTGTAGAAAAAAAGGGCCCCAAAACATCATTTGCTGCTGTTATTTGGGGATGTCTGAAGTAGTTGAATTCTCTGGCGGGGATGAATGACTGGTGAGGCTGAAATAGCGAGCTGGGGAATAATTGCAACTTTTCAGTAGATACTATCGTCCTTTGTGGAAGCGAGCGCTGGGGTGGTGGAAATGGAACTGTAAGTACTGACCTTGAGTTTTCTGGTAACAATCAGTGCTTGTCTCCTCCCAAGACCATATGATCTGTGCAACTCGCCTGAAGAGCTTCTGGCTGGTACTGCATCTTTTGTTTTCTAAAGGCACTCTGGGGATGTTAAAGTGCATCCTTTTTGGTTAAAATCATCGGATCTAAAAGCATCTCATTTGAATGTTAAATGGATGATGCGCTTACATAATGTGGGCTGTTACACACGAAATCGGCTTAAAACTTGGAAGTGACACTTTCTGGACCTGCAATCATCTTGTCTTAGGCTTATAATTACATTCGTTTTTTTTATTTTTTCAACTTTAATTCAGAAATCACAAGTTGTTGGCCTTTATTATTCTCCCTTTACAGATGGCACTATTGGTGCCAGAAGGATTGTGGTTTATTTTTAAGTATGTGATTCATTTAATTTGAGTAGGATTTGGGCCTTCTGCCTTCTGGCTCCCTTGGCCTCCAAGATCAATACAACCTCAAAGTAGAAAAAGTTGTCCATTTTTTAATAGTGTTTATATAATGGATAGGCCCTGTTTACATTAATGACAATGCATCTACTACAGTATAGCTTTGACTAATCAAAGTCTTCAGTTAAGCTAATTGCTAGTGACACATTCCACTTTGAAAAAAAAACCATCAAAGCAGAAAAATAAAGTCCTATTAGAACTTTTATTTAAGAGGGATGCCTGGGTGGCTCAGACGGTTAAGCGTCTGCCTTCAGCTCAGGTCATAATCCCAGGGTCCTGGGATCAAGTCCCATATTGCGCTCCTTGCCTGCTTCTCCCTCTGCTTGCCGCTCCCCCTGCTTTGCTTGCTTTCTCTCTCTCTCTGACAAATAAATAAATAAAATCTTAAAAAAAAAAAAAAGAACTTTTATTTAAGAGCAACTTCCTAGTAAGGCTCTAGGCTCACCATAGATAACTGTCCACTATCTTTCTGACCACTGGTACCTCTGTTATCCAAGCTACCTAATGATCACTGATATCCAGAGGAGCTGAAGAACTTGCACAGTTCTTTATTATACAAATTATTTTCACTTACGCTTTTAGGAAAGTGAACGAATACATTTTAGAATGATTTTCAATAAATGAGGTTGAAACAGCACTTCCTGAGAAGGAAGTAGAAGTTCAGGGCATAGGCTCTGGAACAAGACTACCTGGGTACGGATTCTGGCTCTCCCACTTCCCAGCTGCGTGGTCCCTTCCCTTGGGCAAGAGACTTGACCTGTACTCCATTTAATAGAGTTGTGAGGAATAAATAAGTTAATAACGTGCAAAGAACTTAGAAGTGTTCCTCGCATAGAGTAAGAGCTCAATATATGTCAGTCATTATAATAGTATAATAGCAACTGGATAAAGAGGAGTACCAGGTTAGGCTGAGGGAAAATATATATCTCTGGGTTCTGGGAGCCATTTACTGAGATGCAAGGAGCATGGGACAGAAGCAAGGTCAGTGGAGGAAGAAGCACTGCTCTGTTTGGTTGTGCTCATTTTGAGGTACTGTGTTACAAATGAGCAGAGATCTCAAATGGACATCAATAATAAATGGATATGACAAATAAGAACTAAGCTTTCTGTGTACTACAGATTTTCTCCTTGGCTTTCTTAGGGATTTCTTGTGAGCTCTCCAAAAACAACTGAATTCCATGTGCTTCAGAATTGCCATCTGAACAATATTGAACATACTAATGGCACGTAGTAGACACCCAGCAAATATTTGTTCAAAGAATAGTTGCTTTCATAAGGTGCTAAGTAGCTTGCATAAAGGGAATGTGTGGATGTATAGATAGCCAGATAGATAGATAGCCAGATTGAGATTTTGATATAGAAACAAGGGAATTAAAGACCAGTATACTGTCAGTGTGTCTTTCTTTCACCGATTCATTTATTTATTCTTACAGTGTATGTTTACTGAGCACTTACTATATGCCAAGTCCTTTTCTAGGTGCAGGGATACATTAGTGAACAAGATAGACAAAGATCCCTCCGGTAATGGAGCTTATATTCTGCGCTAGCAGCAGGGCCAGGAAGGACAGACAATAAACATAATAAATAAAAATAATATATTAACATCATACCCATTAAGATGGCTACAAAAAAAATCCAAAACAAAACAGCCAGATAATAACAAGTGTTGCCAAAGATGCTGAAGAATTAGAGCCCTTGTGCACTATTGGTGGGATTGTAAAATAGTGTAGGCAGTATGGAAAATAGTATGGCAGGTCCTCAAAAAATTAAAAAATAGAATTACCGGGGTGCCTGGGTGGCTCAGTCAGTTAAGTGTCTGACTCTTGATTTGGGCTCACGTTATGATCTCAGCGTCATGAGATCGAGCCCCACAAAGGGCTTCCCATTCAGTGGGGAGTCTGCTTGAGATTTTCTTCTCCCTCTGCTCCTCCCCCCCCACCTCTCTATCTTGCTCTCTCAAATAAATAAATAAATCTTTAAAAAAATAGAATTATCAACGATGGAGCAATTCCCCTTCTGAGTATATAGTAGTCTCCCCCTCATCTCTAGGGGCTACATTCCAAGACCCCCAGTAGATGCCTGAAACTGCAGGGAGTAGTAAACTCTCTATATATTCTATACATACATACTTATGATAAAGTTTAATATAAATTAGGCACAGTGAGAGATTAAGAATAATAATAAAATAGAACAATTATAACAATATACTATAACAAAGTTATGTGAATGTGTTCTGTCTCTCAAAATACCTTGTTGTGCCGTACTCACCCTTCTTGTGATGTGAGTGGATAACATGCCCACATGAGGAGATGAAGTGAGGGGAATGATGCAGGCACTGTGATGTAGCGTTAGGCTCCTACTGACCTCCTGAAGATACGTCAGAAGGAGGATCATCTGCATCTGAACGCTTGTTGACTGCTTCTGAACCACAGTTGACTGCAGGAAACTGAAACTGCAGAAAGCAAAACTGCAGATAAGGGGGGACTACTCTATACCCCTAAGAACTGAAAGCAGGGTCTCGAGGAGATACTTGCACACCCACGTTCGTAGCCACGTTATTCACACTACTGAATGTAGTGTGGAAGCACCCAAATGTCCATTGACAGATGAGCGCATAACCAAAATACAGTATATACATACAATGAAATATTACTCGGTTTTAAAAAGGAAGGACATTCTGACACATGCTACAACGTGGATGAATCCAGGGGACATCATGCTAAGTGAAATAAGCCAGTCACAAACAGACAAATGCTGCATGATTCCACTTACCTGAGGTACCTGGAGTAGTCAAATTCATAGAGACGGAAAGTAGAAGGGTGTTTGCCAGGGGCTGGAGGAAAGGGGGAATGGGGAGTTGCTGTTGAATGGCTATGGAGTTTTAGTTTCGCAAGCTGGAAAGGGTTCTGGATATTGGTCATACAACAATGTGAATGTACTTAATGCTACTGAACTGCACACCTAGAAAAGGTTAAGATGGAAAATTTAATTAGGTATATTTTACCACAATTAAAAAAACTTACAAGAAAGAAAGTAATGTATTAAGGCACAGAAAACAAGAAATAGAGCGGAGGAAGGGGCCCCAGAAGGCTGGAGAGGGTGCAAATGATATTAAATCAGTAGGGTGGCGGGGACGCCTCCTTGAGGAGGGGCCATTTGAACGAGGACTGGAGGAATTGTTCGTCTCTTGGCTGCTGTTACAGAAGATGGAGGAGTCTCCGTCTTCCAGGGCCCGCAGGTGGTGTGCAGCTGTGCCAAGGCAACGACCAAATGGTGCATAGCTGGAAAGCTTATGTTGGCGGGCAGCTGACGCAGAAACTGGCCGTGGGCATTTCAACTCAATTGGAAAAACAATCCAGGCACTCAGGTGGCACTTGCACAGATTATAATCAGATGTCATCTGAGACTCGAGGTCATGTTACAGTAAAGAGAAATGGTTGTTCTCATACTTGGCCCTTTCTAAAATCAAACTCCATAACCTAGAAACAGCAATCAGGAGTTGGATTTTTTAGTGCCTCCTAAGTTTGTGTCTTGTTGTTTAGCCCATTTCCAACATGAGTTTTAAGCTCCTTCATAGGACTAGGATTTTCAGGGCTTCAGCTGACCTTTCTGTCAACCCATAACTGGGGGGGTAGGGGGTGGACAGCTCAAGAGTACTTATTTTAGTTACTGTCTCTCTGGTAGGTCATATGGCTTGGAATGGTGAGCTGCTTATAAAAATCCCGTGACCTGGACATGTTTTATTAGTAATTTATGAGGCTGGTATAAACAGGTATCAACTTGCCATCATTTAAGCCAATACTCTGTAATGATGAGTAAAATGGAAAGAGGTTTGCAGCATTGAGTTCTTGAACTGATTTTCCACATCTCATCTGTTAACCTTTTCCATGTCTAGTAAAAACAAAAGAAGTATAATGAGAATGTATCTCTGCTTTGGAGTCAGGAAGAAGTCCCTCATGATGCCCTCATTGCCACACCACTGAACTTGGAGGGGAGATGAACATCCGTGGGTGGACAGGCACCTTGCCTCTCCACAATCCTGTCCCTGGTCAAGGATTCTGAAGCTACACGGGCAACCATTGGAAACACACACACTGTCTGTGCCTCTCTCCCCAGGCTGGAGTCATGCAGTGATTGCTGAGGTCTAGGGACTATTAGGGGCTAGGCAGAAGGAGGAGAAATGGATTCCCTCTTAAGTCCTGCCTACACTGGTGGCACTAAGCATTGGTTGACTGATTTGTCACATGCTTATCTGCTCAATGTTTGATTTCTTTTACATCTGAATATATTTGCTTTGATCTTTATACATAGGCTCTGCCTGTGGTCATTTAGCCCCAGAAAGTTATCAAGCTCAAGATATCCCCTGTACCTCCAGTTCCCCCAATATACAGTGTTGATGGTAGTGATGATTCTCTTTCCCCTCATGGTGAAATGGTAATGCACAGGAATGCAGCAGCCATTAAGTGTATACTGTTGTCATGAGATATGTGTCATTAGATGGTGATAGCAGTGCTTGGTAGCCAAAGAAGGAAAGCTCAATGGCTTCTACAGGCATTCCCCACGGATCCGCTCTGGGCAAATATCTGCACTCGGCTCTAAATCACTAGGTACATCAGTAGTTGGTTTTAAACACACAAATGCTTCACATGGGACATCCAGATGTATATTGTAAAGTCTTGGTGGAGGTTAAAAGGCAAGGATTCATAATGATCTCATAACATTTCATGAGTGTCTCTAGCAGTACACAGCTGGTAAGGAAAGAGAGAAATGGGGTGTAATCAAGGTGGGGCTATGCAGGCTGACCCAGCGTGGAGGGTGAAGGGTGCTGGCCAAGGTAGAAATGAAATGGCTGGCAGTGGGACCAAATGAGGTGGGTGGGCTAAGAGAGAAGAAAGGTTGGGGGACCAGAGGTTCGGAGGAGCGTGTTAAGAGGGTGAGGCAGTAATACAGGTGGACATCGGGAGTATTATGGTCGGGAAGGAGGAGCTTCAAATCTGAGGTCTTGGAGCTAAAGCCATCCTGAGTGATAAACAGTCACTACCTTGGTAGAAATTGCAGTCTAGGCAAGTGGGCAGTTGTCATGTAACAGAGAGGAAAATTGGAACTACTGCACAGTTTATAGTTACCGATCTGAATTTTTCAGACTTTTTTTTTTTTTAAAGATTTTATTTATTTATTTGACAGAGAGAGACACAGCGAGAGAGGGAACACAAGCAGGGGGAGTGGGAGTGGGAGAAGCAGGCTTCCCGCAGAGCAGGGAGCCCGATGCGGGGCTCGATCCCAGGACCTTGGGATCATGACCTGAGCTGAAGGCAGACGCTTAACCGACTGAGCCACCCAGGTGCCCCATGAACTTTTCAGACTTTTTAAACAGAAGCTCCTCTCTGGAATGACTAATGATTTTTAACCGCACAGGCTACTGATTATGAATTATTATTCCATGTTGTAGAAGAGGTCACATTGGGAAGTGGAGAGGGGTCTTCAAGGGTACCCTTCAGAGAGTCGTCCTGGAAAGTCCTAGGAGAGGAGGCTCTGGATAACACACCTAGGATGTTACAGGGAGCCAGGATTCCTCATCTGTCATCAGGTCGGAGACACACAGACACTCAGCGTCTCATCCAGCTCTTCTTTTTCCATTCATGTTTGCGGGACTTTCTTTTTCTGAGACACAGGTAGCTGGCTCTTGGGACACAGAACTCAGAAGCAGTAGGGCCTGCCCCTACTTTAAGGGCTGATTTGGTTTAGGGCTTTGAATAGATCACTTAAATTCTTTGTGCCTGTTACTCTTACAATCAAGTAACGGAAACTTAAATAAATAAATAAATAAAATTAATGTCTTGAATAATGTCCTTTTGCAATTTAATGAATTTCACCATTTAATGTAAAGGAAGACGTATGTACAATCAGTTACAACATAACGCTGAGGGGGTATCACAGGACATGACGAATTCTGCTCGAGGCTGTTGCTAAACTGCATAGAAGAGGTTATATCTGAGCCGGAATGTGGCTTTGCCAGGCATAGAGAGGGGTACAGTTAACACTGGCGAAGCGTGTGGCTTGTTCAGGGAACCAGGACAGTCTGTTCTGACTTCTATACAACAAGGATTAAAAACAAAACAAAACAAAAAAAACTAGGTCTCCTAATCTGTGAATCCTGTTCCAATGTTATTTTACCTTATCCTTTTTTTCTGCCTGGCCTCTCTCTTTCCTGCATCTTTGCTTAGGCATTCATTTTTTTTTTTTAATTTAATTTTATTATGTTATGTTAGTCACCATACATCATTAGTTTTTGATGTAGTGATCCACGATTCATTGTTTTCATATAACACCCAGTGCTCCATGCAGTACGTGCCCTCCTTAATACCCATCACTGGGCTAACCCATCCCCCTACCCCTCTCCCCTCTAAAACCCTCAGTTAGTTTCTCAGAGTCCATAGTCTCTCATGGTTCATCTCTCCCTCCAATTTTCCCCCCCTTCATTTTTCCCTTCCTTCTCCTAATGTCCTCCATGCTATTCCTTATGTTCCACAAATAAGTGAAACCATATGATAATTGATTTTCTCTGCTTTACTTACTTCACTTAGCATAATCTCCTCCAGTCCCATCCATGTTGATGTAAAAGTTGGGTATTCATCCTTTCTGATGGCTGAGTAATATTCCATTGTATATATGGACCACATCTTCTTTATCCATTCATCTGTTGAAGGGCATCTCGGCTCTTTCCACAGTTTGGCTATTGCGGACATTGCCGCTATGAACATTGGGGTGCATATGGCCCTTCTTTTCACTACATCTGTGTCTTTGGGGTAAATACCCAGTAGTGCAATTGCTGGGTCATAGGGTAGCTCTATTTTTTAATTTTCTGAGGCACCTCCACACTGTTTTCCAAAGTGGCTGTACCAACTTGCATTCCCACCAATAGTGTAAGAGGGTTCCCCTTTCTCCACAACCTCTCCAACATTTGTTGTTTCTTGCCTTGTCAATTTTTGCCATTCTAACTGGTGTAAGGTGGTATCTCAGTGTGGTTTTGATTTGAATTTCCCTGATGGCTAATGATTATGAACATTTTTTCATGTGTCTATAAGCCATTTATATTGCTTAAGCATTCTTTTTTTTTTTTTTTAAGATTTTTATTTATTTAACAGAGAGAGAGAGAGAGCACAAGTAGGCAGAGCGGCAGACAGAGGGAGAGGGAGAAGCAGGCTCTCCGCCGAGCAGGGAGCCCGATGCGGGGCTCGATCCCAGTACCCTGGGATCATGACCTGAGCCGAAGGCAGCCGCTTAACCGACTGAGCCACCCAGGCGCCCCTGCTTAGGCATTCTTTTTTTTTTTTTTTTAAAGATTTTATTTATTTATTTGCCAGAGAGATACAGCAAGAACGGGAACACAAGCAGGGGGAGTGGGAGAGGGAGAAGCAGGCTTCCCGCTGAGCGGGGAGCCCGATGTGGGGCTTGATTCCAGGACCTTGAGATCATGACCTGAGCCGAAGGCAGACGCTTAACGACTGAGCCACCCAGGTGCCCCCTTGCTTAGGCATTCTTGAGCACAAAAGTACCAATGGTAAGAGGAGATAGACCAAAAGTGAGCTGGTGGCTGGAAATCAGTTAACACGTAGATGAACCACACACAGATAAACAACATCCAACTCAAATGTTGTTTCCTTTTGAAATACCTCACATTTTCATTATCAAAGATCTCACTTGTTTTACCTTTAGAAGCAAAAAGGGCCAAAAGGGGAATCTTATTTCACTTTGTCTTAAACAATTATCTGTTGACACTTAAACAATTATCTGTTGACACATGCTGGGGCACCTTTACTCGGATAGTTGCTGATAGGAGAGAGAAAGGATGAGTAAGTCAGTGTTTCATGTCTCAAGGAGCTTGCAACCCAATACAGAGGAAAGACAAGGCTTTCTACACACACAGCAGTGAAATAGTGCTTCAGCCTGGATGTTCTGCTTACCAAACTTGTGGAATAGGTAGGTAAGTGTTCACGGAGAAAAGAAATCAAGGTGGCCTGGAGAAGGCTTCATGGTCAATGTGGAATTGAATTAAGGCCTTGAGGATATCTAAAGAGAAACTGAGAATTGAACCGACTTGCTTGATTCTTGGGAGCAAATAAGAAGTCCGGGACTTGGGACTACCAACGGAGTGGACTGCATTAGCTGCAAAAGGGTTAACTTTTCATTGCTAGGGAAACTGCATTCCTTACAACCTGCTCCAGCCTGGACTTAATTTGTTATCAGATTCTTCTGCTATGGAAAGTACATTTCCCAGATTGATTTCCTGCCAGTGGAATCTGTGGTGCTCCTCAGGGTTCACCTGGGTTGGCCCCAGTCCCAGCAGGACTGCGGGTGGGTGATGAAGCTTCCTGCAGGCGAGAGGCTGGACCAAGCCGAGAGGCTGCGTTACTGTGCCAGACCATACCTAATGAAGCCGGTAGTTACACTCCTGTCCCCAGGCATTAATTAAAAGGCGTTTCAGACGGCAGAGCTTACCTCTACCCAAACAGGAAGTCTCTGAAGAAAAGCGAGCATCACACCCAGCTAACCTGTTGATTGACTTCGGACTGTTCAATGTGTTCTAAACTGTTCTAGCTCCCCAGAATCCTCCCACTAGAATTAAACACAGATACTATTTATTGCCTGTGGAAGGGGTGTTCTGTGTCTGTAATGATGCATTTGGAAAACAGTACCTGTTCAAGTGAGATGACCTGAGATGTGGGAAGTACAGGAAGTAGCAATAAAGAAAATGCAGGAATCGCAGCCAGAGGGTTCCAGCTGGAGAGGGAGAAAGGCACTAGGAGGAAATACGCTCTGTTCGTCTTCCCCAGAGCACAGCAGCAAATTAATGTGGTCTTTTCTTTCTCCTGTCAATATTACGGGGATGCACAGAGGAAGAGATTCAGAGGTGGAAAGGTCACTGGACCCAGAAGGTGACATGTGTTTCTGGCATATCTGTGGCACACAGGGGCACCTCATCTTTTTTACAGGCAGCGTTCAGCCATGTCAGGTTCCCACGTGGTCAGGGACTGACTGGCATATTAAGGCCATGTGGATTTGTGTGCGGTGACTAAGTCTTTAGACAATATTGCATATTATTGCCTTTCCCGATCTAAGAGAACATGATTGCCACCTTAACGGTAGATGTTACATACATTTTTTCCCCTTCAAACCCTCCATGACCATTAGCTTACATTACAGATAGGTTGCTTCTAATAATAATTTTATTAGTATGGAATCCTAACTAGTCAAGCTCAAAATCCACAGAATAATGCAAGTAAGTGTTTATTTCTTTGTAATGCTGGGGTATTTTTGGGGGGGTGGGATTAGGGAGAGTGTCTTAAGATCCATTGTACTAATAAATCATGTTTTACCAAGTTTTACATACTTATGTCAAATATTCCTATTTGTAGAATAGCAATAACCATTTCTCCAATTACAAAAGTAGTAAATGTTCATTGTTAAAAAGTACTGTCATGAGGGGCGCCTGGTGGCTCAATCAGTTAAGCACCCGACTCTTGATTTCGGCTCAGGTCATGATCTCAGGGCCTGGGATTGAGCCCCCACCTAAGGCTTTGTACTCAGTGTAGAGTCTGCTTGAGGATTTCTCTCTCCCTCTGCCCTTCCCCACTCACGCATGCGCGTGCATGCTTTCTCTCAAAAATAAATCTTCAAAAAAAAAAAAAAAAAAACCTTCTGTAATGATAGTATCTACCCTAGAAGAAAAGTAAAATTCTCCATAAGCCCACCACTTAACAATGTCTGTATTAATGTTTTGATTATATGGAATCTCATACTTAACTCTGTGCTACATGTATATGTTTACAAAAATGGGACATATTCTTTTAATTTGCTTCTTTCTTGTAACAATGTCTTTCACTCATTTTATTTATTCAGTAAATACCTGTTGAGCACCTACTATGTGCTAGTCAGTCCCTGTTCTAAGTGCAGGGGACACTGCTGTGAAAAAAACAAGGGAGGGGCGCCTGGGTGGCTCAGTTGGTTGAGCGACTGCCTTCGGCTCAGGTCATGATCCTGGAGTCCCGGGATCGAGTCCCACATCAGGCTCCCTGCTCAGCGGGGAGTCTGCTTCTCCCTCTGACCCTCCTCCCTCTCATGCTCTCTGTCTCATTCTCTCTCTCGCAAATAAATAAAATCTTAAAAAAAAAAAAAGAAAAAAGAAAAAAACAAGGGAAAACACATATTTCACATGCATCTTTCTAGAACAACGTTAAATATCTACATAATTATTTTAACAGGTGCATAGTATTCTATTGTATAGATTTATCAGAATTTATGAAATCAGATCTCCCGTTTTGGGATATTGAGATGTTATTTATGATTGTTAGATTTTCTTAAATATGAAGAGACTATGCATTGACCATTTGTGAATCTGAATTCATGTCAAAATTATCTCTGCTAATAACAGGATTCTGCTGGTAGTGCCACTTTAAAATGATTTTATAAACACTGATATGCTACATGGCAGATGTGGCTACAAAGACCAATGTGGGCCCAGCAGCCTCTCATTTGAAGGGTGCCTGGAGATCCTGGAGGTGTTTCAGCCTGTTTGCAACTTCACATCTGTCTCCATTAGGCCAAAGGCTGCTCAAAGCAAGGTTCCAGTCCTTATAAGTGGACCCTAACTTAGCATTTTGGCGTTGTTTCTTCTCAACCCTTTATAGGTATGCAGTGATGTGTGATGCTGGGCTTCTATGGATTCTGGAAGCATTTCTTCTGCTCTCTTTGATGGAAATTGCCACTCTTTTGTTCTCTGTCCAGCAACCAGCAGGCCACCTTCCTGCCATCTGTGTGAGCCCCCCACACAGTGACATGAGATGATGTCATAGGATCTGTTTGTTGGTGGTTTCAGCACACTGCTTAATCTTCCATACAAAGCAAAACATAGCCCAGATGAAGTGCAGAATTTTATAGCTTCTAGAGATTACAACCCTATTTTATGAACAAGGACACCAAGTATAGAGACGTTGCGTGATTTGCCTAAAGTCCCATAGTTAGTGATAGAGCTGGAACAAGCAGTGGGATTTCATTCATTCATTCATTCATTCATTTGAAAGAGAAAGAGAGAGCACATGCATGAGTGGGGAGAGGGGCAAAGGGAGGGAGAGAAAGAATCTCAAGCAGACTCCATGCTAAGCACAGAGCTCATCACAGGGCTCTATCCCATAACCCTGAGATCATGACCTCAGCAGAAATAAAAAATCAGACGCTTGACCGACCGAGCAACCCAGGCACCCCTAGAAGTTGGGATTTCTGCATCCTCATTTGGTGCTTTTCTAGGGAATCAGCTATTCCAAGATTGTGTTCCATTAAAGTAGGTAATAGACCAGGGAACATCATTGCTTTGAAGCACTTCTATTTGGCCTCCAGATACAATATCATCAGTACCAAACTCTGTCTGTTTGCCAAATATGGAGCTTTTCATTTAATTCTCTACTTTGTTAATCAGGGAAAGACTTTTTATTTTTTTTTTATTTTTTTTTTTTTAAAGATTTTTTATTTATTTATTTGAGAGAGAGAGAATGAGAGAGAGAGCACATGAGAGGGGGGAGGGTCAGAGGGAGAAGCAGACTCCCTACCGAGCAGGGAGCCCAATGCGGGACTCGATCCAGGGACTCCAGGATCATGACCTGAGCCGAAGGCAGTCGCTTAACCAACTGAGCCACCCAGGCACCCCAGGGAAAGACTTTTTAAATAGCATGCTACAGACAGAGCAGAATTCGGTGACTCTTCTCAATGTTGGTGTGCTTTCCTCCAACAGGCTGATAAATGACCTTGGTCTTTAGGTTTATGATTGGAATGTCTCACCACACCAGTTCTGCAAAGCCAGCCATAACAAATGGTATGTCTCTAAGATGAAACAGGCCCACTGGGTTTATGATCACTTTACCTGGGTTATAGACCCACTTGGATTGTCTGATAGATTTCAATCAGATTTTCTGGAAGTCACATTTTCTTCTCTTGGAATCTGATTTACAAATAAACTCAGTGGCAAAGAAATGAGCTTTGTGATACTGATGGCTTTTGTAAGGCCAACTGCAAATTATCTTTGTTAATGGAGCAGAGCAGTTTTATAGCAGAATATCTGAAGTTGCATATCATCATTTTTGGGTTTGGACTTAGAGCGCAGGGTTTTTTTTTATTATTTATTTATTTTTTTTTAATGTTTTATTTATTCATGAGAGTCAGAGAGAGAGAGAGAGAGAGAGAGGCAGAGGCAGAGGGAGAAGCAGGCTCCCCGCCTAGCAGGGAGCCCGATGCGGGACTCAATCCCAGGACCCTGGGATCATGACCTGAGCCGAAGGCAGACGCTTAACCATCTGAGCCACCCAGGCGCCCTAGAGCGCAGTTTTTGAGGACATAATGGTTAAGAGCCCCAGACTCTAGGGCCAACTGCTTTGGGTTACCTGCTGGCTCTGGGACTTATTGTGTAGCCTTAGGCAAATTACTTAATCTCTCTGTGCTTCTATTTCCTCAACTGTAAAATGGGAATAATGACAATAGTACTAATGCCAGATAGTTGTTAGGAAGTTTAAATGAGCTAGTATTTGCAAAGTACCTAAAATACTGTTGGGCATGTGATAAACACCATGTAAGTGTTTGTTATTATTATTATTCTGACATTTTCATTCCATTCAGTCATTTATTCAACAATTTATTGGAACATCTCCTATGTGCTAGGCACAGTGGTAGGTGATAAAAGATTCTCAAGCCCTCAAAGGATCTTATAGTTTAGTGGGCAGAGAATATAACAGGCACACCTCAAAGATACTGTAGGTTTGGTTCCACACAACCAAGTAAAGTGAATACTGCAATCAGATGAGTCAAATGACTTCTTTTGTTTCCTAGCACATATAAAAGTTGTATTTATACTATACTGTAGTCTATTAAGTATACAATAGCATTATGTCTTTAAAAAAACAAAGTATATACCTTTATTTAAAAAAAAATCTTTGTTGCTAAAAAATGCTTATCATCTGAGCTTTCAGTGAGTCGTAATCTTTTTGCTGGTGGAGGGTCTTGCCTCCGTGTTGATGGCTGCTGACTGATCAGGGTGGTGGTTGCTGAAGGCTGGGGTTTCTTAAAGGCAGTTTCTTAAAATAAGATAACAATGAAGTTTGCCTCATCAATGGACTCTTCTATTCATGAAGGATTTCTCTGTAGTATGTGATTCTGTTTGATAGTGTTGATATTTTGACCTCTTCCCATGAATGTTAATGACATCTAGAATCATGAATCATTTCCAGGAGGTTTTCAGTTTACTTTGCCCAGAGCCATGAGAGGAATCACTATCTATGGCCTTGTGAAATGTGAATTAAATAACATCTAATTTAATTTATATTATAAATTTTATAATTTAATTTATAAATTATGGAATTTATTTATTTAAGATTTTTTATTTATTCATTTGAGAGAGGCAGAGACAGAGCACAAGCAGGGGGAGAGTCAGAGGGAGAGGAAGAAGCAGACTCCCCACTGAGTTGGGAGCCCAACATGGGGCTCGATCCCAGGACCTGGAGAGCAATCATGACCTGAGCCGAAGGCAGATGCCCAACCATCAGATGCCCACCCAGGCGCCCCTAAATTATGGAATTTAATTAAGAATTAAATAATAAGACTTGAGAGTTGAAATTACTCCTTGATCCATGGGCTGCAGAATGGATCTTGTGTTAGCCGGCATGAGAACATTAACCATCTCCATCAGAGTTCTTGGGTGATCAGGTGCACTGTCAATGAGCAGTAATATTTTGAAAGGAATCTTTTTTTTTTGAGTAGTAGGTCTCAATAGTGGGCTTAAAATATTCAGTAAACCATGTTATAAGCAGATGTGCTATCATCCAGGCTTTGCTATTCCATTTATAGAGTAGAGGGAAGGTAGACTGAGCATAATTCTTAAGGGACCTAGGTTTTTCAGAGTGGTCAATGAGCACTGGCTTCAACTTAAAATTACCAGCTGCATTAGCTTCTAACAAGAGAGTCAGATTGTCCTTTGAAACTTTGAAGCCAGGCACTGACTTCTCTGTAGCTATGAAAGTCCTAGATGGCATCTCCTTCCAAGAGGCTGTGTCATCTACACTGAAAATTTATTTAGTTATTTAGTGGAGCCACCTTCATTAGTTCTCTCAGTTAGACCTTCTGTGTAACCTGGTGCAGCTTCTATATCAGCACCTGCTGCCTCGCCTTTTACTTTTATGTTATGGAGATGGCTTCTTTCCTGAAACCTCAAAACCAGCCTCTTCTCCTCCAAACTTTTCTTCTCCGGCTTCCTTACCTCTCTCAGCTTTCATAGAACTGAAGAGAGTTAAGACGTTGCTCTGGATTAGGCTTTGGCTTAAGGAAATGTTGTGGCTGGTTTGATCTTCTATCCAGACTGCTGAAACTTTCTCTACATTGACAATAAGGCTGTTTCACTTTCTTTTCATTTGTGTGTTCACTGAAGTAGCACTTTGATTTCCTTTAAGAACTTCTCCTCTGCATTCACAACTTGGCTGTCTGGTGCAGGAGGCCTAGCTCTGGGCCTGTCTTGGCTTTCAACATGCCTTCTGCATAAAGCTTAATTATTTCTAGCTTTTGATTTAAAGTGAGAGATGTGTGACTCCTCCTTTCACCAGAATACTCAGAGGCCATTGTAGATTTATTAATTGGCCTAATTTCAATATTGTCGTGTCTCAGGGGACAGGGAGGCCTAAGGAGGGGAAGAGAGACCAGCGACTGGCCAGTCTGTGGAGCAATGAACAGACACATTTATTAAGTTTGCAGTCTTATATGGGCACAGTACATGGTACCAAAACAAATACCATAGTAACAGTAAAGATCACTGATCAAAGATCACCATAACAAATGTGATAATAATGAGAAAGTTGGAAATATTACAAGAATTACCAAAATGTGACACAAAGTGAGCAAACACTGTTGGAAAAACGGCACTGATGGACTTGCTAGATACAGTGCTGCCACAAACCTTCATTTGTTGAAAATGCAGTATCTGGGGGTGCCCGGCTGGCCCAGTCAGTAGAGTATGCAACTCTTGATCTTGGGGTTGTGAGTTTGAGCCCCAAGTTGCGCGCAGAGATTACTTAAAAATAAAATCTTTTAAAAAATGCAGTGTCTGCAAAGCACAACAAAGCAAAACACAGTGAAACAAGATATGGCTGTTGTGGCTCAGTTGGTTGAGCGACTGCCTTCGGCTCAGGTCATGATCCTGGAGTCCCGGGATCGAGTCCCGCATCGGGCTCCCTGCTTGGCAGGGAGTCTGCTTCTCCCTCTGATCCTCCTCCTTCTCATGCTCTCTGTCTCTCATTCTCTCTCTCTCTCAAATAAATAAATAAAATCTTTAAAAAAAAAAAAAAAAGGACACTGTAATTGTACAGAAAGGAGAGTGCTATGGTGGGGGGTAGTGCAGTGGTGTTATAGGTAAAGAAGCGCCTGAAAGGAAAGGCTCCCCAGGGGAAATCTGAACTGGGGCATGAAGGATGAAGAGGAGCTGGCCAGTGGGCATCAGTGGTGGGCATTCCAGGCATGTACACAAGCACAAAGGCCTGAAAGAATGGCAAAATTAATGGAATACATAAAAAGTGGCAGGGTTAGGCGGTGGTTGGGAATAGTGATGGAGACACACAGGTAGGGACCAGAGGAAAGGCCTCCTGTATCCTACAAAGGTGCCTGTAGGAGATAATGAGCACCCAAAGTAGGAAGTGGCCAGGCTACTTCTGAGCCCCGACAGAGAGGGAACCCAGCAGGTGGAGGAGGTTGCAAGGAGCAGGAAGGGCAGTGGGCATACCTGGTATAAACAGTTACATCTGGTACTAAGAGACGGGAGACTGGCCCAGGCGCCGCACTGCTCATCCATCCATACAGCTCCTCTCCGAAAGTGAAATGGTTACTTATGGACACTTGACATTGTTTGCAGTATGCTTCAGGGGACCACAACACTCACAGAAACAGGTCATTTCATTATTTTATTTAACATTACCGAAAAGGAGATGCATTCTGGGTAGTCTTCACCCATCAAAACTAGGTAACCAAAACCAAACCTTAAAAATGCATACTTTGGTTGTGATTTCTTTTTAAAAAGAAAATGTAAATATACATTTTTTTACTAAAATGTCAAATTATTGCTATAACATAGGTTTTACCTGTTCTTCTCTATTTTTTCTTACAGTAATTATCTTTAATTTTTCTAAAATCATCTTAAAGGAGCA
Source organism: Halichoerus grypus (assembly GCF_964656455.1). NCBI lineage: Eukaryota > Metazoa > Chordata > Mammalia > Carnivora > Phocidae > Halichoerus > Halichoerus grypus. The sequence continues at coordinate 97,478,557 of NC_135720.1, read as the reverse complement.
TCTGAAATAAAACTTTAAGACTGGACCCCTAAATAGTCCAAAACACAATGTAACATTTTTAACGCTTTCTTATATAAACATTACCTGAATTCATGGTACAGATATCATACTCATATTATTAAAATAGAGTTAAATAATAGTTCATATTAAGATAGAACTTTAAATTCCAATTCCATTGTAATCTGAGTCTAATTAAAACTTTATAAAGCAGTTGGGAAAGGTATTATGAGGATTCCCAGAAATGAACCAAAAATCTTAAATTCTGTTTCAGTTTTCAAAGTCTGCATTAAAATCAAATATAAGGCAGAAAAAATACATATTACTAAGTTAGAATCCTTTTGTGAGTTTTTTAAATATTACTAGTACTTTAATGTCCATGTTTTTTCTCTTCAAAGTGCTGTCCAACTACTGTCCATTTTTGTATTTATCCTCTTTTTATATTGAGAGATGGAAAGTCAGGAAATCACCTCCCATCCACCTTTTTTCATGAAGAAAATTACAATGAGTAGTTTAATGTCTTGGGCATGATGGGGTTTTGGGATATAGGTGAGGTTCAACGGGGTGGAGTCCGGAGCCGTCGACTAAGAAAGAATTCTTGATGTCGATTCCACACGAAGAGCAATGGAGCTGCCCTACGCGTGCCACTCATGACAGAAGCCCTATTCTTGAGATGTCTTTGGTGCAAAATGGTGGTTTATTAAAGCACAGGGACAGGACCCGTGGGCAGAAAGAGCTGCTGGCCCAGGGTCATGAGGGGTGGCTGATTATATACCATGGGGTTGGGGAAGGTTAGGAAAAGGGAGGTTTCAAAAGGATTTTTGTATGTTAAAGAAGATTCACAGGATACCGGAGGCCTTGCCATTGTCAAGGTTGTTTTCCCCTCTAGTAAGGCATTAACATTACGATAGTTGGGAACTTCCTGGAAGAATGTCACACATGTCCCACCCAGGAGTGGGGGTTGGGGGGAGGTTGCAGGGTGTCGGCTTATGCTTTGTCTTCAGCCAGCCTTCTGTTCCCTCATCAGGCATGGCCACACAGCTAATTGAGGAGAGCAAATATGGAACATCCAGACCCCCTGACTCCCAGACCATTCTCTTTTCCCTTAACCTTGCTGAACAGAAGGAAATTGGTGCCATACGTCTGGGCCTAAAGAACTGCTCATTCAGTAAATAATGATTAGGTGCATAAATATTTTATATGCTGCGTATCATTTTAAACATGGGAACTTGTACACTACACAGAACGGAGCTGGCCACGAATGGGGGAGTGAGTGGAGTAAACCAATGATCAGGACCCCAGGACAGAATTGTGCTAGGGGAGGAAGGCCAGGGTAGATGGTTGCTGGGGAGAGTCTTAAACCTGGCCTAGGGGTTAGGAAAAACTTCCTGGCGAGCTTCTGGGCAGAACGTTGATGAGCTGGGGTTGCTGGACTGGAGGGTTGTCACTGTGTGCCGAAGTAGGCACTGGAGATAATGAGTGTGGCACTTTTTTTTTTTTAAGATTTTATTTATTTATTTGACAGAGAGAGACAGAGCGAGAGAGGGAACACAAGCAGGGGGAGTGGGAGAGGGAGAAGCAGGCTTTCCACGGAGCAGGGAGCCCGATGTGGGGCTCGATCCCAGGACCCTGGGATCATGACCTGAGCGGAAGGCAGACGCTTAACGACTGAGCCACTCAGGTGCCCCGAGTGTGGCACTTTTGAAAAACTCCCAGTATTATCATCCAGGCCATCAACTGTGGCCTGGGGGTGTGTGGATCCTCTCCTGGGAGAGGAAGCTGGGAGTGGAAGGAGGTCAACAGAAGTAGGCCTGTTAAGGGCTTAGAGTTTGTGTTGTAAACAAGCAATGGTGAGCTGCTAGGGGATAGGTGGAGGGGAGTGGTGATCAGATTTCCATTTTTAAACTATCACCCTGAAGTGCTTTGGAGAAGAGAGGGTCTGGGGGACATGAGGCAGGGGAACTTGAGGAAAAAAGGTCAGTTATGACACTGCTGTTATCCTCTGCATAAGTTCATTTTGAAGGCCTGAATAGAGAGCAGTAGAAACAGAAAGAATGAATGGATTCCAGAAATGTTCAGATAAAATCAACCGACCCTAAATGACTGATTAGATGTAGGCGAAGGGTCAAATCTGGGTTGAAGAAGTTGAAGATGTTGAATTTGAAGTGCCTGGGGAATATTCAGTTGGAAATCCAGAGCCACTGGATAATTGAATCCAGATTTCAGGGAAGATCTGGCTGCAGATGTATGTGTGGGAATCATCTGATACAGGTGCTAGCTGAAGCCAAGGCTGTGGGAGAAGTACCCGCATGAGAGGGACTGTGGATATGGAAAAGGGAGCAGATGGTGGACCCCTGGGAACACCACAGTTGACAGGGTGGTGGGACAAAAAAAACAGGCAAGACCAGAGAGGATTGTATCACTTAAGCCAAGAGAGGGGGCATTGGTCAGCAGTATGAATCCCCACAGCTCAGGTGAGACAAGGATTGATCAAGCTAGCAGCTTTCTGCAACATCAAATCTAAACTTTCACTAATGCCATGGCACCTACCCCACTCGCGGCCTTATTACTCCCCAATAGCCCCTCTGCTCATGGACCCACAAAGAAGCCACTGCATTCCCTCACTCATATTCACCCCTCTCCCAGAATGCCCTGCTCCTCACCCTGTCACGTGTCTCAGCCCCAGCATGCCCCGAGTGCTCTGCTCTGGAGACTTGTTTGTATTTCACTCTACTTAACACCCAATTATATGCAGTCTGGTGGTACTGGCTACAGATTCATGAAGTGTGAATCTTCTTGTAGGCTGTTTGAGGTAAGGGTCTTATTTTTATTCTTCCTTCGTGGCCTTTGTAGCCTGCGGTATTGTTGAGCAGACTGTCTTTGCTCTGGAAGAGCTCTCTGGTTGATCCAAATATGACTTGAGCTTAGCCAGTTCATGAGAATTCTTCAGGAAGATGACATTTTGGCTGTCTCGGCAGAGGAGCTGGGGCATACCCTGTGCACAAGAGATCATTCTAAGGTAACATCTTGGTTGACTGATGGCCACATCAGCTCAGGGAGGAGTGCATGGGGACAGAGGCCAGGAAGGAAGGGGAGACCCTTACTCAGAGCCAGCACCAGGAAGGCTGGAGATGTGTGCCTGCACCAACATCATAAGGCCAGTATGTGGTCTCCTCCCAGACAGGCTCTCAAACTTTACAGCTGGCCCTTTGAAGCCTATTTCTAGCAGCACAGCACACTCTGGCCCAGTGAAAGTAGTGTTGTCTATGGGGGTAGCCACTGGACAGGAGCTTCTGAAGTTAATGATACAAAAATTACACCCTATCACCACTGCTGTGGCTGTGGTGGCTGCTCTCAGATGAAGGGAAGAGTTTATGGCAGGGGAAGGGGCAGTTGCTAAGCACAGGACAAAGAAATAATCCCCTCTCTTTCTGACCATTAGTTTAGAATTTTTCATGACCTGCACTTCCAAAGAGGAATTTAGATCCTTTTCACCCACAGATAGATGACCTAGATTTTGGTAGCATTCTCATCACTGACAGAGATAAGGGATCATATCTTGAGTCGGAGGCCATTACGGTAGTGTCCCAGCAACAACCGACTCTCTGTGGGTGTTGGGCTGCACACTCCAGAGGATGGAGTTATTAAGGAGACCCTGAGGCTGGTGTGGCGGCATTTTAAAGATCCTTGGAAAAGAAAGCCTCATTTGCAAGAGAAATAATGATTCTGCCAATTTTTTTTCCTGTGCATCCTTTCCTTTGAAGCAACCTCTCCTAGTTTATTTTCCGTAAGCATGAGAGATGTAGAAATAATTTTCTGAAAAGAACTTGTCAACATAAAGCCATGAGGTGAAGTTGGTGATATGAAGACTGGAGGAACTCTTGGGGTCAGAGCTCTGCAGATGGAGCTTTCTGGAAAATGACAATAAAGTAGCATCATGATCTGTCCTTTCTCCCTCAGAACAGACAGATGCCAGTTGATTCCCAGGTCTGCACTGTGCTCGGTTCCAACCATTAGACAACCAAAACCCAAGTTTTCAGTCCTTAGAAATTCGCTTGTGTTACTGGTTTATAAGAACCAGCTATTGTCCTAGACACCCTATTTTGAGGAGACAAACATGAGCAGAAATCGTGCAGTCATGTGTTATTTAACTTTGGATGTGGAATTGTCTCTAACTGGTTTGGTCACCCAGAGATGATGGAAACACCCTTGATCTTAGATGGCAATGCTATGGTGGGGCCTACCCGGGAGCATCATTAGGGATTCCTTCCTCTACAGTTCATATCCCCCAGTGACTCACCTCTGTTTCTCCCAACCACAAAATCACACCAGTATGTCTATCTGATTTCCTCTCCACTTCACAAGAGATGTGCCTATATCCAAAGAATACAGCTCTTTAATTCCCCAGAGCTCCAACAAAGCCCAGCTCCCCCAAGCCACATGCTTCTCAGCCAGTAGCCACGGGACAACTTGAAACATTGTCCCATGTCCCAGGCCCAGTCATGCAGTGGGTCCACTTGATTCTGGGGCCAGCATATTCCACCTGTTCCCACCTTCCCGTCCCTTTCCCTTACCCTTACCGCTGCTGTGCTCTGTCAGGAACAGCCACAGGAGGTCAGTTGGAGGAGTCTCCATCTAGAACTTAACTCCCAGGTTCTTGGATTCCCCCTGCTGGCTGACAGCGGAAGCACTGCTTAACTTTTTCTCTTTTTCTGTTTTAATAAATTAAGGTATTCTGATGACTGTTTTCTTTCTCTCACTCCCCCTCTCTTTTTGTCCTTCTGACTCCATAATCCTTAATAAGCATGTTATACTTTAGAGTCTTGCATTTAACTATCACAACCACTCATACAGTATGTAGAATTATTACTCCCATTTTACAGATGAAGAAACTGAAGCCTAGATAGCTCTATAACTTGCCCAAGGTTACCCAGGAAATGGCCCCAAACCAAGGACTGAGTCCACATCTCCCTGAACTTTTTTTTCCATCTTACTGATTTTTATGCCCTACATTTTAGACCTGATATTTTTTGCTTTTCAATATTGATTAAGAAATGTGAGTAGGAAGATTAAATTTTCTTCACTAAAATTAGTAGTGCCTTGAGAAGCACTTGCTGTATCTCTCCCAGCAGAAGGTCTCTGAAGCGAGGGGGCCATTTAGATAAATCAATCAAGTTTTGTACTTCTCTGAAGAAAAGAGGCTGGGAAATACGAAGTACAGAAGGTAGCTGTATATATGCTGAAAATCCATTTCTTTACCCAAGAAATTCACATGAAAATTTGCAGCTATTTTGTGAAATTTTTTATGAAATAATTTCTATGCTCTGGCTCATCTGTGTCATGTAAAAATTCCAAGTGTAGGGTAAGTGAGCATTTTTGAGGTCTGAAATTCATTGAGTACTGATTTAGGTACCCAGGAGAGACAAATCCAAAACTACTTATCTTCCAGAGCATAATTTGAAAAGAAAATCAATCTTTACAATTAGATTTTATGTTCAGTTTAGGCCATGTGTTAATTTTAACTGTTACAAGTATTTCCCAGAATATGTATTGGTCTTTACCAACCAAATTCATGACTCATTTGCCTGTCGTTACTTTGAAGTTCAAGTTAACTATTGCTTATCTCAGAATTTCAAGTTACTGGTGAACTTAGTGGCTATTTTAAGATTAGGTGCTCAAGAAATGTAGGCTATCGTTAGTAACATCAATATTTATAATCTTTATATTTCCATATAATACCTCATACTATTAGAGCCTGATGACTACATTGTAATAACATCTGGGAAACTTCAAAGCCTCTAAAGGCACCCTTACTTACCCTGTGGCTGTCATTACAACATCTTACTAGATAGGACTTCGCTTCACAGCGCCCTGGGTAGCACAGACGAAACCAGAACCTTCGGGTGGGAAGGGGTCTTGGTCCAACTCGATTGCGTACCGGTGAGACAAAGATGAGGCTCACAGAAGCTGTCGGCGGCGCCCGGGCTCCCACTAGAAGCGCTGAGCAGCCCCACAGCCCTTGCCGCCGCGCCTCCGAGCGCCTGCCCCCGGTGTGCCGATTCTCCTGTGTTCTCCGCAGGTCCCCCGCCGTCCGCCGCGCCGGCAGCCATGACGACCGCCATCTTGGAGCGCCTGAGCACACTGTCGGTGAGCGGGCAGCAGCTGCGCCGCCTGCCCAAGCTCCTGGAGGACGGCCTTCCCAAGATGCCCTGCACCGTCCCCGAGACCGACGTGCCCCAGCTCTTCCGGGAGCCCTACATCCACACCGGCTACCGCCCCACGGGCCACGAGTGGCGCTACTACTTCTTCAGCCTCTTTCAGAAGCACAACGAGGTGGTCAACGTGTGGACCCACTTGCTGGCCGCCCTGGCCGTGCTCCTGCGATTCTGGGCCTTCGCCGAGGCCGAGGCCTTGCCGTGGGCCTCCACGCGCTCGCTGCCCCTGCTGCTCTTCATCCTGTCGTCGATCACTTACCTCACGTGCAGCCTTCTGGCCCACCTGCTGCAGTCCAAGTCGGAGCTCTCGCACTACACCTTCTACTTTGTGGACTACGTGGGCGTGAGCGTCTACCAGTACGGCAGTGCCTTAGCGCACTTCTTCTACAGCTCCGACCAGGCCTGGTACGAGCTGTTCTGGCTCTTCTTCTTGCCCGCAGCTGCCTTCTGCGGCTGGTTGTCTTGCGCTGGCTGTTGCTATGCCAAGTACCGCTACCGCAGGCCTTACCCGGTCATGAGGAAGATCTGTCAAGTGGTGCCGGCAGGGCTGGCCTTCGTCCTAGACATCAGCCCCGTGGCACACCGCGTGGCCCTGTGCCACCTGGCTGGCTGCCAGGAGCAGGCGGCCTGGTACCACACCCTCCAGATCCTCTTCTTCCTGGTCAGCGCCTACTTCTTCTCCTGCCCGGTTCCTGAGAAGTACTTCCCGGGTTCCTGTGACATTGTGGGCCATGGGCATCAGATCTTCCACGCCTTTCTGTCTGTCTGTACGCTCTCCCAGCTGGAGGCCATCCTTCTGGACTACCAGGGGCGGCAGGAGATCTTTCTGCAGCGCCATGGCCCCCTGTCTGTCTACATGGCCTGTCTTTCGTTCTTCTTCTTGGCGGCCTGCAGCGCTGCCACCGCAGCCCTCCTGAGACACAAAGTCAAGGCCAGACTGACAAAGAAAGATTCCTGAGACTGGCAGGTGGGGTGAGGTGTGGAGGCAGGCTGTCTGATTTGGGGAAAACTCAGTACAACAAGAGGAGGTGACTTTTTGTTTTTAAGAGTTGCTTTTAAATTAACACAAGTTTCCAAGGGTATGCTATGGAATTGGAAAGCCAAAGGATTCAAGAATTTTGTTGTTAAAGTTGTTGCTAATAAAAGGAGTATTACTTTTCCCTCCGTGTCATAGCCTTACAAGATACAGGAAAGGAAGGGACGTTGGCTAGGATTCATGGGACACTGAATTAAGGACGATCTTTCTGCCTGAAAATTTAGTGGAATTCTGACTTTGGCCTGCAGGGGCAAGTCCTGGAGCTAAAGGGAGAACAAAGTTGGACTGGAAAGTAAGTACGTGGCTGGTCCACACCGTATTGGAATGGCCATCCTACTATATTGGTTTTTGGTAATTGAGTAAACTGACCCAAGAACTTGATTTCATTTGGATTTCAGATGATCCAGGGTGGAGAAGTCAGAATCTTCAAGATGATTCAGTGAAACCCTTAGACATAATGAATTACTCAGTTCATCTGAGTTCTGGTCCCTCCTGTCTTGCCCACTCTGACACTGACCCTTTTCTCAGGATGACGTCTGCCTGGCTGTTTTCTCTACAGTGTACTCCCATCTGTACCTTGCATGGTAATATAGAGGACTATGAAGTCGTCATATTTCCAGGAAATGCTTGGATCCATGTGGACATTCAGGAAGTTTATTTTCATATACTACTAAATGGTACTAGAAAGTACAGTGCCAAGAGCCATCAGGAGGCCCAGCCAACAAGTGTGGATACTGTTTTGTGTCATGAGACCCTTCTGTTTTATACCTGTGGACTGCAGTACTTGAGATCTATCAGGGCTGCCTTACAGGCCAGAAAATCTGGGGCTTGTGCTAGGGAGTTTTCTCCAGATTCGGACCAGCATGTTTAAAAAACAAAAAACAAAACAAACAAACAAAAAACCCTAATAGAGTGAATTGGTTCTGGTCCTTCTAGGGATCTGATTATTTCAAGAGGAACCCAAGGTCCAGCCTCTTAACTAGATGCTGCCATGTAAAGGACCCACATAACTACCCTAGTTCAGGGTCCTCAGGCTGGAGGTTATGCTCCAACTTAGAGCTGAATCCTTAAAATAATCAAACCCCAGGACAGATGAGCATGTGTGATCATTGTGGGTTGGTCCCTGAAGGCTCCTTTGGGTAAGAATGGTGAACCAGATACCCTGTAGCTAGAATTTTCTGTTGCCCAGAAGCTTCTGAGGGATAAGTGGTACTTGTGATTGATGTGTTCTGGTCACACAGCCCTCTCTGAGGACCGATTTATGTACTAATCCAGTGAAGGGGGCTGTGTTGATGGAGGAGCCATGGAAGTCTTCTCAGAGGCGATGTTTCCTATCCGTATAAGGTCCCTTTTACTACAAAGAGAAGTACTTTGTTTTCACTCCAGTTCGATGAATCTCTTCTATTAATAGGTTATTTTATCTTCAGGTCTTTGTTTTCTTCCTTTCTCTGAGCGATTTGTGGATTTTGTGCCTTATAAATGGAAACATACAAACACTTAATAGATGGCCATGTGGAATTTTCAGTTTTGGGTTATTGGGATAAGAAAAAAAGAATGCATTGCTTTTGAGCCAGTGGGTGAAAGAAACGTCAGAAAACCAGAATTACTTATAAATCAAAAGGCACTGTCAACCAAAAAAACAAAAAAAGAAGACACTGTCAGTCTGCATTTGGTAAAACAAAGCAAAACAAAAAACACAGCCTCAACTGAAGCTTTCCTATAATCTTCATATCAAGAAAGCATATGTCTTGTCTGCTACATGGATTTCCTAGATGGATTTCTCTGTTAATCCTTAAATACCTGAACTTCTTGCTACCCAAGTGTCTTACCTAAGCTTCTGGTGTCTAGGCCAAATTCATCACAAATAAAGTTGGCAGAACTGAAGCCAGGTGAACTAAACAAGGGAATGGGGGAGTTGTACAAACACATTGCAAGAAGAGGGTCAGTTTAAAATGGGGACTAGAAAATGTTTGAAATGTTCATTTTTATGGATTCAAAGACCATATTCTTCTAAAAGTTGGGAGGAAAGTGTAAGTCAGGCTCTTGAATATGGCGGTGGTCCTGCTGGACAGAGATCTTCAGGCCAAATGCAGGTATTTTTTAGAAAATAAGAAATAGGGCAGCAACAGCGATCTTTAAATGTAGTCGACAGACCAAGGTCAGCTGACCCACTCTAAACGGTCTGTGACAAGTTCAGATAGATGAAACTCTTTAAGATATTGCCATGAAATTATTACTCTAATTTACACAGGTATTGGTCCCTCAAGTGATAGGAAATTTTTAAAAAATAGTTTTTCACCAGAGATATTTGAGAGCATTGGGGACTAGGTATCGAATTAAAATACCAGTGTCATAAAAAACAAACAAATAAAATAATCAGTGTCTCATTAGAAATATATAAGCATAGGAAATGCAAATGTTTTAAGTTACTGACTTTTGAGGGACTAAATACTCCTTTTAGAACATTTTCATTAAAATGAGTGTATTAGCAAGGAACAGACCTAGTTTATTAAAAGAAATAATTAAGTATTTGATAAAGGAGATGATTGTTTTACTCCCCCATAGTCTCCCCTACAGTTGACATCTGGAAATTCTGCTAGTTCTCTCTCTATATTAAAACGTAAATGCCTCTGGAAAACCTAAACTATCAGTCATTTACATCTTGTGAATAAAAATTCTGATGGAGTTGTATGAGGCCCTACTCAGGGTAAGAAGATGGGGCATCTGGAAACAGCCGACTGGGTACATATTTGCCTATTTCCGTCTTGCCTAGTACTTTCTGACTTATATTTACTAATGAGCTAACGTCAGTACTCCTCAGATGTTAGTTTCATTTCCCACCTCTGCTAAAAGCACTTCACTGAATAACAGTATTCTCAGTCCTCTGTTGGAAGCCTGAAATAGTAGGAGCTGAGGTTGTGGAACGAAGGTCGCTCATTCCTGACTCCTATCCACAAATGGTACCTTAATACTTAGCAGGTTCTTCAGATGCTGCACTGTAGGTTCAAGTGGACCCTCCAGATGGCGCTCATGTCTTACTCAGCGTGGCTATTGTATCCAAGTCTTTGGGCTATTAATTGTATGGGTCCTAGTGTTTTGCTTGATTGCTTGGCAAAGAAAAAATGGAACTATTTTCTGTTAATATAAATCTACTTACACGAGTGACCATTAAACAGATTTTGTATATATGGATTGTTGTACTGTCAACAACTATCTTGTTTCTTTGACAAGGCCTACGTTAAAGAAAGGTTTTATCTAGACAAACATTGCCAGGAGGAGGAGGTCAGGACACTTTATATCCACCTAGAAGTAGGAAAGTACAAAATCTTTAAAAATCTCCATGCCCCAGCCCCCCAAATATACACACACACCCTAAATCCCCACTTGTGAAAAGATCATATTGCCACCCCCACCCCACAAAAGGTATGGAGTTGATTTCTCTGAGGATTTCCATCTAATTGAATAAATACTTCTAGTTTCATGGGAAATAGTGTTAAATGTTTTCAAAATTTTGAATTGATGGACTACATTTTTAAAATACAAAACTTATGAATTATAATTGTACTATAATAGCTACCATAATGAATGTGTTGTGAAATGTGGCACCTATCTACCAAAGGATTTTGTAGCCTGTTATATTTAATAGCTGTGAAAAAAAAGTCATTCTCCAGACTGCTCCAGCTTCAAGCCACAGTACTGTCACAACAGTGAGAAGACAACATTTGTCTGGCTTGAGGCACCACTGATAGAATTATGGATATCCCTCTTGCCCTAACCCTTTTTATGACCCATGGGGGCCGTAGGCAGCTTGCAAATGCTTCTGTTGTTACTATTAATAGTTTAACCACTCTTCAGTTACTGATTCATCAAGTATTTATGAGCACCTATTGGTGGCAGGTACCCATGTTGGCTCTGGAGATACCACAGTGAGGAAAAGAAAGCAGGGACCCTTCCACAGAGAGTTTTCAGACTGTTAACTGAACCAGCATCTTCTCACATTGGGCCATCACAGGATCTCCTTCTAGGTCTTGGTCTCCTAGTCACAACCGGAGGGCCAGATGGCCAGCCAAACCCAGGGGAGGCTGGGACTTGCTCTGTACCAGAACATTTTTAAAAGGATTGAGATCTCTCCCTTTGCCCCCCAGAGACTAGAAATATCTCTCCCACCAGCAAGGCTGTCACCTATGGTCAGACCTCAACCCTTGTTACTCCACATTGCTTCTCTAGCCCTTTACACTGTCCTCTAGTGTTTAATTCAGTCTCAGACACACTTCTCACATCTGGACACAGAGTAGCCCTATATTTCCACAGGCAGTAGTTAAAGTCCCAGGTAATTAAAGTGCCATCCTTCAGGGAATGTAGGGTTCCAACCTGAGTACAAGTTCCTGATTTAGTAAATTGGAAACAGCATGTTACACTCTGGCCATCTCCTTTAACAAAAATAACCATCTTATCCCTTAAGGAACTTTTACTAAAATAATATGGAAGGAAAAGCTTTGCAATAAAAGGAAAATTCATTTAAACATTAATTTTGAGAGCATATCTATCTAAAGTAAGGGCTTTTCTTACCTAACAGGATCTCATAGGAAGAGGTATGCACTGTATTTTAGACTCTAAGAGGCCTTGACCAACTCAAAGGCTAAAGAGTAACACCTCAGATCTCATCGTGCATTATGCTTTCCAAAACATTTCCACATCCATTCAAGCTTCTAAATAATCATGTGAAGTAAGGCCAAAAAGATCTCCACTAAACTAGGAAACACCGTAGGAAAGTGGAATGATTGGTTCAAAGTCACATAACTCGTTGTAATGTTTAAACTCAAACGCATTTTTCCTTCAGATAAATCCAAGGGTCAGCTAATCAGAAACATCAACACCCAAATATTTGCAGAGCCCTTTACAGTGTGTGAAGCACTTTTACTATTGTGCATACTTTAACCTAATCTCATTTTAACTTTTGTTCCTAAATACCTCATGAATAGCGGGGGTTGTATTGTTTCTTTGCAGGTTGAAGTGACCTACTTCACACTGTGTCCTTGGATGCCAAATAAAGCATTCTTTGCACCTCACAGTTTTCTTAGAGCCCAAAGGCGACAGGCCCAATTGGCGACAGGCCCTTGCTGGCCTAGAGTATAACATCAAATCTCACTCTCCAGTCACAGATTCTTGAAAATACTTTGATTCCTTGGATAAGAAATTCATCTGGTATTGATAATCTTGCCAGGGTTATGCAAACCCTCCCTCTCCTCTTTCACTAGGGATTGTCAATTATTCAAACAATCCGTTCTCCCAGGGATTTTGACAAGTGGTATGACTTTGAATATGGGATTTAAAAAAAAATTCTTCTCTGCCTTATAAAAGAGTTATACAGACTTAGCAGAAAGTCCCCCAAAAGTCCTTATTTCTCATTTTCAAGTAATATGTGCTAATTAAAGAAAATGCAGAAAAATGGGGGAAAAAAGATAATCCACGGGCCCATCATGAAAATAAATCTCTCCAGGGGAAAAATAGGGCTATGGTGAAATGTCATCAGTGATAGGTAAATTAGCTAGTGTCACATAAAATTATGCTTCCTGAAGAAAAACAGAAATTGGGAACGAGAAATTTTAAGCAACCTAATACTTTCATTCTATAAAGTACAAAATCAGCGGTCTCTGGCTCGATTTACGGGAATACCAAGATAGTTACATTACACCCCCTTCTGACATTACACTATGTCGGTAATTTGATGATGCCGTGGCTGAGATATTGGCTCACACGACAAAGCCGATGATACGTTATCTTGTGTTGAAAGAATTCTTTGAAATGCTTCTCCTGACTCAAGCCCTCTGAGTGTGCCCTGCTAGAAAGACCTTCACTGGAGGGGAGGCCTCGCCTGCTGCACTGGTGAGTATCTGGATTCACTGGCAGCCACTCCACAAACTCTGACCACCACTCGGTGCCAAGCCCTGTTCTAGGAATACAGCAATGGACAAAACACACAAATCCTTGCTCTTGGGGAGCTTACATTCAGGGGCTGGAGGTAGGGGTAAGACAGACAATGAACCAAATAAGTAAGTTATATAGAATATTAGAAGGCGATGGTGCCAAGAAACAGAAAGCAAGGAGGAATAGGCCAGAGGGGCAGGGTGGGTGTGCAGTTGTAAACAGAATCAGGGAAGACTCCAGAAAGAGGTGAGGGAGTTGGCTCTGTTTCTCTCCCAGGCAGAGGGAAGAAGTGCAAGGGCCCTGAGGCCAGAGTACACTAGGAATAGCAGGAGGCCAGCATGAATGGAGAGAGGGAGGGCAGTAGGAGATGCAGATTGTGAGAGCCTTGTAAGCACTTTGGCTCTTACTGTGACTTCAGGACAGGGTATGCTGGGGAAGAATTCTGTTCGAGAAAATTCAGGGTCATTGTTTACCTACATGGACTAATTACTAATTACACATTACCTTGCCCATAGAAAACAGAGTAAATCTTGTTCCCTTCAATCTACACAAAACCAGGTTATCATTAAGTGATTCCATCTGTGGGCCTGGCCACATGGACTCGGTTCCCGTGGACACACTCTGGTGCCTGGAGGATTCTTCCCAGATTCTTCTCAGCACTTTTTTTTTTTTTTTTTAAGTGCTCAGAACACTGACCTCCACTTCCCAGATAGGCTTTGAATGTTTCCTTGTTCTCCCGACACTGGTTTGTACTCTGGGTAATCCTCTGGGCAAAAATGCAATGAAACACCCAGGGCAGAGTCTATAAACTAGGAATAATGATAACATTAACAGTTTACATTAGCTAGTGCTCACTCCTTGCCAAGTCCTTAGCCGAGCTGTTTTCTTAGATTCTTTCATTTAACCCTTCATACAACCCTATGAGATAGATGTTATTGTTGCCTCCATGTTACAAATGAGGAAACTGATAGATTGGGTAAGTTTGTCCTGGGCTACCTGGCTAGTAAGTAATGCAATCTCACAGAGACTCGGGACTTTGAATCCAGAGTCCGTATTCGTAACAACCAAAACAAAGTGAATGTAGAAGGTCTTTTGGTCTAACTTCCCCACTGCCAATTGTGTGAAATAGAAGTGTAGATTTGGGAAGGAAAGGTAATACGGATTTTTTTTTGTGTGTGTGTGCCCTCATAAATGAAATAAACCTAAAGACGCAGTTCTTGTTTCATTTCTAGACACTTGAGCCAAGCGTAAGTCCTCAGGCTGTTACTGCTGAAGCAGGACCGATAGTAAAATTCTTAAATGTATTTTTGTGCTAGAATCCAATGCAGACCTAGGCACATGACAAATGTCAGTCTCAGAAGCCATCTGTGACCGTCTGGAAGAACTTCGAGGACTCAAACCAGCTTTAAGAACCACCGACTATCCTTGATCATTTCCCTACACTTCTCTAGTGAATCCTTCCTTATCTTCAGGACCTGTTAAATATATCCTATTATTCATTAAAGTGAACTTGAGCACTATTCTGGGCTAACGCAATTTCTTTTTCTCTAAGACAACTATGGAAACATGCAAAGCATCTCCACTCAGTGTTTTTTGTTTTTTTTCCAGCAAGAACAAGTCATTTTGGAATCTAATTTTACTGTGGTAAAAATACCTTAGCACAAAGTTCGCATTCAATAAGTACTAGTGGCAATCATGGTCATAATTATTATTATTTCTATCACTTTATGCAGAGCAGGGTGCTGTGGGTTCTATACGGAAGTGTCCACCCTTTCCATGGGCTCTCGGAGGTATCTCCAAGAATGGGAGCTCTCTGTCCTCAGGAAGGATTTCTCTCTACTCATAACAAATTAATACATGTTTTATTTTCCTAAGGTTCTGCATATTTTTCATCCATAGCTTTCACTTGGTTTTCAGGATGACCCATGACCCCCAAACAACTAGTGATCATTAATTCTGGTTCAGGCTTCTCATTTTAGAGATGAAAAAAACAGAATCGCAGGTAGGTAAGTTGTTTGAGCTCACACAAATATTCATAACACAGTGAGGACACGACTATGGTTCTTAAGACCCCAACCTGGTGTTTCATTTTCTGTTCCATGCTGCATATATAAAAGGAGAAAAGGAAGACTGTTTGAGGTGTGCAATGGGAGAGGGGGTATCAAAGGCATTTCCCCATTGTTTCAAGGTTACCATTTACCTGAATTAATGGACTCCACCTGCCTGCCCACATTTGGAATCCACAACTATAGTGGATATTACTGCCACATCACTCTTATATTTCTCTTTGTCCATACTGTTAAAAGCCTTCTTAGATCAGAGATGACTGACAAGCATGATTGCAAGGTCAATGATCCCTCACATGCTGAAGGAGGAGTATCTTTTCCATCTGAGAGAAGATGAGGTGGAGTGTAAGAAATATTCAGCTGGGAACCAGTCATTAGCTGATGGTTTCTTAATCTCTTTTGGTCTGGGGATTTCTCATCAGTAAAATGAGTGGGCTGGATAGTGTCGATCGATTTCCAAGTTTTTTGATTGTGACCATGAAAAAAATACCCGGAATATGAATGTGTATGTACATTTTTTGAAAACTTTTTCAGTAAATTATTCTTACCCATATAATATGGGATACATCCTGATAATTTATATCCTATTTCTTCCCTTTTTTAATGAAAAATTCTGACTGTTGTCACAATCCATTAAGTTGATTTTACCGCCTCCTAATGGAGACCGGCAGTTAAAAATACTGGGTCATTCCAGTGACTCAAAAGTCATTCACTCACTTAGTTGGTCAATCATTGTACAACTGTTTATTGAGTATTTATGAGGTGTCAGCACTGTGTTGGGATCCGGGAAAATGGCAGTGAGCAAAACAAAGAACCTATCTTTATGATGCTTATAGCCTGTGAAATCTCTGATTCTGTGAGGTGATGTGTGATAGGCTTTTTCAGAGAGAAGGGAGTGCCATCTGAATCAGCTAAAGTCATAGAATGTGTCTGACTTAAGGAAGAAAAAAGCAGCAGAAACACAAGTTTTTCGGAACCCCTGGCAGGAAACCACTGAAAGGCCAAAACTAAACCCAAATTGCATGAGTTTGTGTCAGATGAAGATTTCCTGTGGGTCCTAAATCTAGGACCTAAAGTGCCCCTATAACTACTTGGAAATCCCTGATGATGTTTCTCCTTCTACCATACTTTGCAAAGATCGAGGTGACTTGACTGGGCACTCTTAGATAAGAGATTCCAGAAATTAAGGAGTGAGCAGTGGAAAGGAATGCTGGATAGCACTCTGACTGAGGGACACCCCTGCAAGGTCTTAACCACTATGGTCACACACTAGCCACACCCCCAGCACTTTCAAACTTACAGGTGTAGAATTTTTTCAGAAACCATGCTGTACCGTTTTTATCCAGCAGAGGGAAGTAGAGCACCCAAAATCATTGCATAAATATCTACGGGACACACACACACACACACACACACACACACACACACACGCCTGCTTGATATATGTCCTGTGACTTTAGGTACTGAAGAATAATATCACAGGATTGCAAACAAATTCTGGATAAAGCCAGCGCTCTGGGCAAAATCCTGAAAAAGGAGATGCCTAATTTAGGCAACTGCTTTATTTTAACCTCTGCCAGTCTGCTATCTCCCATCAGTTCCTGGGAGTCATCAACCAGCATGAGGCCCTCTTTCGGGTTTGGTCTGCTGGCAGACTGCTCTTTCCATATTTTCCTTTCCCCACGTTGTGAAACACCTGCTAAAGTCATGCGATGTTTCTGTGGTCTTCTGAGTCCAAGCTTTATGCACAGCCTTCAGACCGTGGCACTTTTTACCTGAGCTGTCAGGGATGGTCAGTTTCCTGCTCTCTCCTGTATATTGCACCAAGTGGAAAATGGTGAGTGCAGACTGAAGCCTGATCCATGCTGAGTAGTCATGTTTGGGAGAAACGGGATATAAACTCTTTAAAAAAAGATTTCATTTACTTATTTGAGAGAGTGAGCAAGAGAGAGAGCACAAGCCGGGCGGTGGGGGGAGAGGGAGAGGGAGAAGCAGGCTTCCCGCTGAGCAGGGAGCCCCATGAGGGGCTTGATCCCAGGACCCTGGGATCATGACCTGAGCCAAAGGCAGCAGCTTAACCGACTGAGCCACCCAGGCGCCCTGTGATATAAACTCTTAATCATACCAAACTTCAGGGTTCAAGCAGTTTTCTGAAGCCCTACCTTTATTTTTTTTTTATCCCCCCCCCCCTTCTTTACACACTTGTCCCTGTGCTTTTTAGCATTGATGCAACACAGACCAGCTTCCTCTCCTCAGGGGTGATGGCATTTTTAGGAGAATATAGACCAAGAAAAGTTTTCCTCACCATGCACTTCTAGGGTCTGAAAGTATTAAAACACACTTGGTTAGCCATTTAACTATTGTGTTCTTCTGGAACAGAAAGGCATTTGAGCAGAGGCCACTCCTCAAATAGAAACAGATGACACAATGGACAATAGCCTTAGGCATGACTTACCCTTTCCAGCCCCCGTGGACTCCTTCCCTACCCAATCTAGGGAATATAGACCCAAGTGCAACCATGCAGTTAGTCCAGAAGGGCTCTTTCAAGTGTATCCTAATGCCATGGATTTACTTTTATTAAGATAGAGGGGAGGGCAGGATCGTATAACTGGTAAGAGTTAAAGGTTATTATCAAGAGTCAGCAAGGATTATAGCTACCAGTGTTTCTGGATACTCAGCATCAATGAGGTGGAGAGAAGTGAGAGAGGCATCTTCAACCTCTTTAAAGGTTGAACTTACCATTTTGAAGTATTCTTCCAGTAGCTGGCTTGTATCCTAGGTCAGTGGCTAAGATATAATGCGATGGACAGATGCTTTTAAAGTTTTCAGTAAATTCAACAATGGTAATTCATTGATTTTTAAAGCATTAAATGCCTGCATTAAAGTAATAGACTAATAGAAAATTTTAAAAAATTTAAAGGTAAAAAAAGGGGAGGGGACAAGAACAGGAAAACAGAAGTAGTGAGGAGAGAGGAGAGGTTAGCGGAAAATAAACTGGGCAGGATGTGGTAGACAGCCACCAATAACTGCTTCAGGTGCCATCAGTGGATTCATGTCCTTCGCCCCCTGAGCTTCATGCCCATTAGTGAAGCCCAACAGGGGGATTTGCTCTGACAAGCAGCAATAAAACTAAAGCTGCTGTCTGCATTAGCACTAAACTACCCATGACGTGGAGCTATGCTTCCTGTGGCAGGCTTGCTACTCTATCATGTTCCTAAACTGGCTCATTATCAGGAACAGCTGTTATAAAAATCAGATTCCTGAACTCTATTTCAGATCTAATGAATCCCATGTCTGGGCACCGGGGTTTTGTTTGCTTTTTGTTTTTATTTTTAAACTCCTCAGTGCTGATGGATAGGTTTTTTTCTTTCTTTCCTGAAGCTGCTTCATGAACGAGATTATATTTCTTTAAAGGCATAATAATTTAAACAAGTTTTATAAAAATCACCAAAGGCGAGAATACCTACGATCCTGACACTATTTCACCCCACTTGTTTGCGTCTTTATGACTTAGTTTTCTCTTCGAAGGAGATGCGTTTCCCCCTGTGGGTCGTATCTTTGCATTGCAGCGGCAGATAGGTATAGAGATCAAGAGAATTGAGATAAGCACCCTATAGCTCTACATTCAACGAATATTGAGTGTCCTGGGGTGAATAGGCAAGGCCCAGGCCTTCAAGAATTGAGAGGCTGCAGAGCGGCAGGTGTTGACCCGTAGAATAAGGAGAGGCGAAGATGGAAAATGATAATGCAGCAATGGGAAGATCAGGGACGAGACGGTTGCATTAGTTCACTGAACATCCTTGAGCAAGAGATACAACCATGAGTAATCCGCAGCCCCTGCCCCCAACAAGCACGGGCACGAGATGCCACTTTCAGCCGGAACCAACCATTTACACTTCAGTGTGAACCGGGACAAGAGCCCTTTTCCCAGGGCTGGGAGAAGGCGGGGCCCGAGCTCACGGCGCGGGCGGGGAGCGGTGAGGACTGGGTGGACGGAAGGAAGCACCTTCCCCTCCACTGTAACCCCTCTAAGGGCTGGCCCCCACCCCTGCACCTCAAGGCGACAAGGAGAGCCTCCTCGCAGTCACCTCCTCCCACCACGCCCACCAGCTCCCACCTCAGTCAGAATGCCGGGCCCGCGGGCGGCGCACGCGCAGACCCGTCGCGCCCGCGCCTCAGGCCCCGCCCCCGCGCGCGGCGCACCGGATGTTTGGCATTACCATGGAGCTCCGCGAGGCCGGCGTACGCGGCTTGTCGCCCGGGCAACCCGGGAGGCCAACACCCGACCCAGGTGGCGGCGGCGAAAGCGGCGGCGATGGTGTCCAACCCTGTGCATGGCCTGCCCTTTCTCCCGGGCACGTCCTTTAAGGACTCCACGGTGAGGACTTCTCTGCTCCACCCCCACCCGGCCCCACCCCCGGGCGGCCTCGGAGGGCTCGCCCCTTGGTGCACCTGCCTCCTCCACCCAAGATTGCCCTCTCCCTTCAGACCCCGTCCTCTGTCCTCACCTTTTCTCTGTCCGCCACCACAATTCCTGCGTCCTCCCCTCCAGCCTCACCCTCTCTCTCCCAGCCTTTGCCCTCCGCTCCATCCTCTCTAGTTTTTTCACTCCATCCTGGCAGTCTGTTGGCCTCCTTCGTTCTTGTCGTCCTAGCTGCATTCTTCCTCCTGCCCTGCTCCTTTAGCCCCTGCCTCTCCTCCCTCTAGATCTCTGTTTTCCCCCACTTTCTTCCCAAGCTCTGGCTAGGTCCTCTCCTAGCTCATTCTCCCACACCGTACCTCTTTCTGCCCAGCTCCCTTCTTAACCGCCCTCAGTCCCCCAGCCTAGCCCCTTCTCCCAGTCAGCCTCCCTACATCGTCCTCCTTCCCACAGCCCCATCCTGCCCATCTCCCCAGGCCTATCATTCCCGCTCGCCTCCTTCCTCTTCCTTATCCTGGACCCACTAATCTTACCCCCTCCCAGCTCCGTCTCCTGTCTTATATAAATCATTTACACTCATTCTCCTCTTTCCACCAGGTTCTTTTACGCGGTCTCCGCCCTCCTCATTTATGCTTCTACCTAGCCCCATCCCTTTTCCGTTCAGCACTTCTGACTTGTCTACAGCTTAGTCCCACCTTCTCCCCAGTCCTGTTTTATCTTCTTTCTCAATTGCTGTTTCTCCAAAAGTTAGACTTTCAACACTTGCCTATCTTCCTCCCAAACCATCCCTCCCTGCTTTGTAGGAGATAATTCCATTCCAGTCCTTTCAACCACAATTGGTTAGCTGTTTTTTTTCTTCCCCCGGTCCTATTCTTTTCTAACATTTTAATGAAAGATTCCTGATTAGATGATTTTGCTCCTTCCCTACTTTAACTGTTTTTAGTTGTATTCTGTAGAAAAAAAAAAAAAGCTTGTTTTTTTTTTCCTCCTGACATAGCTTAGCCCTTGACAGAATTATTTAGTATTTGTTTTAATTTTAACCTGGTTACTGAAATATATGTTTGAAGATCAATGTTGAGATTCAGTAAACTATCATAGATGAGACAATAATAAGTTGTATTTGTATAGCTTAATAATTTAAGCTGTAAGCTCCTTTCCATGTATATAAAGGTAAGATAAAATATGTAGTCCATTTATTTTCTTTGGGAGAATGAACTGAAATTGAAATTTTGGTGAGGGAGTGTGGATTCTGAGCCTCTTCTTCATAATTATCCCTGCATTAAGACACAGCATCATAGAGCTTTTCCTTCAGTGGGCTTTTTCATTCTATGTAAGTTAGAGAATGTAGGCACATTCCTGTCCCGTGCAGGAGCAGCCTAAGCATTTGGTGTTGGTGAGTGCGGGTTACCCACAAGGCAGGGTTGAGTCGATTTGGGGGATTACAAATGTGCAGACTGTAGGTCCCAGGCTCTGAGAAGATACATTGCTGTACTTCATATAAGAAGAACTGTGCCCTGGACATATTTTCTATTTTAAATACACGGTCCAAGTGTCAACCTATTTGCCTATTTGGTCACTATCTTTACTCAGCACTGAAGAACTAGGTGTGTATAACACTCAAAGCATTCAGAAGGTGAACCATAATGACTAAGAGGGGCGGGGAGGCTACCCAGTCTCTGGTATTTTGTTAGACTAGCCTGAACAGACTAAGACAGTTTGTAAATATTTTCTCCCATTCCCTAGGTTGCCTTGTCATTTTGTTGATTATTTCCTTTGCTGTTCAGAAGCTTTTTAATTTTATGCAGTTCCACTTGTTTATTTTTGCTTCCGCTGACTGTGCTTTTGGTATTATATCAAAACCAATGTCAGGGAGCTTTTTCCCTTTTTTTCTTCAAGGAGTTTTACAGTTCCAGGTCTTATGTTTAAGTCTTCAATCATTTTGAGTTAATTTTTGTGAGTTCTATAAAATAGGGATCCAGTTTCTTTCTTTTGCCTGGATACCCAGTTTTCCCAGCACCATTTATTGAAGAGACTGTCCTTTCCCCATTGTGTATTCTTGGCACTCTGTCAAAGACAGTTGACCATATATGCATGAGCTTATTTCTGGGCTCTATTCTGTTCCATTGGCTTATGTGTCTCTTTTTATGCCAGTACCACGTAGTTTTGATTACGGTAGCTTTGTAATGATAGTTCGAAATCAGGAAGTGTGACGCCTCCAGCTTTGTTCTTCTTTCTCAAGACTGCTTTGGCTATTGGGGTTTTTGTGGTTCCATGCAAATTTTAGGATTGTTTTTTCTATTTCTGTGAAATATGCTATTGGAATTTTGATAAGAATTGCATTGAATTTGTAGATCACTTTGGATAGTGTGAACATTTAAGCGGTATTAATTCTTCCAATCCAAGAACACAAGATATCTTTCCATTTGGTTGTGCCTTCTTTAAGTTCTTTCATCAGTGTCTTATAGTTTTCAGTGTATAGGTTTTTCATGTACTGAAATTTATTCCTAAGTATTTTATTGTTTTTATGCTATACAGAATTGTATAGAATTGTAAACAATTGTTTTCTTAATTTCAATTTCAGATAGTTCATTGTTAGTGTATAGAAACACAGTTTTTCTCTGTACGTTGATTTTGTATCCTGCAACTTTACTGAATTCGTTGGTTAGTTCTAACAGTTTTTTGGTGGAGTCTTTAGGATTTTCTGAATGTAAGATCATGTCATCTGCATACAAAGAGGGTTTTACTTCTTCCTTTCCTATTTGGATGCCTCTTACTTCTTTTTGTTGCCTGATAGCTCTGGCCAAGACTTCTAGTTCTATGGTGAATAGGAATGGTAAGAGTGGACACCCTTGTCTTGTTCCTGATCTTAGAGGAAAAGTTTTCAACCCTTCACCGTCGAGTTTGATGTTAGCTATGGTCTTGTCACATATGGCCTTTACTATGTTAAGGTATGTTCCTTCTATACTCAGTTTGTCAAATTTTTATTATGAATGGATGTTTTGTCTTTTTCTTCATCTCTTGAGATGATCATATGATTTTTATCTTTCATTCTCTTAATGTGTTGTATAACAAGTACTGATGTGTGTATGTTGAGCCATCCTTACATCTCAGGAATAAATCCCACTTGGTCATGATGTATGATCCTTTTAATAAGCTGTTGAATTTGGTTCGCTAATATTTTTTGATAATTTTTGCATCTATATTCATCAAGGATGTTGCTCTGTAACTTTCTTTTTTTTATAGTATCCTTATCTGGTGTTGATATCAGGGAGATCTTTCTTGTTTCTTAATGCATGCATTTATCACTATAAAATCCTCTATTGGGGCACCTGGGTGGCTCAGTTGGTTGTGTATCCGACTTTTGGTTTTGGTTCAGGTCATAATCTCAGGGTTGTGGGATGGAGCTCCGTGTTGGGCGCTGCCCTGGGCGGGGAGCCTGCTTGGGATTCTCTCTCTCCCTCAGCACCCCCGTCCCTACCCCCACTGCTCTCTCTCTCTTGCTGTCTAAAACAAAACAAAACAAAGAAAACCCTATTAAACTGCTTTTGCAGGTTCCCAAAGGTTTACATATGTTGTGCTTCTATTTTCATTTAAGATACTTTTTGATTTCCCTTTTGATTTCTTCTTTGACCCACTGGTTGTACTAGGGTGTGTTGCTTAATTTCCACATATTTGGGAGTTTTTCAGTTTTCTTCCTGTTATTGATTTCTGGTTTCATACCATTGTGGTGCAGAAGCATACTAGGTATGATTTCAATCTGCTAAGACTTGTTTTGTCACCTATCATATAACCTATCCTGGAGAATGTTGATATACTTTAGAAGAATGTGTATTTTGCTGTTGTTAGATGGATTTTTCTTTTTATGTCTGTTAGGTCTGTTTGGTCTAAAGTATGGTTCAAATCCAACCTTTCCTTGTTCATTTCCTATCTGATTTAGTCATCTATTGAAATCCCTTACTATTATTGTCTTGTTTTTTATTTCTCCCTTCAGATCTGTTAGTATCTGCTTTGATGTGGGGTGCATGTATATTTATGATCATATCTTTTTTCCCCTCTGTTTGTTTTATTTTAATTCATCCCTTTACCGTTATATAATGACCATCTGTGTTTCTTGTTACCATTTTTGGCTTAAAGTCTCTTTTGTTTGTTGTAAGTATAGTTACCCATGCTCTCTTTTGGTTCCCACTTGCATGGATTATCTTTTTCCATCCCTTCACTTTCAGCTTATGTATGTGCTTCAAGCCAAAGTAAGTCTCTTATAGTATAGGCAGCATATAGTTGATCTTGTGGGTTTTTATTTTTTTTTAAATCATCCAGCTTTTTGTCTTTTGATTAGAAAATCCAGTTCATTTATGTTTAGAGTAACTATTGATAGGTAAGGACTTACTAATGCCATTTAATGTTTTCTGGCTGTTTTGTAGTTCCCTTGTTCCTGTCTTGTCTTCCTTTGTGGACTGATGAGGGGTCATAGTAGTATCTTTGATTTTTTTATCTTTATTTTTTGTGAAGCTGCTGTAGGCTTTTGCTTTGTGGTTACCATGAAACTCACATGAAACATATATGTAGCAGTCTATTTTACACTGATAGCAGCTCAACTTTGATCACATATAAACACCCTATCCTTATTTACCCTCCTCGCTTTAGGTTTTTTGATGTCACCATTTATATCTTTTTATATTTTGTGTCCACTAACAAATTGTTGGAGCTACAGAGGTTTTCAGTACTTTAGTCCTTTAATCTTTATACTAGAATTAAGAAGTGACCACATCACCATGTTACAGTATTAGGGTATTCTAAATCCGACTATATGCTCACTTTATCCATGTGTTGTATATTTTCATGTTACTAATTAACGCCTTTTTGTTTCAGCTTGAACTTCTTTCAGCATTCCTCATAAGGCAGGTTTAGTGGTAATAAATCTTCTCATCTTTGTTTATTAGGGAAGGTCTTTATCTTGCCTTCCTTTCTGAAGCACTTTTTTTTTGGATAAAGTATCCTGTGTTGGCAGTTTCTTTCTTTTAACACTTTGAATGATCCCATTCTCTCCTGGCCTGCAAGATCTCTGCTGAAAAATCTGCTGATCGTTTATGGAAGTTCCCTTGTATGAGAGAGGTTTTTGCTTTCACTGCTCTTAAAATTCTCTCTTTGTCTTTGATTTTATTATTATGTGTCTTGGAGAAGATTATTTTAGATTGAAATTTTGAGTACCAATAGCTTCATGAACTTGAATGTCCAAATCTCTCCCCAGGTTTGAGTAATTCTCAGCCATTATTTCTTTAAATAAGCTTTCTACCCCTTTCTGTAATCTCCTTCTAGAGAAGGATCCAGTGATACATACCTGATTTTTCTTGTTGGTATCCCATAAGTTCCATGGGCTTTCTTCATTCCTTTTCATTCTTTTTTCTTTTTGCTCCTCTGTGGGTTAACTTCAAGTTATTTGTCTTCAAGCTTACAGATTCTTTCTTCTGCTTGTTCAGATCTTTTGAAGCTATAGTTGAATTCTTCAGTTCAGTGATTGTGTTCTTCAGCTCCAAAATTTGTTTGGTTCTTTTTTATGTTTTCTATGTCTTTGTTGAACTTCTCACTTTGTTCCTTTGTTGTTTTCCTGATATCATTAAATTGCCCATCTCTGTTCTTTTGTAGGTCTCTGAGCATCTTTAGGACAATTCTGAATTTTTTTCATTAGGCAATTCCTGGTTCTCCATTTCTTTGGGGCCAGTTACTATAGGTGGTGGAATCATGTTTCCCTGATTCTTCGTGATCCCTGTGTCTTGCATAGGTATCTTCACATCAAGCAGCAGCTACCTCTTCCAGACTTCATGGACTGATTTTGGTAAGGGATGACTTTCACCTGTGGGTGGAGGTATGCTGCAGCTTGCCGTGATCCTGGGCCTACTGGTGTAGGGCACCAAGTGCAGGGCTTTGTGGTGGCACTGGGTTTAGGTTTAGGGGACATGATGTCTCTTTGGCCCAGGCCACTGGGGTCTATGGCACTGACAACTGTGTAGTCCTTGACAGGTGCTACAGGGGGTCCATAGTGGCTGCAAGGGCTTTGGGGGTCTTTAGCGACCTCCAGGTCCAGCAGCTAGGGAGCAGGGCAAACAGCAGTGGTGCCTGGAGCTGGGACACATAATTGGCTGTCGGGTGCCAGCTGTGGGTGCCTGTGTAGTGGCAGGGGCTGTTTGCAGACACCCACATGGTGGTGGGAAGCAGAGAAGGCAAGGGCCGGGGCCAACTATGGGCTCACTGGCAGCTGCACGAGGCCCTGGTTGTTGGTGTGTCCTCCTGTGGCTGCACACTGTCCCCCCAGCATGCACACTGCAGTGGGGGCCTGTGATGAGGGTTGGGCCGTGTGCAGAGGCACAGCTGGAGGGGCTAGTTCCAAGTGCATGAACGGGGGAGGGGTCAGCCAGAGGGTGTCTGTGCTGGCCTCTTGCACTCCAGCAGCTGCAGAGGCCCAAGCTGGCTGCCGGCGTGGTTCCCAGGCTCTGGCGGGGATGTGGGGAGGGGAGGCTGGGCAAGGGGCTCTGATGCTTGGCATCATGAATGCCTGTGGGATGAACACTGATGAAATCTGCAGGGGGTACCCAGTGGCCATAGCCATCCTGGCCCTTGGCTTTGGCTCAGTGGTAAGATCTGCCAGGTTTGTCTGCAGAGCAGGTGTCTACACACCACAGTCACTCCGACTGAGGGGCTGCTGCCAGTAGCCCCTACTTTGCATCCGTGTTCCTAGCTGGCCTTATACACTTCAGCTTTGCTGGTCTGGGTGGGAGGAAACTGAAGTGGGACCTTTGTGGACTGCCCCAAAAGACTGGAGAAGCTGGTTGCTCTTCCTTCCTGGCCAGGGGATCTCTTTCTGGCCAGGAAGTTCCCCCTTGACACTGAGCAGTGCTGGCTTGGGGGATGAGATGATGCAGCAAAATGACGTTTTCCTTCTCCTTCTGTAGTTATTCTCAGGTTTTTTGTTCCACTGTGTTCCTAAAACCTCCTAACTGGACTCCAAAGCTCTTCCAGAGCTGTTTTTGTCCATAGATAACTAATTGTTGATCTTTGTGGAAGGGTAGGGAGGCTGGGGTGTCCTATGTTACCATTTTGGTCTCTCCTCTGCCTTCAAAAATATTTCCTTTCCACTTTTTTCTTTTTTTATTTAATCTTTTGTTTTTTTCAATTTCCGGAAAAAAAAAAAAAATATGTTCACTATAAAAAAAATCAACTTAATTCAGAAAGAATACAGAGAACATTATCCAAATCCACTTTCTTTTTGTGCATGTGTTTGCATGCTTCTAATTATAGTACACATATAATTTTATTTTTTTTAATTTTTTTTTTTAAGATTTTGTTTATTTGAGACAGAGAGCACAAGTGGGGAGGAGGATCAGAGGGAGAGGGAGAAGCAGACTCCCAGCTGAGCGGGAAGCCCGATGTGGGGCTCGATCCCAGGACCCTGAGATTATGACCTGAGCCGAAGGCAGACACTTAACCAACTAAGCCACCCAGGTGCCCTATGGTATACATATAATTTTATATACTGCTTTTTTGGGCTTATTAAATCATAAACATTTTTTGCAGATTGCCACATGGTCTTTAAAACCAATATTTTAATGGCTGCATCACAGTCCGTTAAGTGAGTTTTCCATCATTAACTCATACGTTTGTCTTTTATATTGTTTCCAATGTTTTACTATTGTAATTAACATTACAATGGTCAGCTTTAGGCATATTGTTCTTTCTCATAATTTTGGATTATATTTTTAAAATAAAGTATCGAGGGTAGAATTTATTGAGTTCAAGACTTTAAACGTATAATACTCACTTGCTTTCCAAAGAGTTGTATGAATGTATCAGTATTATTATAACAAGAAAGGCCTTTTATTTTAGGCAAAAATTCATTTCTCAGAGTCAGATCTTCTAGGTTCCATGGTTTATGAACACTAGATAAGATTAAAAACACAGAAAGAATTAAGTGAAAGATTGAGTATAGATAAGATAATATTTTAGTTTCTCATGAAAAGTGAGCTGGTAATTATATTGGGCATTCTGGAGCAGGGCTTTAAGTTTTATTTTAAGCTCAGACTGCTGCTCTTCTCCCTGTTCCTGACCAGGTGTTTTCGCTTAAAATATAAGAACCTTCTAATACAGGTAAGCATTTTGATACAAGGTTTGTGATGTTTTTAAGTGCAGGTTTAAGTTATGATGTTTTTGAAAGTTAGCTCTTTTACCTAACACATATTTATAAAATATTATTAATGAAACACTTCTTTTGTTCTTCAGAAAACAGCATTTCATAGAAGCCAGACGCTGGGCTACAGGAATGGCTATGCAGTTGTTCGACGTCCAACAGTTGGTATAGGCGGGGAGCGGCTCCAGGTCAACCAGCTGTCCCAGGCTGAGCTGGATGAGTTGGCCAACAAGGCACCGATTTTAACTTATGGCCAACCTAAGCAGGCCCCACCTGCAGAATTTATTCCTGCACATGTGGCTTTTGACAAAAAGGTATCATCTGGGATTTCCGGGTACCCCTTGAATTCAGATTTCTGAGAGCCAACTGTTTGCAGAAAAGTCAACAGCAAACCACAGGTTTTCCAGAGGGCTCTGAGGAGAAAATTGTTCAAATGCCTCAAACTTTAGTCATAGACAGCTGAACTCAGGATTGAAAGAGGCTTTCTTTAGTCAGGAAGCTTATTACAGAAAATAATTCCCTGTAGACTTCACTGAAATATTTTCCAAATACAGTTAAAGAAAAGTTGGGTGAATTCTGAATTCTTGAGTTCATATTGCTCCACGTTTACCTGCTCTGTGCTGTGTACTTTTTGGAAGTCTTATCTGTACTGATGGCAAACCTTTAGTCCTTGTGAAATGCATCACGACAACAACTCCATCTTTTGTCAGTTTTCTCCAGGCTGTCTTCATAAGTTTTTATTTTTCAGGGAACGTTTCAGGTTTGGCATAATATAACCAAAGGATATGTAACATTTTCATTTCTGTCTCATTTACCCTTATGCTTTTGTAATGTGAGCTATTTTAGTTCCATCTGTTGACATTTCCATATCATCCTTGATTCTCCTTGTCAGTGGGCCTCCTCTTTAAGGTAAGGTTGTCCTAACTCTGGCCATGCAACAGAATCCCTAGTGGGACTTTTAGGAAACTGAGATGTCACCCTAACCCTCATCAATCTTAATTTCCAGATGATTTTTATGTATAACTGAGTCTGAGGACCACTGACCAGTTTTTACAAGTTAGCTTTCCTAATTTACTCCTAGCCTATTTTCTTTCTGTCTTTTTTTTTTGTCTTTCTTTTCATTTTATTCTTTTTGTTAAATGTCTATAGTGTTCATCTAGCTAGTCAACTTTAATTGCATACCTATTTTTTTTTTTTTAAGATTTTATTTATTTATTTGACAGAGAGAGACATAGCGAGAGAGGGAATACAAGCAGGGGGAGTGGGAGAGGGAGAAGCAGGCTTCCCGTGGAGCGGGGAGCTTGATACGGGGCTCGATCCCAGGACCCTGGGATCATGACCTGAGCTGAAGGCAGACGCTTAACGACTGAGCCACCCAGGCGCCCCTAATTGAGTACCTATTGAAAATAGAGGCTGGAAAATAGAAAATAACCTGATGGTGGAATTATACCATTTACATTCATTAATCACTTAGTTTAAAAAATTTTTTAAATGTCTCAGCCAGAATCCATACCATCCCCCTTTCCCCATCTCAGTGAACTCATCCAATAGGAACATATTCATATATCCATTCAGAAGCTGAACCTAAACAGTATCAGATATATGGTTGGGTATTTCTCTACCTTTTTCTTGTTTCTCTATGAGTCTACAGATAGTTTCAGCCCCAGCTGTGCCCCTAACCCTGAGTTTGGCCTCAGGCAAGTCACTCTACCACCCTGAGTCTCCATTTGTAAAATGAGGGAGGTTCAATTAGCTGATTATTTCTGGCTCTCACATTTTTTGTATTTATATATCTGTGGCTCAAATTACAGACCATTTCATGCATGAATTAGTGATCATGCCCCCACTTATAGTGATCATGTCTCCATTTCAGTTCTTTGTAGTGGATCTACAGTGTTACTTGAAAACGATCTTTTGTCTTTGGTTTTTACTGTATTATCTTTCTCCTTTAAACATTCTATTCCATTCATGCATTTCATCTTTTTATTAAGAGTTTTAAGGTTTTATTCCATTATATGCTTATTTCACATAAGCAATTGCCCGATCTCTTTGGTTTTTAATCTTGTTTTTCCACAGTAGACACTACACCTTTTTAGCAACAGCACTCATGTATAAAATTATGCATCTTCCCATTCATCAAGCCATATTTGTGTCTTCACTAAACGGTCTTCTTGGTTTGTTCCTCTAGTTCCAGTGGAGGTTTAGGTTCACACTCTGGTCTACCTACAACACCATTCTAATATTTTCTCTTCATGGGAGGAAATATTAAAAATAAAGATGGGATAAAAGAAAGTTTTAAAATTAATCCCAAAGCTTGTCAACACAAGCTTTTAGTATTTTTAAATGTTTTTTAAATGTGCAACAGAACGTGCCATTTTGGCTTCCCTCTGATGCTCCCCAGAGGACCTAGGGTTTGCTCCATCTATCATGTATGTTTCTGAGTACAGTGAAGGTGTGTTTACATACCATCCAAAGATTCTGTGCTGGATTGATGATTTGAGTCTCATTCATATGAATTCTCTAAGGATGAAAATGTCATTAATATGCATTTACAGGGACTCTCCTTCTAAAGAAATGGACTTGAGGCTTCGTTTTCATTTTGAAACCAAAGGTTATAGTCTTGCCCAAATTTTTGACTCTTTGCAGAAATTCTAAGAGAGATTTTTGACACAGAAGTGAAGCTAGTACAGTTAAGGTCTTTAAGCCATCTGATCAAGGACCACATTACTAAGTAGTCTATGTGTAGTTTGAGTATCTAGAGCAAAGGTCAGCAAATGTTTTCTGTAAAGGGCCAAATAGTAAATATTTGGGGCTTTGCAGGTGTCTTAGTCTACTTGAGCTGCCATAACAAGATACCATATACTTACTGTATATGGTATGTATGTATGTATACATACTGTATACATGTATGTATACTGTATATGGTGCTGTCTTACATAATAGAAATTAATTTTCTCGCTGTTCTGGAGGCTGGAAGTCTAAGATCAAGGGTCCTGCTGCTTCAGTTTCTGGTGAGGGCTCTCTTCCTGGCTTTAGATAGCTGCCTTTTTGCTATTTCCTCACGTGGCCTTTCCTCAGGGTGGGTTTGCTGAGAGAGAGGTCTTCCTCTCCTTACAAAGTCACCAATTCAATTGGATCAGGGCCCCACTGTTGGGACCTCACTTAAGCTTAATTACTTCCTAAAGACTCTGTCTCCAAATACAGTCATATTAAGGGTTAGGGCTTTTACATACAAATTTTTTTTGGGGGGGGAAGAGACAAAATTCAGTCCATAGTAGCAGCCCACGTGGTCTCTATCACAGCTACTCAGTCCTGCCCTTGTAATGGGAAAGCAGCCATGAAAAATACCTGCTAATTATTTACATAATTATTTATGGATACTGAAATTTGAATTTTGTATCATTTCCATGTGTTGTGAGATTTTATCCTTTTGATTTTTTTAACCATTTAAATACGTAAATAAAACATTCTTAGCTTGGAGGTGATACAAACTCAGCTGGCAGGGATAGATGGGTCCCACGGACCGTAGTTTAGCAGCCTTCGATTTAGAAGATAGGAGTGATGAGTATTTAGTTCTCCCCGAGCGGCTCTCTTTAGAGGAGGGTACTGGATGTTTTTTGCATGAGAGACTAATACAGTGCCATTTCTCCCTGCCTTGTGTGTCATAGGTGCTGAAATTTGATGCCTATTTCCAAGAAGATGTTCCTATGTCAACTGAGGAACATTACCGGATTCGCCGAGTGAACATTTACTACTACCTGGAAGATGACAGCATGTCTGTAATGGAGCCTGTTGTGGAAAACTCTGGGATCCTTCAAGGCAAGCTAATCAAACGCCAGCGGCTACCCAAGAACGACCAGGGAGACCATTACCATTGGAAAGACCTAAATCGAGGAATAAACATTACAGTTTATGGCAAAACTTTCCGCATTGTTGACTGCGACCGATTCACGCAGGTATAGTATATATTCCTGGAAATTGTCGTGTCTGAGGCATCATTCTAATTTATGGAAGGATACGTTTCATTTATAAGGATAAGAGGAGGGACATCTGGGTGGCTCAGTCAGTTAAGCATCTGCCTTCGGCTCGGGTCATGATCTTGGGGTCCTGGGATCCAGCCCCGTGTGGGACTCCCTGCTTGGCGAGGAGTCTGCTTGTCCCTCTCCCTCTGCCTCTTCCCCCCCCACCCCCACTCGTGCTCTCTCCCTCTCAAATAAATAAATAAAATCTTTAAAAAGAAAAATATAAGGGTAAGAGGA
The DNA here is from genome assembly GCF_964656455.1 of Halichoerus grypus. Classification (NCBI taxonomy): domain Eukaryota; kingdom Metazoa; phylum Chordata; class Mammalia; order Carnivora; family Phocidae; genus Halichoerus; species Halichoerus grypus. The sequence goes on along the minus strand of NC_135720.1, from coordinate 97,446,457 downwards.
GGACACTGGTAATCTGTCCTGTATGGATTATTATGTTGTTTAATTAGGTGTTTGTGTGTGTGTTGATATGTGTCAACACTGTGTAGTGATACCACTTTTTTCACAATGATATGGATACATATCCATTCAAATAAAGTTAAACTTGCATCATAGCTGAATATTTTGATAAGGAACCAGTTCCCATGCCGGTTCAAGTGGTAGCACCCTTCATGGGATAGAAATATGAAAGAGGCATTGGACGGTTTATCTGAAGTTTGAGTTACAAAAGTAGTATTACCTTTATTAGCAGATATAAGCCTCACATTTTTTGTGCAGTTCATATTTTTCCTGTAAATCATACTTGCTATATTCTGGAGAAACTGGCTATCTAAAGAATTCCTGAAATAAAAACAATTTTTAAAGGAGAATGCTTGTTTATATCGAGAAGAATCCTCCATTTCCTCTATTTCATAAGTACGGATTTTTGACAACTTTTCTTAAAGTTATGTGTATGTATATAGACACAGAGTCCTTTCTTGAGCACAAAATGTAGGTATTAGGAAGTCAGTTCTAAATTTCTCTTAGTTTAAAACATTTCTAGAAGCAAAGATATAGTTTCTGAATTCTTTTGTGCCTTTAATCCTATGTTACCAAATGCCACATGATTAATCTTTACCACGCACTGAGTTCCTGTGAATCCACTCATTTATGTTTGGCGTTTAGTAACTTCTTTAGCAAATACTTACTGAGTGCCTGCTCTGTGCCAAGCCTTGTGGCTCTAGGTGCCACATATATAGGCTTGTCCTCATAAAGGCCGTTACATTCTGACTGGAGGAGACAAAAGTAAGCACACAACGTATAACCTGTCAGATGCCGCTCAGAGCTGCGGAAGGGACTAGAGCTGAGGAAAAGGGAGGGGGGTGGGGAGGGTGTATAGAGGCTGGCCAGGGGAGGCCACGCCCTGAACAGAGACCCCAAGGAGGTGAAGGCAGGAGCCCTGGCATCCGTGCCATCCCAAAGCAACAGCGAGAAACAGTGCAGAAGGTACAGGCGCTAGGCCGTCTTTGGGAAAACAGGTTTTGATCTCTCATTTTTTAGGTTTTCGAGGTCCTTTTTATCACAGGCAGTTTCAGAACTGTACCTATAATGAGGAATTATAAGATGTTATGTAAATTTCAGGTATCGTGACTATTTTTACAGTTGTCTCTTTATGAACAATCTGAATATCAGCAGTTCATTCCTGAGCGGTGAGTCAACTCTCATAAAGAGAGACGCTTAGCCTACTGAGCCACCCAGGGGCTCCAACTCTCATTGTTGACGGTAGTTCTGTGCTAGGAAGTCACCACAAGCCCTTAATGAGCAACTATGGATCCATCACTCCTGGGAGAAATACGAGGTTAGGTTTCTATAAGCTTGTTTTATGTGTGTTTCTGTTTAAAGATGCCATGTTGAAAATACTTTGTTGATTCATGAACCTCGAACTTACGGCCAGCAGCACTGGAGCTCATGCCTGAAGGAAGCGTATCTCACACGTGTACTTTCTCCTGAAGGCATGTCACAGCCGTGTGTGTGTGTGTGTGTGTGTGTGTGTGAGATAAAAAGTACGTAACATAAACGTGACCACCTTAACCACTTTTCTTCGATGTGCAGTTTAGTGACACTAAGTACTTATCCCAGCCTCCTTGCACTTAGAACATACAACAGCGCTTTAGCACTAAGGTTGGGGGCCATTTTAAACAGCAAAAGCAACAAAAGCACTGAAGTGTGAAAAAGTGGCACTAAACAGACATCTAAATGGACACTTTTTCAGTATGGAAGCTGAAATAAGAAGGCAGAATGTCATCTCATTTGACCTCAGCTAGGAATGTATGTTATCAGACAACTCGAAATTTTTACCACTCTGCGTGTGTCTGCAAGGACCACAGAAGCACCATGACTATTGATTTGGAGGTTACTAATAAATTTTTGCAAGTAGGCAAAAGTGCAACTATAGGATCAACTGTATTTTGATGACTACTAATGACTAGAGTTGTATATTTTAGGTACCGATGACTAGATTAAATTATGTTTTCATTAGTCGATCTGTTAGAGGTTGGCTCCTGTAACAGTTTAAAATTTATACACATCTAATTTGATGGTTTTCATTAGGGCTGGACCTATGAGTGGATAAAGAAGATAGTTGTCTTTATGGTGTGGACTTGAACAAGGAGCCACCTCTAATCAAATATATCACCACCACCACCCCTTCTGAGCCCCTCCTCACTGCTCCAAATAAACATTGGTCCTAGAGACAGAATTAACACAGTAAAAAAAATTAACTCCAGAAATCAGAGATCTAGAACTTATTATCTTCATTAGAGTATGACCGATAGTATAGCAGGTGTGAATCCTACTCTGCATATGCAAGTGTGCAGGAAATATTGTTTTGTGTTTTAAAAATAAAGCCTACTTGAACCCCCATCCAACTGGGCTGCTGTTTCTATTCACTCTCAGCTTTGCCAAAAATTCCAGGCCCTCAGAACGACAAGGCACACCCAGGCTTAACGGGGTCATACAGGCAGGGTCCATAGGCTGTCAGTGCTCAAGGGCACCTCCTGGATGCTTTGGTGCGAGGTCAGATACTGAGACCCCGCGTGCCTGAGATTGATGTGCCCGACTGGCTGCCCGTGTGCTCCGAGCATCCGTAAGAGCACATGTGGAGTCTTGCTCTTCTGAGACCCATCAACTTGTGTCTGTTTTCCAGTCTGGGAGAATTCCCCCTTTTTCTCTCCTTGCCTTCAAAGACATTTCCTTCTCTCCCCTCCTTCTGGGATACTTTAGAATAATCTCTTCAAAGAGTTTAGGCTTTTTCTAAGAGACAGGAAGAATAGTCAAACTTCAGGAAGCTTCTGCATTCCTGCCAAAATCCCTAAGGTAAGGTTAACAAAGGGCCTGGTTATCTGTTGAAAGCAACAGAAAGGAGTAAAACCCCCATTAAATACCTCAATCAATAATCCTGCTACACTAATACATCATCTCAAGGGAGAGGAGAATATTGTTAGTCATTATCTCCAGCTCAGTACTTTTAATAGACATTGAGATCACAGTATTTTAATATTAAAAGATACTGGAGACTGCTTAGTGAAACTTTAAGTATTAAGATTACAAGCTAGTTAGCAGCAGAGCTAATATTAGAACCCAAGTATTTTGGCTTTGAGTCCTGCATATTTTCTATTGAATTGTCCAAAAGCAAATCACACAATTCCCAAAAGAAACCCAGATTTCAGATTAATTTCTAGTTCTAGAATGTAAACAGATCCCATGACATTGTTCTTTTCTGATTACCAAAAAAAAAAAAAAAAAAATACAGCTTATTGTGGTGCTTTTATGAAGAAGAAATGCTAAGTTGTATTAAAAGATATAGTTACTGAAAATATTGTATTTACTTATAATTAGCAAATTAAACAAGATCATATCAAGTTCAGATGCTTTCCTTAACTTTATCTGGTGAGATTTGAGTACTTGGTTTGTCTCTCCTATTTTGCTAAAATATTTTCTGGTCTAAAATAACCAGTGATTCTTTTCCTTTTTGGAGGGGGGTGGAGATGGGGACTTAATCAGATACTTGTTTTTGGTGAGTTGAAAGTTGGGACTTTGATTTCGGCTTAACTTTGTTGCCATTGTGTAGCTTGCCCCCATCCCTGATATGAATTACATATTATTTGAAACTGTGGTTGGGTTTCAGATGTGTGTATGTAAGCAATCCTAAGACTTACTCTGTTCTTGGGCACCTAACTAAATTTCATTGATCTAAATTCATATGTGGAGCCAGTTACCATACTATCATGTCTTCAAGTTAGCTCAGCATATTGCCTAGCAATTTTATAATATAGAATACTTACAGTAATTATCAGTTGTTATCTGCATTATAGCGTTGGGTCAATTGGAGGCTTAATGTTGCTAAGATGTGCTTCAAACTGCAAGCTAACGATTAATTTGGACATTGGCATAGAAATTACTATTACACTTATCTTTACACCATCAGTTAATACTCCTGGAAGCTTCAAGAAAGATGATCATTACTTTTGCATGATTTAGGTATTTTTGGAAAGTCAAGGAATTGAATTAAATCCACCAGAGAAGATGGCTCTTGATCCTTACACTGAACTCCGGAAACAGCCTCTTCGTAAGTATGTCACCCCATCGGACTTTGACCAACTGAAGCAGTTTCTCACCTTTGACAAACAAGTAAGTGACGTCAGCACCTCAGTGGATTTGCTCATCTCCACATGTGATGCATGTTTATTAGCAAGCTGTTCTGGTAAATGTGTGTTTTAAAACATTACATCTGTAATTTAGCCGTTTGGAGACAGTGCGATTTTTCTCGTTTCATCTAGAGTTAGAGGTACAGGAATGCCCACGTTTTGTATTAAGATACCCAGAGGAGGTTGTGGAGTTAAGTCTCAGGAGTTCCACCAAACTTTTCAATCTTAAAGCAATTCCTGAGCTATGTCTGCTTCCCACTTTACGTTTCCATCCAACTACTTCTTTTCCCAAATAGGAGTTCATTTCATAGCCTTCTTTGGGAAACCCTAAGTGATTTATTGGGAAATTTCGGATCTATTGCATATAGGTAGATTTTTAATGTTAAAATAGTAATTTCACAGAAATCTCATCGCAGATGCTTCCTTGTTATATTTTATATGAATGTTTGAGTGTAGAATATTCTAGGTTTTTTCCAGCTCTGTTCCAACTGTCCTATCCTCCCCACTGTGAGTTGGTGTGTGGGGGCAGATTTGGTCTTCTCCTTTTTGTACAAAAGAAGATGGGGAGATCATCCTCAGTGCTTCTTTGCTGCTGATGTTCTCTCAGAAATGTAATTCCTTTTAGTTCGGAAAAATTTGCCTAGCACTAGCATCGCCTTTTAAGGACATTCTTTATATCAATCATATTATCTGTTATTCTTTTGTCTTTAAAGATTGTGTTGTTGATACTGTTACTAGAAGAGGTATGTCGATGGATAAAAAAAGACATTAATAAATGAAAATTCTTTCCATACTAATTACATATAAACGGTTCACATATACCTTTATTAATACATATGAGCCCCTGTATAAAACACAATGCTCTTTTTTCTTTCTTTTTTTTTTTGTTTATTGAGGTCTAATTGATGTATAATATTATATTAACTTCAGGTGTACAACATAGTGATTCGACAATTGAATACATTGCAGAATTGTCACCACAATAAGTCTAGTTACCATCTGTCATATTACAAAGTTAATATAATATTATTGACTATATTCCCTATGCTGTACATTACGTTACCATGACTTATTTATTTTATAACTGGAAGTTTGTGCTTCTTGATCCCCTTCACCTATTTCATCCATTCCCCCACCACCTGCATCCCAAGCTCCCTACCCTCTGGCAACCACCAATCTGTTCTCCATGTCTATGAGCTGGGTTTGGTTTTGTTTGTTTTGTTTTTTAGATTCCACATATAAGTGACATTATGCAATATTTGTCTTTCTATGTCTGACTTGTTTCACTTAGCATAATACCCTCAGAGTCCATCCATGTTGTTGCAAAGGGCAAGATTTCACTCTTTTATATGGCTGAGTAATATTCCATTGTATATATAAACTACATCTTCTTTCTCCATTCATCCATTGGTGGACAGGTTATTTCCAAATCTTGACTATTGTAAATAATGCTACAGTGAACATGGGGTTGCTTATATCTTTTTGAATAAGTGTTACGTTTTCTTTGGAGGCTACCCAGTAGTGGAATTGCTGGATCATATGGTATTTCTATTTTTAATTTTCTGAGGCACCTCATACTGTTTTCCATGTGGTCGCACCAATTTACATTCCCACCAACAGTGTACGAGGGTTCCTTTTTCTCCAACCAACACTTATTTCTTGTCTTTTTGATGATAGCCATTCTGACAAGTGTAAGGTGATATCTCATTGGTGTTTTGGTTTGCATTTCTCTGATGATTAATGATGTGGAGCATCTTTTCATGTATCTCTTGGCCATTTGTATGTCTTCTTTGGAAAAATATCTATTCAGATCCTCTGCCGAATTTTTTTTTAATCAGAATTTGTGGTTTTTTGTTACTGAGTTGTAGGAGTTCTTTATATATTTTAGATGTTAATCCCTTCCTTATCAGATATGATTTGCAAATATCTTCTCCCCTTCAATAGGCTGCATTTTCATTTTGTTGATAGTTTTCTTCATTGTATAGAAGCTTTTTAGTTTGATGTAGTCTCATTTGTTTATTTTTGCTTTTGTTTCCTTTGCCTTTGGAGTCACATCCAAAGAAACATGGCTCAGATCAATGTCAACAAGCTTACTGCCTATATTTCTCCTAGGAGTTTTATGTTTCAGGTCTTTAATCTATTTGGAGTTTATTTTTGTGTATGGTGTGAGAAAGTGGTCTAGTTTCATTCTTTTGCATGTAGCTGTCCACAGTTTTCCCAGCACCATTTATTGAAGAGACTCTTTCCCCATTGTATATTCTTGCCTCATTTTTCATAAATTAATTGACCATAGAAGTGTGAGTTTGTTTCTGGGCTCTCATTTCTGTTCTCTTGATCTATGTGTCTGTTTTTATGCCAGTGCCATACTGTTTTGATTACTATAGTGTTGTAGTATAGTTTGAAATCAGGGAGCATGGTACCTCTGCCTTTGTTCTTTCTCAAGAGTTTTTTGGCTATTCAGGGTCTTTTGTGGTTCCATACAAATTTTAGAATTATTTGTTCTAGTTCTGTGAAAAATGCCATTGGAATTTTGATAGGGATTGCATTAAATCTGTAGATTGCTTTGGGTAGCATGGACATTTTAACAATATTAATTCTTTTACTGTGAGCGCAAAATATCTCTCCACTTATTTGTATCTTCTTCAATTTCTTTCATCAGTGTCTTACAGTTTCCATTGCTCTTTTAATTCGGCTTCTCTTTCACTGACTAATATTTTGGATCAAAGTGAATTCTGCTTTCTCAGTACAAACTTATAAGCCTGTTATTTAATATTTTACAGCTGTTGACATCTGGTATATAATTTTTGTATGTTTTTCTATCTTTGGTGAATTTTTTTTTTTACCATCTGCGATTACTTCATAGTCTTTGTAGCTAATCTTTCCATCATTGTCTGATATCTGAATGCCAAAGTAGTTAAGTTAATCTCTCCACTTGTAGAATTCTTATTTAAGTCACTACTTTGGATTCCTCAAAGGTTCTTCGATTCTATGCAGTCTGGGATGATACGGACAGCATGTTTGGTGAATGTCGGACCTACATCATTCATTACTATCTTATGGATGATACAGTGGAAATTCGAGAAGTCCATGAACGGAACGATGGGCGAGATCCTTTCCCACTCCTGATGAACCGCCAGCGCATGCCAAAGGTTTTGGTGGAGAATGCAAGTATGTTTGATTCAGTTTATCCTCCGTAATTGTGACATCTTTTGGATCTCGAAGGAGTTACTTAATCAGTATGGTCATTCCCTTTACACTTGGGAGGCTCTTGCTGCGTTCTTATAGGTACTCAAAAAATAGCTTTCCCATCAAAAACTAATGATGTAATGTATGGTGATTAACATAACAATAAAAAATTAAAAAAGAAATAGCTTTCCCGTAACTCCCCTCATTGCTTGCCCCACAGTCCAGGCTTGCCTCCAAAATGGTCTGGTGGAGATCACTGATACCCAAATCAAGGAAACAACCATAAGAGCAGTGGGAGATTCATTTAAAGTGCAGAAGAGCAAGGCTTCTGAAGTAAAGCAATTTAATATCAGATTTTTAATACATTTTTACAACAAGCTTGTTTTCATATAGCTTACCATTTCCTTTTTTTTTTTTTTTTTTTTTTTTTTTTTTTAAGATTTTTTATTTATTTATTTGAGAGAGAGAGAATGAGAGAGAGCAAGCACATGAGAGGGGGAGGGTCAGAGGGAGAAGCAGACTCCCTGCCGAGCAGGGAGCCCGATGCGGGACTCGATCCAGGGACTCCAGGATCATGACCTGAGCCGAAGGCAGTCGCTTAACCAACTGAGCCACCCAGGCGCCCTAGCTTACCATTTCCTTATGTTCTTTCCTGACTTTACTTCTCACCTCAATACTTCCTAAACAGGAAGTTTGTATGTAGGATAACTTAAGATTGGAAAAGGCATGTCTGTGACTCAGAGGTGGGGCCCCATTGTGTCAGCCCCTGCTCTCTTTGCTGTGTAAAATAACCTAGTGACTGGAGAGGGAGAATGCAACAAAGTGCAGCTGACACCTGCCGCCCATCATTCTTTCTCTGGAATAAGTACACTTACTTTGGTTATTGACTTAGTGGTTTAAGAATTTTCTTTTGCAAAAATGTCATCTTGGTCATATGTGATGACATCTCTCATGCTTGGACGGCTGACAGAACTCTGTAAATACTTTTGTTGGTTTTCTTTTTACTCTATTTTTTGGAACTAGGAGATAAGAAATTTCAGGTATTATGCAAGAGGTTTGTCTTAGAGATTATAAACAAGTTGAGGTTAGAGGTTATAAACAAATTGGCAGTCTGAAGGCTAAATTCAATCTATCTACATGTATTGATTTGCCTATATAGTATTTTTTTTTTTTTAAGCAGTGTTACTTGGGGGCAAGGAGGTGGAGATTTCCATCACTGGGATAGTAGATAAACAAAATGTGGTGAAGGTATATCTTGATAAATAGTAGTAATTACAAGCAATAACTAAATGTAAAGAAAGCAAATGGATGCACTTAAAAGCGAAGTGCTGTGTAAAAAAAAAAAAGTGATGTACAATGCAATAATATTTATGTAAAGTGAAGTCCAAACAAAACGATATGCGTAGTACACACATAAAAAGCTGCACATTAGAACGGTTGCATATGAAGTAGAGGAGAATAAGATTGGGGAAATAGTCCTCATTTTAAAACTAAGAGAATTAGTGGCAAAAATCTGTCTTAGAGAAATGAAAATAATTGCTAATATAGCTCGCATTCTCAGATAGCAGCAACTGGATTTGAGCCCTAGTTCAACACAGTCCAGTTGCTGTTGACCATATTCTTATACTTGGCCTCCTGTAGAACCCTCTCAGGTTCTAGGACACTGAGACTAATGTACTAATTTAGGCCTTCCAGAATGCTTACATGAGCCTGAAATTCCTGCCATCTAGAGGATGTTAGATTTACGGTAGATTAAGAGAAAGAATGGGAATTTATTCAGGCATGAAAAAAGTATCACTGAAACTGAACCCCTTGAAATCTCGAGTTCTGTGTTTGTCTCTGCCGTATCAACATGGCCTATGTTTAAAATTTTAAATATGTGATCATCCTCTTTTATAACATCCCCAGTTTTTTTAAAGTAATCTGTGCAACCAACATGGGGCTTGAACTCACGACCCAAAGATGAAGAGTCACACACTCTCCCAACCGAGCCAGCCAAGCGCCTCTATAACATCTCAAATTTTAACCAAAATTTTCATCAAAGTTATGTGGAGAGGCAGCCTGGTGACATATATAGGGTCCTTTTAAGAGATAGGAAACATATCTTCTTGTGAAAGTTAGTCATGCAGTAGCAGGACAGAAAAGGCTAAGCTTCCATCAGCTGAATAATTCCTTTAACTAGAACTGTGATGTTGAAGAAGTACCATCTAATTGACTCTCAAAGTCATTTATTTATCCAATGGATGATTTGAATTACATTCAATTAAACAAGAGTTAAATATCTGCTAAGGGAACTATTTCATGTTGTAAGTGCTGTGGAGGATAAAATGAAAGCATAACTTCCAGACCTAGAATCTCTGTCCTTCAGTCACTTCTAGTGACTGTAGAGACAAGTCATATAAATACACAAAGCTGTTTAACAATAACACAAGTGTACCAGATCATCTGATTATGTAATTAGTTATGTCATGTAGACAGAGCTCAGAAGAAGAGATGTGACCTAGAAAGACTAAGGAAGGCTTTGTGGGAGACCTGAGGTTGGACCCAGATTTAGAGTGGCAGAGAACAAAGGGAAAGTGCACGTTAGAGAACAAGAGCAAGGGTTGGGCATTAGGAACAAGTATGTTATGTTTGGGGGCATCCAAGAGACAGCGGCTAGGCAGAATTTGTGTTGGACAGTAATAGGCGTTACGGGAGTATCTTTCAGAAGTTCTTTTTGCCAGCGCCTTCATTTAAGTAGTTAAGATGAATAAAAATTGTATTTTTATAATGGAGAGAGTTAAAGTTTCAGGAATTATAAAAGTTCGTTCTTTGTTGAACGTAATTGCAGTTTACCACTATGTGGTAAGTAATGTCAAAAGAAGGTCACCAGAAGCTTTCTACTCAGCTGTTGAACCTAAGGTTCTAGGTTCTTAAAGTCTGTTAACTATCCTTTAGACTGGCTTTCATCCTTTGACCTTGCCTTTCCCTTGGTAAATACAAATGTTAAACAACATCAAAATTGTACACTCTAAATACGTACAACTTATTGTAGTCGATTATACCTCAATAACGTAAAAATATAAATCCATACTTAGATATGTTATAGTCAAACTTAAGAACACCAAATTCAAAAAGATCATAAAAGCAGCCCGAGAAACAAGGTTATCCATACAGAATGGCAGCTACAATGACAACTGACCTCTCAATAGCAACACTAGTTACCAAAGACAGCGTACTGAAATCTTCAGAGTGCTGAGAAGAAAACAGAATTTAATACCTAGAGAAACTATCTTTCAAGAAGAAAGTGAAATACATTTCCAGGCAAACAAAACAGATTTTACTAACAAAAGACCCTTACTAGGAATATTCTAGGGTGTACTTTTAGTAGAAAGAAAATTATTCCAGAAGTAAGGTCTGAGATATAAGAAGTGATTTTAAAAAAAGAAGAAGAAAATGGCAGCGTGTGGGTATATCTAAATAAACATTGACTATACAAACTAAAAAAACAATGTTGAATTTGTGGGAGTTAAAAAATATCAAGGTAGAATTGAAATATATTACAACAAAGACTTAGGAGAAGTGATAGGATTAAAAAACAATAAACTTTGAAAAATATTTTAAGAACATACTTAAGATACAGAGACATAAAAAGGTCAAAAAAGATGTACAATCAAATAGCAAAAGAAACTGATAAGGCTATATTACTAAAATACCAATAGACATTAAGGCAGAAAGCATTGGTAGAGATAAAGAAGATCATACATATTGCAAGAATTGTATTTACCAGGTAAATATACTAATTCTAAACTTGAATGCAGTTAGTAACATGGCTTCAAAACATGAAAGACAAAAATTTATAGCATTATTAGGCAAAGAGAATGGACAAATTCATCAAAATAGTGGGAGTCATTAAAACATTTCTTCTTATAATTGTTAGATCAAAAAGGTAAGTCAATAAGCACATATATATATGATTTAAATAATAGAATGGTCAGTGTTGATATAATGAATGCATCAACACCTGGAGAATTCCCATTTCTTCAAGTACAAATGGAACACTTATAAAAACTGGTCAGTCTTAACGTTATTTTTAAAGTCGGGGCATCTTATACCATATTTTCTAATTTCAACACAAGTTAGAATTCAGTTTCAGAACTATTAAAAAAAACTCATGTATTTGGAAATTAATTTCAGTTAGATGAAACAAGCAAATTTTAATTGAAATTAAATTAAATTTTTATTCCAGTATAGTTAACATACAGTGTTATGTTAGTTTCAGGTGTACAATATAGTGATTCAACACTTCCATGTATTACTCAGTGCTCATCAAGATACGTGTACTTTTAATCCCCTTCACCTACTTCACCCATCCCTCTACCGACTTCCCTTCTGGTAACCATCCGTTTGTTCTCTGTAGTTAAGAGTCTGTTTTTTGGTTTGTCTCTTTTTTGTGTGTGTGAAATGAGCAAAATTTTAGAAAAATTTAACTCGTCCAAGAGGAAATAGAGACCAAATGTCTTTAACCATTAAGAAAATAGAATCACTTAAAAAATTCTCCACAAAGAAAACACCAGATCTAGATAATTTTTCAGTTTTGCCAAATAAAGAACAGCTAATTATAAGCCTAATACAGATTCATAGACAAGAACTAATTCATTCATTAAGAAAAGACCAATAAAACCAAAGACACCATGAGTAAGACTACAGTCATATATGCAAAAAACTTAAATAAAATATCCGTAAATGAAATCCAGCTACATATGAAAAATATAATCGTTAAGCAAAAAAGGTGAATGATTGTACAGTGTGTGTGCACACGTGTGCACATGCACCCACACACACACCCCAGGTCTCCTGGAACATTGTTGACTGTGTCCCCCAGTGGCCATCACTTCCTGGGGTAACTCAAAGGGGTCTAGTAGGGTTAAGCACTAGGCAATGGGAGAAGGAACCCTTGGTCTATAGGGCTTTTAAGATGCATGATTGGGAAAATCATGATCTTTTGGCATGATCAAGGACTGGCGCTCAAGCCTTTCTGCCTGATGTAACAAAACCTTAGCCTTCTCTCCTATTTTTCCATCTTATCAATTATCAGTTGGGAAAATAGTGGCCTCTCAAGCACCCTGTGATCAGAGTTCTAGGGTCAAGCTTTGTGGTTACAGCTATACAGTGTGGCACTTTACCAGAATTGGCTATCTTACGGTTTCCATGGTGGCCATGCTGCAGGGAATCAGTCTTAAATAAGTCAATCCTTAGTTCCCATAAAACAATGTGATAGAATTGGATTTATTCCTCCCAAAATGCAAGGTTGATTCTACATTTGAAAATCTGTTGAGTGCCCAGATAAACAGATTAGTATGATCATCTCACTGACCCTGCCTCCTGCCAGAAGACTAGGTCAGACTGTCCTTCTAGCAGTGATCACAATTGCAATGAAACTATTATTTGTGTAATTGTTTAGTATCCGTTGTCCCAAACAGACTGTTTTCTCCATCAAGGCAGAAATCTCACCTACACTGTTAATTGTTATAATCTCGGTATTTAGCAGTGAACCTGGTACATGATATATGTGGTCATTGATAATATGTTGTGTGAATGAATAAATGGGTCAAAGGTTGAACTGAATGATTTAGATCCCTCCGTTGATCTTGTACTCTATAGAAGGACATTTATTCTTTCCTCCTGTAATGATTTCCCCTAAGCATGAGTTCTGCTAAGGTTAGTGACCTGTACTGATAGTTCAAGCTGAATAAGGGAGAATGACTTCACAAAAACTATCTGGGATATTATTTCTGTGTCCAGTCAACAGATGGAAATACACAACCTTATTTTCTGCTGGGAGAGTAGAGGAGACCCTTGACCAGAGCTAGAGACCATAATTCTCAAGAGTGCCCAGCTGCTGTGTGTCAGTCTTTCTTCCCATCCTTATTCCTTTTCTTTCTTCTCTCCCTGTTATCTTCTGTCAGAGAACTTCCCTCAGTGTGTGCTGGAGATCTCTGATCAAGAGGTGTTGGAATGGTATACCGCCAAAGACTTCATTGTGGGGAAACCACTCACTATCCTCGGGAGAACCTTCTTCATCTATGATTGTGATCCTTTCACTCGACAGTATTACAAAGAAAAGTTTGGAATCTCTGATTTACCACGTATTGATGTGAGCAAGAAGGAGCCACCTCCTGTGAAACCGGTAATGGAACACTAGTTCCGAGTGTAGTGCGAGAATTAATCTTTTGATATAGAGGCTTAAGAAAAAGAAAAAACAGAGTCATGTGAATACCTAATAAAAGATGGACAAAGCATATGATACAGAGCACTTCACAAAAGAAGAAATACAAATGGCTAATGAACATATGAAAAGACCCTCCTTCATGCTCAGTGCAGAGTTTTGTTTCAGATTCTCTGTCCTTCTCCCTCTCCTTCTGCCCCTCCCGCTCATGCTCTCTCTCTCTCTCAAAAATAAATTAAAAAAAAAAAGACCCTCAACTTAACTGATAATCAAAGAAAATAGAAATGAAAATAATGAGGTTTTGGATGTATTTGATTTAAAAAGACTCACAATATCCAGTGTTTGCCCTGATCTGAAGAAGTGGACATTTTCTTTTCTTTTTTTTTTTTTTCAATTTTTTAAAGTAATCCCTACACCTGCTATCAGGCTCAAACCCACAACCCTGAGACCAAGAGCCGCATGCTCTACTGACTGAGCCAGCGAGATACCCCGAAATGGTCATTTTCATATACTGTTAACAGGAGAGCCAATAGGAAAAACCTTTTTGAAGGGCAGTGTCGTCCTTTTAATTTTTTCAAAATAAAATATTACCTGTCTCTTGATCTAGAAAATCTGGTTTGGGGACCATAAAGCGATAGGTGTAAGGATATGTGTAAGTAAGGATTACTTATAATAAAGTGTAAGGAGATTGGCAGAATAAACTATAGAACAGTGAGAAGAATGTGAGACTATAAGACTGGTTAAAGAGAAAAAGAGGAAGTCAGTCTCTGCATATCAACATGGAAAAATGTCCGTCACATTTGTAAGTGAATGCGTTTATGTTATACGGCCCTGTTCGTGTAAATTGCTGCATACAGTATCTGCTCTCCACTCACACTGTTCACAGTGGGTAGTTCCACATGTGAGAATGGGGGGTGGGGAGGGCAGTGCGAGATGACAAGGGACCTTTCTTTTTATACTCTGTGTGCTTTTAATTTCTCTTCTTATACCAAACCTTGTATTACTTCTATTATTTTATTATTTTTTATTTTTATTTGTTTAAAGATTTATTTATTTATTTGAGAGAGAGAGACAGAGAGAGTACAAGCAGGGGGAGAGGCAGAGGGAGAGGGAGAAGCAGACTCCCTGCTGAGCTGGGAGCCGGACGTGGACGCGATCCCAGGACCCGGAGATCATGACCTGAGCCGAAGGCAGATGCTTAACAATCTGAGCCACCCAGGCGCCCCATATAATTTTTTTATTTTGATTAAAAAAGACATCTCTTAAAATTCCAGCCTGCCTATCTATCAGACCCTTTTACTTAAAAACTAATTGGGAGTGAACAGAAGCTGATTAATGAAGATGTTGGAAGATGGCTTTCTTTCATTGCCACATAGCTTTCCTTAGAATTATACTGAACCACGAAATTTAGTACTGTGTACCACAGAGTCCATTCTGATCTGAGAGTAAGGTCATGGTTCTTTTAAATGCACCCACATGGTAATCGGATAGACTTGAGCCTTCAGAGTGGTTCAGCCACATATTTTAGAAATTCAAGTAAGAATTGCATGTGGGAGCACCTGGGTCACTCAGTCCGTTGAGCGACCAACTCTTGATTTCTGCTCAAGTCATGGTCTCAGGATCATGGGATGGAGCCCCACGTGGGGCTCTGCACTGGGCGTGAGTCTGCTTGAGATTCTTTCTCTCCCCCCTGACCCCCCTCGCACTTGCGCACCCTCTCTCTCTCAAAAAAAAAAAAAAAAAAGAATTGCCTGTGTTAAAAATTACACATTATACAGCAAATTCAAGAAGTATCTGATGTGGGGCGTCTGGGTGGCTCAGTTGGTTAAGCGACTGCCTTCAGCTCAGGTCATGATCCTGGAGTCCTGGGATCGAGTCCCGCATCAGACTCCCCGCTTGGCAGGGAGTCTGCTTCTCCCTCTGACCCTCCCCCCTCTCATGCTCTCTCTGTCACATTCTTTCTCTCTCAAATAAATAAATAAAATCTTTAAAAAAAAAAAAAAAAAAAGAAGAAGTATCTGATGTGTTAAGGAAGCGCCGTATCACAGACCATAAGCATTGGCACCTGCTCCGCGCACTTGGGGCTGGAGCAATGCATCCAGCCTCTTTGGTCTGTTGCCTATGTATAAAATTGGGTATTGATACCTGTGACCTATCTTTATATATAAAGATATATATCTTTACTCCTCTGTGTGTAAAATAAGGTTGTGGCTCTTTCTTTTCAAAAGAAAGCTGTGAATGGAAGGATGGAATTAATGAATTCCTCCAGCACAGGCGTTTGCCTTCCCCTGATCGGCTGCCCTGCTTCTTGCATTTAGCCTCCAAGTACCCTGAGTTAGCTGTGGTTCTGGCAGCACAGCCTCCTGTTTCACTCTCCTGCACTTTTGCTGATGCTCTTCCACGCGCTTGAACCCCTTTGCCATCATTTCTTTACACAGCTCTTCCTTACCCTTCCAGACTCGGTGTAGGCCTCCTCTCTTCCAAGAAGGCATCTCTAAGCTCCCAGCAGGCTTAATCACCTCTCCTGTGTGTTCCTGGGGTCCCGTGCCTCCCTCTGCTAGTACTTACCTATTATATTAAAGTATCTGTCTAAGAATCTTTTTTACTACACCGTAAGGTCCTTGAGGCCAGGGAGCACTTAACTCAGTGCCTAGCAAATAGGACGCATGTGGTATGTTTCTTGAACTAGAGAAGAAGACTGCCTATGAAGTATGCATTTGTTCCCCAAAGAGGCAAGTGATATCTTAGGCCAGCCTTTTGGAACCAACATTTCATAAAAACAATTACAAAGAAGGATTTGGATTTAATATGCTATGAGTTCCCAGGGGCAATAAAACTTCTGGAAGGAAGTATGGATCAAGATAATACTTCTTGCTGTCAGTTTTTTTCTCTGATAGGATTCTTTACCAATGAATGGGCTCATTGATTAAGAATTATAATAAAGCCCTTGCTCCTATCCCCAAATATTGGGGTACCATTTGTTGCAATATATGAGAAAAAGTACCATAGGAAAGATCTAGATTTTGATTAAGCAAACTATTCCATCACTTCAGTTTATAGAGAAGTATAGTATGAGATAGCAGTCCAAGGTCACACTGCAAAGTACAAGGGGGAGTTTATTAAATGCCAAACCCCTTTACAAGAAGGAATCTGACCTAGCCAGGAAGTAGAATGGGGAGGGACTGCAATATAATAGTGCATTTTTCTTAGTGAAAGGCTTTGATCCATCTTTTGAGTTGATACAAGTTCTGAGTCCTACAACGCCTCTGCTCCCCATTCTTTGACTTTCATCTTTTTCTTCTAACCTGTCTTCTAAAGAAAGGAAGGGAAGGGAGGGCTTAGATGAGAGCAGAGTGAACTGAAGAACCACTGTAGATTTTGGTTCGTTTGTTTTGCCCTATCTCAGTCACCCTGTAAAATAAAACCAATTCTCCATCCATACATATGGCACATGGCTCACATCCGTACATATGGCTCATAGTATTTGGTCAGTTTATTTTCAGTAAATTCTTTATAATAAACAATTACACGTAAGCGCTCTCTGCTTGTCCATGGAAGTCTTTGTTGGAAATGAGTAGGAGAGCACCACTTACCAAACAGCAAATACCTTTCAGTTCTCCTTAGTCATTATGCTTCCGTCATTTAAACCCTACACAATGTGGTTGGAAAGCAGGGGTGGGAAGCTGTAGCTGGGTTCTCGAGGGATAAAGCTAGAGGCAGGCCAATGATCACGGGTAGAAGCAGATATGAAGAGGACATATTCAAGAATCATGACACTTAGGTCAGGCTAATCTGTTAGCTCAGGAGTAAGTAAATGTATCCACTGGCCAGATGTGTCCGTCTTAGGTTGACTCCATTGGGAGACCTGCTGGTAGGGAAGACAAAGAATCCAGAACTAGGAGAGCAAATCCACTATGGAGCTGGCCTCTGGAAGCTTTATCTGGAGGATTATGGGACTCTCAAGCTCCCTGTGTACTTGTTTTGTTAAGATAATTTGGGTGGAGCATGTAAGCAGGATTATCGAGGAGTGAGTGGCTCATCTAGTTTAGAACAGGACACCGACAGTAGACAGTAGCTTGCAGGACGAGAAGCATAGTGCCAGGACCCCAGGCATAGGGGCTGATATTTAGGGAAGGTCTTCATTCCAAGCAGGGGGCATAAGGTGTGATTCAGAAAAAATAGGTTGAACTCTGTTAAAACACAAAAAGAATTTGAGAGGAAGGTGTTCAGAGGCTTACCTCCCTATTTCAAAATTCTTCAATCTCCACTGCCAACACCCAGAGGAAGTTTAGATTCCACCACTGTATATTTCTGCCTATCCTCTAGAGTAACTCAAATGCTCAGCATGTGGTGTCTCACCCAAGGTCCCTCTGTCCATGGCAAACCTGTATATTCATTGAGTAGTGGTTTTGCATTTAGAGCAAGTTAGGCCATTGTCCATCTACTGGATGCACTAGTCATATTTCCTCCATGATGATCACATTACGGCCCCAGGAGGTGGGCGAAGAGGCAGTGATCCAGGCACTACACCTTGGATGAGCAGAGTAGTCACAGGTTTTGAGGAAGTACCTATTATAGATGGACTGTATAGACTAATTTGTCAAAGTGCTTCAATACAATATATAGAAAGATTTGGGGAAGGTCCCTACACATGAAATGTATGGAATAAGCCGACTTGGCTGAGAAAGCATAGCAAAAAGGAGTCAAAGAGAAAGAACTCTGCTGCAGTCCTCATCGAGGAGAGGAAAACAGCCACTGAACTCAAGTTTTTAGACCAAGAAATCCTACCATCTTAGAGTGATGCTTTCAGCTCTTCATGGGGCCTGAATGAAAAATAAAAGCTCATCCTGTACTTTCACGCTAACTCACCAAATAACCGTCATAGCAGAAGTTTGGTTTCTTGAGTTTGCTCCTTTGCTAGAAAGGAGAGTCCGGAGTGGACAAGGAGTCTGAGTTCTCAGTAAAGAATGGCCGCCATCCCTGTTTGTGTGGCAAAAATCAAGAAATAAAAATACTAGAAATAAGGAGGTAAATAGGAAAATAGTAGCACGAACCAAGTCCTGCCCTCCCCCAATGCCAACACACACACACACACACCCTAGAACAAAGAAGTCACAGATCCTTGGGCTTGTCCATGGTAGGATGACCACAGGGCCAGGATTGGGACCAGGAGGAGGGCCAGGTCCTGCTTTGGTGGTAAGGGATCAGTGGACATCAGCAACACATGAGTCCTCCCTTATCCACGGTTTTGCTTTTCACGGTTTCAGTTACCCACGGTCAACCACAGTCTGGAAGCAGATGATCCTCCTCCTGATGTATCATCAGAAGGTCAATAGTAGCCTAACACTATGTCACAACACCTATGTCATTCACCTCACTTCATCTCATCATGTAGGCATTTAATCATCTTATGTCATCACAAGAAGGGTGAGTGTAGTACAATAAAATATTTTGAGAGACCACATTCACGTAACTTTTATTACAGTATGTCGTTATAATTGTTCTACTTTATTATTGGTTATCATTGTTAATCTCTTACTGTGTCTAATTTATAAGTTAAATTTTATCAAAAGTATGTATGGGAAAAAGCATAGTATATACAGGGTTCAGGCATCTACTGGGGGTCTTGGAACATATCCCCCGTGGGTAAGGGGGACTGCTGAACTTTTGGTCTAGCCCTTTGGGTTACTGTGTAGCATCATCTGTCGTTCCTATGAGCAGTGATCATGGTATAAAGCTTATATATAAAAAGGAATGGAATATGCAATGTTTTAGTTTCTGACTACAGTACATTTGTGTATATAGAAATTGCTTTTGAATAAGTATCTTCTAGATATTTAAAAAAGAAACTTGGTTACCTTTAATGTAATTTTAACACAAATAGCATCTGCTTTATTTCTTCTATTTCTCCAGGAATTACCTCCCTATAACGGTTATGGACTTGTTGAAGACTCTGCTCAGAATTGCTTTGTTC
The DNA here is from genome assembly GCF_964656455.1 of Halichoerus grypus. Lineage (NCBI taxonomy): Eukaryota > Metazoa > Chordata > Mammalia > Carnivora > Phocidae > Halichoerus > Halichoerus grypus. The sequence continues at coordinate 97,426,866 of NC_135720.1, read as the reverse complement.
TCATTCCAAAGGCTCCGAAAAAAGATGTTATTAAAATGCTGGTGAACGATAACAAGGTGCTTCGTTATTTGGCTGCACTGGTGAGGATGATTTCCGTGTGCTAAGATTCCGTTCGGTCTCAGTACTGTGCCCAGTGGTCTTTTTTGTCTGTTAAGCTGCAGGGTAACAGTCGGCAGAGTCGTGTGTTATTTAAACAGCACGGGACCCAGTCCCCAGCCTTTGGGTGGGTTGGGTAGTGTTAGCAGTGGTCCCTGAGCCAAGACCTAGCTCTAGTCCTATCTCCTGGAAACATCGTTCTTAGACCGTTAATCTCTCCCTTCTACCCCTCAAATTTTGACTGACCTTTTTGCCTTTTTTATTAAGTAATTATGAAAGCCTGACATAGTGAAATTATCTGTGTACTTGTGTGCAATCGAGTGTACTGTGATTTCCTTGAGGGTAGGGACTGTATCTTACTAATTTTTATCATTACTTGTGATATCTAGCTTGATGTATTTTGTATTTCTTAAATGTAATAAATGGGATCCTACCAATTTAGTAGATATTGCCTTTCAGAGGTCATATGGCTAGTGGATTAAGAGCATGAGTTTGGAAACAGACATAAATTTAAATCCTGAATATTCTACTCATTGGCTGAGTTACGTGAGGCAAATCACTGATAGGAGTTCAAAGGGTAATATCTTTAAAAATGGAAAACATACAGAAATAGGACTATAAGCATTTTATTTAGAAATATGGATATAAATAGAAATTGAAATAAGTTACTTCTGGGAATAGGAATTGGGAATGTGGGAGGTAGGCCAAGTGATTTTTCAAACTGTATGCATATATTTGAAAAAATAAAAATTAAATCAAGACATAGCTGACTACTATATTTTAGAAAAATGTTGAACAAAGCTTTAAATAAAAAGGAAGTTCTAGCAAACTCTAGGCCAAGTAGCATACTCCCTACTATAAAAATTCTGATTAATGAACGTTTTACATTATTACCAAGTTCTCTCAGTTGGGAGGGCTTTCTAGTTTCCATCAACGTTGTTTCTTGACTGGGTGGTGGTTCCACGAGTGTTCACTTAATGAAAATTCTTTGAACTGTACATTTTGGTTTTTTGCAGATTTTCTCTATGCGTGTTATAGTTCACAGTAAAAAGTATATACATATAAAAGAAATAAAGTATGCTAAACCCAGACAGGCAGTTCGGGCCTAAGTGCAAGTATGGCTAGTGAGGTATCTGGGGCTCAGGGTGGAGTGCCGGCGGAGGGACTTGGGGAAGCTCGAGAAGGTAATAACTTGACTTGAGCAGTGGTCTCCACAGCAGCAGGCTTGGCCTTCCAAGGAGCCTGCGGACAGCTTATACTCCATGGATGCTCTGAAGAAAATATTACAGCCTCTGCTTATAATTTATCAGGAGTGCACTTTTTTTTATAGCCCCTGATATTTTTATATATACTTTGTAGGGCACAGAACATGTTTATGTAGAAGAATAGATGTTGAATTATTCATTCATTCAACAAATATTAGAGAACTACTTTGGGCTTGGCATTGTTCTGGGCATTGAGGGTACAGTGGAAAACAAGACAGACAAATCTCTGGCCTCGTGGAGCTTACATTCCAGTTAAGGATATTCTGGTCAAGAGTAAACATATCATCAAAGAACAAGTAGTAAACATGCTGTGAAAAGTAAAGCAGGAGACAGAGTGATGGGGAGGGGCTCATTTAACTGGTCAATAAGGGAAATGCTGGGGAGGGGGCACACAGCTGAGTGGAGACCAGAATGAATGGCCCAGGGAGCTGGCCAGCAGCATATCTGAGGGAACTGCATTTCATGCAGACGTGGTGTACAGGGAATGGAGGGTAGAGAGACAGAAATGAAGATGGGATCAGGCACCAGCTCAGAGTCTTACAGCCAGTGGCCTAGCAAGGCTGGAGGCGTAGAGTGGTGGGAGTAGTCACCCATGATGCAGGTAACAAGGGATGTAGGTAAGAAGCCTGCAGACAATTTAAAAATAAACCCAAAAGTTGATCTGCTTCTTACTCTCATTGTGTGCCTGTAATTCTAAATATCAGCAATACAATACTCATGCTCAGGCTGTGCCTCTGTACAGTAGAATTTCAGTTACTAAATGTGGAAGAGAAGAGGGCAATAAAAAATTACCATTAAGCACACACCACAGCAATAATGGTTGCAGAGAATATCCATCAGTGGATGCTAAAATTACCAGAAGACCTTTGAGGAGAAACAGGATTTTCATAGTTTCAAGGTGTGTTTCTTAAGATATTTATCAACTGCAAAGGGAAAGATGGTAATTTTAGAAGGGAGTATTTATCTTCTTACCCACATGACCAAGGTCAACATCACCAATAATAAGATCTATCGATATCGTGAACTCCTTGTTACGATATCTGAGAAAGACAAGATATTCTTTCTGTGGTATTTTTGCCAAAGATGCAAAAATGAGATGCACAAGGGACATTCAACAAAATAATTGACCATTACTCTTCAAAAGTGTCAAGGTCATGAAAGACAAGGACAGAATGAGGAACTGTCACAGATTGAAGGAGATCAAAGAGAAAGAACGACTAAATGCAATGTGAGATCCTGTATAGGATCCTGAGTCAGAAAAAGAACATAAGTGAAAAACAGGTGAACTTTGAATAAGAACTGTGATTTATTTAATAGTATTGTGCCATTACTATTTACCGTTACTGTTGTACCATTACTCTGGGTCTGATAATTGTATGGTTATGTAAGCTATGTAAGATGCTAATGTTAGGGGAAGCTTGTAAGGAGTATATGAAAATTTTCTATTGTTAATGCAACTTTACACTTAGTTCTAAATAAAAACATAACGAATTTTTTTTTTAACTTTTAAAATACTCCTAAAATACTCCTGCCAGGATGAACCATTGGCTCTCCCCCGCTACCCCCTTGGTACGGACCTGCCTGTCGCCGTGCTCAGAACTTCATATTTTATTCAGTGTGACAGGAATCCTCTGGAGGTTTGAGAGCAGAGGAGTGATGTGATTTGATTTTCATTAACTATATTGTGGATGTTTGTTTAAAAATTTTTTTATTGTTAGAGTGTCTAATCGAAAAAGTTTGGAGACTGTTAGATTAGGGAATGGTATGAGGAAATTATTTGACAAGAGGAAACCCAGTGACTTTCTTTGATAAACGAGAAATTATTATACAAGAAATTCCATGTTGTAAATGAAAAGATATGTGCTGAAGTTGCAATTTGAGAGGATTTTAGTCAAGAATAAGCATGTCTGTATTTAAGCTTGTTCAATCTGGAATTGGTTTCTTAGGGTTATGTGATCACTCTCATGATTTGATATAGGAACAGTCTTGCTACAAGATAGTTTCCCAGAATCAACTTCAACTCTATGACATTATATTACTCATTCCTCCTTTCTTAAATTTTCTTATTAAAATTATGTATATCAATGGATTTGTTTAAAGAACTAAACTTTACATAATCATCTTAGTGTCTGTGAAACTGAACATGTCAGCCAAGAGGTCTCAAACTGTGGGCAGCCTGTGGGCAGAACATAGCCCACAGGTTTTGATTGGCGCACATAGTGCTTTAAAAGAGTTAAGGTCAACATTTTAAAATCAGGGGTTTTATTTTCTTTCCAGGTTTTTGTTTAAATTCCGGTTAGTTAACATACAGTGTAATATTAGGTTCAGGTGTAAAATTTAGTGATTCATCACTCACATACAACACCCGGATTTCTGTCTTCCCGTGAGACATGGGAAGATCGCACAACATTGAGCTTACATTCGCACAAGGCAGCAACCAGTCGGAGTTGAGTTGGGGCAGCCTCCTTTAGATGAGGCATGTCCTTTCCAGACCACCACAGTCCCCGCCCCCCCATCCTGTTCACTTACATTATACTTTGTGTATTTGGTTTATATTTTATACCTTGTCCTGTAGATACTTAAGTTTAGAACATCGGGGTCTATCATGTACCTTCATAATAACTTCCTTTCTTCTCCTGTCTAGGAATCTCCCATCCCGGAAGACAAAGACCGCCGATTTGTCTTCTCTTATTTTCTTGCCAGTGACATGATCAGTATCTTTGAGCCACCTGTCCGCAATTCTGGCATCATTGGGGGCAAGTACCTTGGCAGAACTAAAGTTGCTAAACCGTCCTCAACAGCGGAAAACCCCATCTACTATGGCCCAACTGACTTCTTCATTGGTGCTGTGATTGAGGGTAGGTCGAAGCACAGCTTAGTGTTTCCTACCTGCCAAGTGAATGGGTTCTTCTTAGTGGGAATTTAATACGTTTAACTTGTAAGAGGCAGTTAGGCTGCATTCCACCTGAGCTAAAGCTAATATTCTTGTATATGTGATACAGTGTCTTGATCTCTTTCCATGTCAATTAAACCGTAAGTTGGTCGCATTTGTGGGCTATAGATGTAGACCCCGAGCTTCCTGAACACTGAGCGAACTACTGCATATTAGTTTAGAGAGCTATGGAATGTTCCTTCGTCTAGGTCACAGATGCCTATCTGTGAACTTGTCATTGGAGGATCAGTATTATTTTACCCCTAATGGCATGATTAAAACCATAACCAAGCTAAGTGTATTTCTACCCTCTCCCCAGTGTTTGGCCACCGGTTTGTCATCCTTGACACAGACGACTATGTTTTGAAGTACATGGAGAGCAATGCTGCCCAGTATTCACCAGAAGCACTCTTGTCCATTCAGGACCGTGTTCAAAAGCAAGAAGGTCCTGCACCAGAATTGGAAAAGTATGTTTGACCATCTAAGGTCCAATTTGGCTTTGGCACATATAAAATATTTAGGAAATAGTTCTTGATAAAATGAATGAGTAATCACATTTTAGATTTTAGATTTTCAGATTTTCCTCACCAAATGGGAGTTATTAGACGTACACAGAAGGTTCTCTGGGGGTCCATTATAATAACTAGTAACTTAGAACTTTTTCAACTTCATTTATTTAGCAAATAATTATTGAATGCCTAATATGTATCAGATACTATCACTAGGCCCTTGGGCTTTTATCAGTCAACAGAATAGATGAGAAGTTGCTGCTTTCCTGGAGTTGACCTTCTAAGCAGTAGGAGAGGGAGACAACCAATAAACAACACAAGTAAACCATACAGCACATTAGGGGATGAATGCTATGGAAAATGGAAAATAAGAGTGATAAGGATTTCTGCAGGATGATGGTGGGTAACAGTTGATCTGGGGAGCCGGGTACACCTTGAGAAGGTGACAATGAGCAAACACTTAAAAGGAGTCAGGCATGTGGCTATTTGGAGGAGGAGCTTTCCAGGAAGAGGGACTGGCGAGTGTGAAGGCCCAGCCTGCCCAGAGTTGTGGAAAGAAGCAGGCCGGTGAAAGCGGCAAGAATGAGGGAGTGAGAGGAAGAGGAGGAGGTGGGGTTAGAACATAGCCCCATAAGAAGGGGCTAGATCCTGTAAGATGCACTGGGTCTTTGGAAAGATGTTGACTTTTCTCTGAGTGAAATGGAGAGCCACTGTGGGGGTTCTCAGGAAAGGACTGGCCAGATTTGGCACGTGTTTTACAAGAACTCGCCTGGCTGCTGTGCTGAGACTAGATCAGGAGGGAGACCAGTTAGGACCATGTCATAGTAATCCAGGTAAGAGGTGAGGGTGTGTGGACCAGGTGCATCAGTGAACGTGGAGAAAAGTCTGATTCTGGATATATTTTGAAGGTAGAGCCAATAGGGCTTGAGACAGACTATACAGAGGATATAAGATAGTAGTTAAGAATGACTCTAAGGTTTTTGGCCTGAGCAACTGGAAGGAAGGAGTTGCCATCAACTGAGATGGGGAAGATGTGCATTGTGAGTAGTAGAGGAGGGTTTTTTTGGTTGGGGGAAGGATTTCGGTTTTGGCTATTGTAGGAGTGCTGACCACATTGACTCCATCTTTGGCCCTCCATTTTGTTCATGTCCACGCAACGTCCCCCCTCGGGGCTATGTGTTCCTGGTCCTGTGGAGGTTAATGTCTGCCCTGATGGGATTGCAGGAGGCTTGTTCTGATCTTCCCTTAAGTGGTGAACAGAAGACCCCACTTTAGGTAATTAGTAGAGATGGCTGGCCCACAGAAGGCCCCACTTTAGGTAACTAGTAGAGATGGCTGGCCCACAGAAGGCCCCACTTTAGGTAACTAGTAGAGATCCTTTGGTGCACAAATGGCGCCACTTTAGATAGCTGCCCTGTGACCTCACCACCATGCCCCTTGCTCCATAAAAGCTGGGGATTGAAGTCCTGAGTGTGTGGAGAAGAGGGGCCGAGGATAGCCGAGTGCTGCCTGGATCATTCCTGTCTGGATCCGTCTCCCTGATCCCCCCTGTAAGTTACCCTGAAAGAAACTACGTAAATGGGATGGAGTGGCTTGCTTTGTTTTTCAGTCTTAAAGTGCCTTTACATTATAGAGGATACTTTACTGACCCTCCTCCATCTTCTAACAGTATCCTGGGTTTAAGGTATCTACGCATATCCAGGTGGAGCTGGCCATTGGATATATAAATCTGGCTTTCAGGCAAGAGATCTAAGCTGGGGATGTAAATGTGGAAATTGTTGGCATATAGATGATGTTTCAAGCCACAGGACCGGGTGAAATCTCTAAGGGAGCGGTGCAAATAGAATAGCTCCCAGAACTGGGCTCTGATGTCCTCCCACAGTAAGTGTTGAGAGAGGAGACTGGGACGTCAGCTAGCAAGGCAGGAAGAGAAGTAAGTGGGTGTGGTGGCCTGGAAGTCAGATGAGGGAAGTGCAGGCCGCCCTCCCTTTGCATGGAGCTCCGAACTCTAAAAGCAACCGTGCCAAACAGTCTTAATAATCGATGGGAAAATTTACTGTTTTGGGACCTTTAAAAATTTCTGTCAAAACATGAAAAACTCTGATGGTTATATATGTATAAGGAAGTGAAAAAATAGTAAGACCAATTTGCCTTTAGTACACTAATTTTTTAAAACAAAGGCGGGACACCTGGGTGGCTCAGTCAGTTGAGCGTCCGATGCTTGGTTTCGGCTCAGGTCATTATCTCAGGGGTGTGAGATCAAGCCCCTCATCGGGCTCTGTGCTACTGCAAGAGAGTCGGCTTGAGATTCTCTCTCCCTGCCCCTCTGCCCCTTCCCCTACTCGCATGCACACTTGCTCTAAGATAAGTCTTAAAAAAAAAAAAAAAAAAAAAAATTTGGCAACATCAAGAATTAAAGTGTTTTACTTCTTTGTAAAATAAACTTGCCGAGACAAGGTTGAACACTGCTTGCGTCGTTCTTGTCACATAACCAGAGCAAATATCTTTTCTATGCCTTGGCAAATTGGCATATTCCTTTCTAATTTTGGATCAACTTTCAACATTTTATTATTTTTGCTTTCGATGTTGTGAAATATCTCCTCGTGTTCCTTTAACAACCGTGAAGTACCTCTGAGAGTTCTTTTAATGTGACGTTTCTCAATGCATCTGGGAGACGCTTGTCCTTTCCACGCACCCCCTGTCCTCATTCAGGCCCTAAGTCGCCCTTCCCCTAGCTGAGCACTGCGCTGACAGTCCCCGTTCCCAGGTGGCTACTTGGGAACCTCCAGGTGCCTCCATTATGTTAGATTCCATTTCTACATCCAGTGTTAGCACTTTTGTGTCTTTGCTTCACTTTCACTTTTCTTCGCCAATTTCCTCTTTCAGTGATTCATTTCAAATATACATTTTGCTGTCTATCTGCGAGCTAAAAAACAGATGCCTGGTGGCCAGTTGCTGACAGACTTTGAAACAAATGAGATAATTGTCACTGCTCACTGTGCATGAGTTGTTTATGTGGTGGTCGGTGCACTGAGCAGCCCGACAGTGAGTTTGTGCTTCCTGTAATTCCTCACAGTTAATAAATGCAGTAACTGGAATTTGAACCATGTTGTTGAGGGACTGGGTTATTTAACTAAACAGTGTTAACTGAAATTCACCCTTATCAGAGCCCTGCAAAGGGACAGCTGCCTGTATATCAAGGAAGACAGGATTCGTTTTGTCAAATGGGGACTTAACAATGTGGGGGGATCCAAGTGGGATCTCCCCACTTCAGGGGAATGGGAAGAGCAGGAAAATCCAATGGGAGGGGATTTAAGAGAGAGTGGGAGGATGGCAACTACTTATGGTGAGCACATCATAAGGTAGAAACTTGTGGAATTACTATGTTGTGCACCTGAAGCTAACTGTGTGTCAACTATATGGAAATAAAATTAAAGAAAAAAAGAAAAAGAATGAATGGGAGGAGAGGAATTTGAGACTGGAAGTATGGACAACTTTTTTGAGGAAGTTTTGTGCAAAGGGGAAGAGACATGGGCAGTAGCTGATAGAGGAACAGGAGAAGTTTTTGTTTATTCTTAAGATAAAATAAACAGCATGTTTATACATAAATGGGAATGATTGTGCAGAGAGGGAAACTGACATATGTGTAAGAGGGGAGCTTTGTGGAGTGTGTGTGAGAGATGGGACATGGAACCTGGTGGAGGAATGGGCTTTAAGATAGAAGCACCAAGCATTCATCTGGTGGTCGTTCTCAAACTCTTTGGTCTCAGAGCACAAGTCTACTCCTAAAAATTAGGGAGGACCACAAAGAGTTTTTTTGTGTGTGGTTTATATCTATCAGTATTTACCATAATAAAAATTATATCTGAGAAATTAAGAATATTCATTAATTTGTTTCAAAAAATAATAAACCCATTCCATGTTAACATAAATAATAGTGTTTTATAAAAAAATAACTATTTTCCAACAGTCAACAAAACAAAAGAGGCAACCCACAGAATGGGAGAAGATATTTGCAAATGACACTACAGATAAAGGGCTGGTACCAGGACCTATAAAGAACTTCTCAAACTCAACACCCAAAAAACAAATAATCAAGTCAAAAAATGGGCAGAAGACATGAACAGACATTTCTCCAAAGAAGACATACAAATGGCTAATAGACACATGAAAAAATGTTCATCATCATTAGCCATCAGGGAAATTCAAATCAAAACCACACTGAGATACCACCTCACACCAGTTAGAATGGCAAAAATTGACAAGGCAAGAAACAACAAATGTTGGAGAGGTTGTGGAGAAAGGGGAACCCTCTTACACTGTTGGTAGGAATGCAAGTTGGTACAGCCACTTTGGAAAACAGTGTGGAGGTGCCTCAGAAAATTAAAAAATAGAGCTACCCTATGACCCAGCAATTGCACTACTGGGTATTTACCCCAAAGACACAGATGTAGTGAAAAGAAGGGCCATATGCACCCCAATGTTCATAGCGGCAATGTCCGCAATAGCCAAACTGTGGAAAGAGCCGAGATGCCCTTCAGCAGATGAATGGATATATGTGGTCCATATATACAATGGAATATTACTCAGCCATCAGAAAGGATGAATACCCAACTTTTACATCAACATGGATGGGACTGGAGGAGATTATGCTAAGTGAAATAAGTCAAGCAGAGAAAATCAATTATCATATGGTTTCACTTATTTGTGGAACATAAGGAATAACATGGAGGACATTAGGAGAAGGAAGAGAAAAATGAAGGGGGGAAAATCGGAGCGAGAGATGAACCAAGAGAGACTATGGACTCTGAGAAACAAACAGGGTTTTAGAGGGGAGGGGAGTGGAGGGATGGGTTAGCTTGGTGATGGGTATTAAGGAGGGCACGTATTGCATGGAGCACTGGGTGTTATACAAAAACAATGAATCGTGGATCACTACATCAAAAACTAATGATGTATGGTGACTAACATAATAAAATTTTTAAAAAAACTATATTTCCAAACAAAAAAAAAAAATAGAGGAGTGGCATTGTTTTACATTTCGGCAAGTCTCCTTAATGTCTGACTTTATTAATAGAAGACAGCTGGATTTTCATCTGCCTCTGTATTCAGATTGCTGTGGTATCATTCATCATATAACCTTTGGAAAACTCCATTGTGCATTTGTGAGAAAACAAAAGTTAAAACAAATAATACTGGTTTCGTATTATTATGAGAATAGTTTTGACCTCACAGACCCCAAAAGGATCTCAGGAGCCTCCAGAAGTCCTAGAAGTACTCTTTGAAACCTTGATCTATGGCAACAAGCAGGAAGGTGGAGTGTGTGGGTGCAGCACCTGGGAGGTGGGTGGATATGGTTGAAGGGCCCTTCTGAGCATCTCGTTTTCAGAGTCATAGTGCCATAGGAAGAATAAGGATGGGAACATGTTGGAGGTTTCAGGAGTGGAAGAATTGTGAATTGTGCCATTCTACTGACTATATCACTAAAATATAAAAATAAAATGAAAATAAATGCATAGTGTTATTTTATCTACTAAGAAATAAACTGCCAATTATAACTGACATTCACCATCAATTAAAAAATGCCTCCTACTTCCAGACATATAAAAAATGTGAAACAGATGTCACAGGCCTAATGAAATATGGCAGCTGTCTAGGAAAGTGGGAGGCCCATGTTCTAGAGAAGCACAGTTTGGTGACTGGGCAGCCTTAAGGGCCAAGGGGAGATTCATGGTCGTATATCTAATTCAAGTGCTTCTCAAAAGTTTTTTCTGTAACTTCCCCATGTCTATGCAAATACCAGCAACACTGGAAAGCTTCTTGCTTTGGTATACTACCAGTAGAATCTCTTTCTTTTTCCTGATTTAGTAATGAGGAAAAGATAGTGTGTGGCACTTAGATTAAGATACCAATGAAAATAAAGAGAAATTCAAGTTCTGAGTTAAGAGTTACATTGCTGTCCCTGTTTTGACCCTCATCTTTCCTCTTTTCTCTTTTGATGGGTCAGATAGATAAGTGAGAGAAAAATGATGTGAAAAATGACGTGCCTTCCCTCCCCTCCCCTCCCCTCCCCTCCCCTTCCATGTCTTCTCGCCATGCTGTCTTTGGCTCCTGACTCCTCCCATCTGATCAAGAACCTGCTCTAAGGAGCTACAAATCCTTTATTTGACTAATCATCACTAAGAATAATAAAGGGTTTCTCGAGTACTTGTCAGACCTGAGGACTTCTTATGTCAAGTGTCAATCACAGGATGATAATATTTGGAGTTACCCATTTTCTTTCTCTGAGCCAGAAAATTAAAAAGTGCACAGGCAATTGAGTATTGACTTTATCTGAAGTCCTTTTGGGTTTTGGGTCCTCGCTGTGGTATATGGAACTCAGACTTACAAAAAAACAAATGCTCATAAATCCACCCCTCTACACAAAATCTCCATGTGTTCATGTATCATTGCTTAATTAGCATCCCCATTTGTGCTGCCATCTTTGAGGTGACGCTCCTCCCCTGCTCAGTGAGCTTTTTCATCCTTTTTCACTTTTAGCCACTTTTCCCATACAGACATTCCCAAATATTCTCATTTTTTTCTTTATGCCCCAAGTTCTTCCATATTCAGTTTGCAAATTGAATATGGTCTTAAATATGAGATCAAATGATCCAAGGTAAGTTCCTTCCATTTTCTCACTCTTCACCTTAGAAAGTTTCCAAACTATTACTCACCTTTTCTTTACCTTCTTGTCAAAGATAAGTAGCTCCCATTTCTCCAAATTTCATTCTTCTGTTTTGAGTCTGTAACCACCTCCTTTCTGACTGCTTCAGCATCCATGCTTCATAAGTTGCTTTCTTGAAGGTCATCGATTGCTTCCAAATCTAATGGTCTCTTGTTCATTAATTCATTAATTCAACAGCTACTTGAGCTTGTGCCTTGTGCCAGACCTTAATAAATGCTCAGGCAAATATATGAGAGTGTAGGGAGCTCTTAGTGTAGGACAGGGGATGGCAAATATTTTTAGTGAAGAGACAGGTAGTAAATAGTTTAGGCTTTGTGGGCCATACCATCTGTCAGAACCACTCAACTCTGCCCTTCCAGGGTGAAAGCAGTCATAGACAATGTGTAAATGAAGGTGTGACTGAATGCCAATTAAACTTTATTTAGAACGGGCAGCAGGTTGATTTTGAACTGTTGTAGTTTGCCAAGTCCCTGGTCTAGTGTTTAGCCTTTTTTGATCTACATGTAAGTCACTCTTTACCATCGCCCTCCCCTTTTTTTATTCCATTGCTTTCTTTTCTTTTTAAAAAAATTTTAACATATAGTGTTACATTAGTTTCAGGTGTACAATATACTCGACTATTCTATACATTACGCAGTGTTCATCACAATAAAGGTACTCTTTATTTTTTAAATTTAATTTTATTATGTTATGTTAATCTCCATACATCATTAATTTTTGATGTAGTGTTCCATGATTCATTGTTTGCGTATAACACCCAGTGCTCCATTCAGTACATGCTCTCTTTAATACCCATCACCAGGTTAACCCATCCCTCCTCCCCCCTCCCCAGAACCCTCAGTTTGTTTCTCAGAGTCCATAGTCTCTCATGGTTCGTCTCCCCCTCCGATTCCCCTCCCTTCATTTTTCCCTTCCTACTATCTTCTTTTTTTTTTTTTTAACATATAATGCATTATTTGTTTCAGAGGTACAGGTCTGTGATTCATCAGTCTTACACAATTCACGGCGCTCACCATAGCACATACCCTCCCCAATGTCTATCACCCAGCCACCCCATCCCTCCCATCCCTCACCCCTGCAGCAACCCTCAGTTTGTTCCTGAGATTAAGAATTCCTCATATCAGTGAGATCATATGATACATGTCTTTCTCTGATTGACTTATTTCGCTTAGCATAATACCCTCTAGTTCCATCCATGTCGTTGCAAATGGCAAGATTTCGGGGGGTTTTTTGATGGCTGCATAATATTCCATTGTATATATACACCACATCTTCTTTATCCATTCATCTGTTGATGGACATCTTGGCTCTTTCCATAGTTTGGCTATTGTGGACATTGCTGCTATAAACATTGGGGTGCACATACCTCTTCGGGCCACTACATTTGTATCTTTGGGGTAAATACCCAGTAGTGCAATTGCTGGGTCATACCGTAGCTCTATTCTCAACTTTTTGAGGAACCTCCATACTGTTTTCCAGAGTGGCTGCACCAGCTTGCATTCCCACCAACAGTGTAGGAGGGTTCCCCTTTCTCCGCATCCCTGCCAACATCTGTCGTTTCCTGACTTGTTAATTTTAGCCATTCTGACTGGTGTGAGGTGGTATCTCATTGAGGTTTTGATTTGGATTTCCCTGATGCCGAGCGATATTGAGCACTTTTTCATGTGTCTGTTGGCCATTTGGATGTCTTCTTTGGAAAAATGTCTGCCTGTGTTCTCCTCTAGGATGTTGATGGACTCCTGTCTCACATATAGGTCTTTCAACCATTTTGAGTCTATTTTTGTGTGTGGTGTAAGGAAATGGTCCAGTTTCATTCTTCTGCACGTGGCTGTCCAATTTTCCCAACACCATTTGTTGAAGAGACCGTCTTTTTTCCGTTGGACATTCTACAATAAAGGTACTCTTAATCCCCTTCATCTATTCTACCCATGCCCCCCACCCACCTCTACTCTGGTAACCAGTTTGTTGTCTAAATTCAAAAGTCATTTGTCTCTTTTATTCTGTGTTCGTTTGTTTTGTTTCTTAAATTTCACATATGAGTGAAATCGTATATTTGTCTTTCTGTGACTGACTTCTTTCATTTAGCATTATACTCTAGCTACATCCATGTTGTTGCAAATGGCAAGATTTCATTCTTTTTTATGGCTGAGTAATAATCCATTGTGTATGTGTGCATGCGTGCATGTGTGTCTATGTGTGTATACCACACCTTTTTTATCCATTCATCTATTGATGGACACTTGGGTTATTCCATAATTTGACTGTTGTAAATAATGCTGTAATTAATAAACACAGGGGTGCATAAATCTTTTCAAATTAGAGTTTTCACAGTCTTTGGGTAAATACCCAGTACTGGAGTTACTACATCATATGGTAATTCTATTTTTACTATTTTGAGAAACCTTCATACTGTATGACCTCCACGGTAGCTGAACCAGTTTGCATTCCCACCAACAGTGCACAAGGGTTCCTTTTTTTCTTGATCCTTGTCAACACTTGTTCTTCCTTGGGGTTTTGAGTTTAGCCATTCTGATAGGTGTGAGATGATATCTCATTGTAGTTTTGATTGGCATTTCTCTGGTGAGTGATGTTGAGCTCCTTTTCATGTGTCTCTTGGCCAGCTGGTTGTCTTCTTTGGAAAATGTGTGTTCAGATCTTCTGCCCATTTTTAATTGGATTATTTGCTTTTTTGGTGTTGAGTTGTATAAGTTCTTTATATATTTTAGATACTAAACCTTTATTGGATATGACATTTAAAAATATCTTCTCCCATTCAGTAGGTTGTCTTTCAGTTTTGCTGATTGTTTTCTTTGCTGTCCAGAAGCTTTTTTACTTTGATGTAGTCCCAATAGTTTATTTTTGCTTTTTTTTCCCCCTTGTTTCAGGAGACCTGTCTAGAAAAATGTTGCTACAGCTGATATTAGAGAAATTACTGCCTATGGTCTCTTCTAGGATTTTTATGGTTTCAGGTCCCACATTTAGGTCTTTAATATATTTATTTGTTTGTTCGTTTGTTTATTATTTAGCATGTAGCTTCCCAGTTTTCCCAACACCATACGTTGAAGAGACTGTCTTCTTCACATTGCATATTCTTGTCTCCTTTGTCAAAGATTAATTGACCATATAATTGCGGGTTTATTTCTGGGCTCTCTGTTCTGTTCCATTGATCTATAGGTCTTTTTTTGTGCCAGTACAGACTTTTGATTACTACAGCTTTGTGGTATATCTTGAAATCTGGGATTGTGATAGCTCCAGTTTTGTTCTTTTTCAGGATTGCTTTGGCTATCTGGGGTCTTTTGTGGTTCCATACAGATTTTAGGATTATTCTAGTTCTGCAAAAAATGCTGTTGGTATTTTGATAGTGATTACATTAAATCTGTAGATTGCTTTGGGTAGTATGGACATTTTAACAATATTTGTTCTCCCAGTCCATGAGCATGGAATATCTTTCCATTTGTTTGTGTCCTCTTCAATTTCTTTCATCAGTGTTTTATAGTTTTCAGAGTACAGGTCTTTCACCTTCTTGGTTAGGTTTATTCCTAGGTATTTTATTATTTTTGGTACAATTGTAAATGGGATTATTTTCTTAATTTTTCTTTCAACTAATTCATTATTAGTGTATAGAAATGCAATGGATTTCTGTCTATTGATTTTGTATCCTGTGACTTTACTGAATTCTATATCAGTTCTAGTAGTTTTTTGGTGGAGTCTTTAGGATTTTCTATAAATAGTATCATGTCATTTGCAAATGTGACAGTTTAACTTCTTTCTTAACCAATTTGGGTGCCTTTTATTCCTTTATCTTGTCTAATTGCTATGGCTAGCACTTCCAGTACTATGTTGAATAAAGGTGGTGAGAGTGGACGTCCTTGTCTTGTTCTTGATCTTAGGGGAAAAGCTCTCAGTTTTTCACCATTAAGTATGATGTTGGCTGTGGTTTTTTTTTTTTTTTTTTAATATGGCCTTTATTATGTTGAGATATGTTCCCTCTAAACCTACTTTGTTGAGGATTTTTATCGTGAAAGGATATTGTACTTGGTCATGTTTTTACAGCAACTGTTGAAATAATCATATGGTTTTTATCTTTTTTCATATTGATGTGATGTATCACATTGATTTGTGAATAGTGAACCACCCTTGCATCCTGGGAATAAATTCCACTTGATCATGGTGAATGATTTTTTTTTTTAATGGTTTGTTGGATTTGGTTTCCTAATATTTTGTTGAGGAATTTTGCATCTATGCTCATCAGAGATATTGGCTTGTAGTTCTCTCTCTCTCTCTCTCTCTTTTTGTAATGTTTTTTATCTGGTATTGGTATCAGGGTAATGCTGGCCTCGTGGAATGAATTTGAAAGCTTTCCTTGCCTTCTATTTTTTTTTTTAATAGTTTGAGAAGAATAGGTATTAAGTGTTCTTTATTTTTTTAATTTTTATTTAAATTTAACTAGCAGACATATAATACATCATTAGTTTCTGATGATTAGTTCAATGATTCATTAGTTGCGTGTAACACCCAGTCTTCTTTAAATGTTTGGTAGAATTGGAGTGTCTAGGTGGCTCAGTCAGTTAAGTGTCTGACTCTTTACTTGATCTTAGCCAAAAGGTTGAGAAGCAATAAGTGTCTGACTCTTGATTTTGGCTCAGGTCATGATTTTAGGGTTGTGAGATTGAGCACCAACCAAGTCAGGCTCCATGCTGGGCATGGAGCTTGCTTAAGATTCTCTCCCTTTCCCTTTGCTCCTCCCCCACCCCATCTCCCTCTCAAAAAAAAAAAAAAAAATTTTGGTAGAATTCACCTATGAAGCCATCTGGTCCTGGACTTTTCTTTGTTGAGGGTTTTTTGGTTACTGATTCAATTTTATTTCTTCCTGATTCAGTTTTGGGAGGTCATATATTTCTAGGAATTTATTTCTTCTAGGTTGTCTGATTTGTTAGAATATTATAAAAAAAAAATATGCCTTTACAGTCCTTTGAATTTCTGTGGTGTCAGTTTTCTCTCCTCTTTCATTTCTGATATTGAGTCCTTTTTTTTTTTTAATGAATCTGGCTAAAGGTTTATCAATTTTGTTGATCTTTTCAAAGAACCAGCTCCTGGTTTCATTGTACTGTTCTGTTTTTTTAGTTTCTATTTTGTTTATTTCTGCTCTAATCTTATTATTTCCTTTTACTGGTTTGGAGTTTGTTCTTTTTATGGTTCCTTTAGATTTAAGGTTAGTTTGTTTGAGATTTCTCTTGCTTCTTGAGGAGGCCTGTATTGCTATAAACTTCTTTCTTAGAACTGTTTTTGCTACATCCCAAAGATTTTGGACCATTGTGTTTTCATTTTCATTCATCTTTATGTATTTTTTATTTCTTTCCTGATTTCTTGTTTGACCTATTCATTGTTTAGTTGCATGTTATTTAACCTCCACGTATTTGTGTTCTTTTCGGACTTTTTTTTCTTGTGGTTGATTTCTAGTTTCACAGTGTTGTGGTCAGAAAATATGCGTGGTGGGGCGCCTGGGTGGCTCAGTTGTTAAGCGTCTGCCTTCGGCTCAGGTCATGATCCCAGGGTCCTGGGATCGAGCCCCACATCGGGCTCCCTGCTCGGTAGGAAGCTTCCTTCTCCCTCTCCCACTCCCCCTGCTTGTGTTCCCTCTCTCGCTGTGTCTCTCTCTGTCAAATAAATAAATAAAATCTTTAAAAAAAAAAAAATTGTTTTAAAAAAAAAAAGATGCGTGGTATGAATTTAGTCTTTTTGAATTTGTTGACACTTGTTTTGTGGCCAAACATATAGTCTATCTGGAGAACATTCCATGTGCACTTGAAAAGAATGTGTAATCTGTTTTAGGATGGAATGTTCTGAGTATATCTCTTACGTCCATCTGTTCCAATGTGTCATTCAAAGCCACTATTTCTTTGTTGATTTTCTGTTTGGATGATCTATCCATTGATGTCAGGGGGGTGTTAAAGTCCTTTACTATTATTTCATTACTATTGTTTACTTCCTTTATGTTTGTTATTAACTGCTTTATGTTATGTTGGGTGCTCCCATGTTGGGTGCATAAATATTTATAATTGTTATATCTTGTTGGATTATTCCCTTTATATAGTGTCCTTCTTTGTCTCCTGTTACAGTCTTTGTTTTAAAGTCTATTTTGGGGGGTACCTTGTGGCTCAGCTGTTTGAGTGTCCCACTCTTGGTTTTAGCTCAGGGTCGTGAAATCGAGCCCTATGTCAGCCTCCCCACTCAGCAGGGAGTCTTCCTCCTCTCTCCCTCTGCTCTTCTCCCTGCTTGCACTCTTTCTCTCTCAAATAAATAAATCTTAAAAAACATAATAAAAAAATAAAGTCTATTTTGTCTGATACAAGTATTGCTACCCTGGCTTTCTTTTCACTGCCATTTAGATGATAAATGCTTTTCCATCCCTTCACTTTCAATCTGTATATGTCTTTAGATCTGAAATGAGTCTCTTATAGGCAGCATAATATAGATGGGTCTTGCTTTTTTTTTTTTTTTTTAATGGAGCCTAATGTGGGGCCTGAACTATGACCCTGAAATCAAGACCCGAGCTGAGATCAAGAGTAGGATGCTTAACTGATTGAGCCACCCAGACACCCCTGGGTCTTGCTTCTTTACCCATTCCATCACCCTATGTCTTTTGATGGAGCATAGTCCGTTTACATTCAAAGTGATTACTGATGGGTATGTTCTTATTGCCATTTTGATACTTGTTTTATGATTGTTTTTGTATTTCATTTCTGTTCCTTTCTTGTGCTCTTCTCTCATGGTTTACTGGCTTTCTTTAGTGATATACTTGAATTCATGTTTCTTCATTTCTTGCATATCTATTACCAGTTTTTGATTTGTGGCTACCATTAAGATTGTATATAACATCTTTTGCATATAGCACTCTATATTAAGTTGATGTTCACTTAAGTTTGAACCCATTCTAAAAACACTACATTTTTGCTCCTCTCCCCTCCATGATTAGGTGTATGGTATCATATTTTACATTCTTTTATTTATTTTTTTTTATCCCTGGACTGATTTTTATAGATATGCTTAATTTGACTGCTTTTGTGCTTCTTACTTTTCTTAATCCTGCTTATGGTCTTTCCTTTCCATTCAAAGAGTCCCCTTTAACATTTCTTGCAGGGCCGATTTAGTGGTGATGAATTCCATTAACTTTTGTTTGTCTGAAAAACTCTTTCTCTCTCTATCCTGAATGATAGGCTTGCTGCATAAAGTATTCTTGAATGCAGGGTTGTGGGTTTTGTTTTGTTTTGTTTTGTTTTTGGCACTTTGAATATATGCCTTCTGACCTTCAAAATTGCTGCTAAAAAATTAACTGATAGCTTTATAGGGATTTCTTTGTATGTAACTGTTTTGTTTTCCCTTGCTGCTTTTAAGATTCTTTATTATTACTTTTTGCCATTTTAATTACTATATGTCTTGGTGTGGACCTCCTTAGGTTGATTTTGTTGGGGGCTTTCCATGCTTCCTGGATCTGGATTTCTGTTTCCTTCCCCAGATTCAGGAAGTTTCCAGCTATTATTTCTTCAAATACATTTTCTGCCACCTTTTCTCTCTCTTCTCCTTCTGGGATCCCTATAATGTGAATGTTATTACACTTGACGGTGTTCTTGTGTTCCTTAATCTATTTTCATTTTTTATTATTATTTTTTTCTCTCTCCAGTTTGATTGCTCTCCATAACTGTGTCCTCCAGGTCGCTGATCTGTTGTTCTGCTTGTTCTAGTCTAGTATTTATTCCTTCTAGTGTATAAAATATATAATGTATATTATTAATATATAAATTTAATATATACTTATATAATATTTATATATTTTATTTCAGTTATTGGGTTCTTCATCTGTAATTGGTTCTTTTTAATGTTTTCTATCTCTTTGTTGAAGGTCTCACTGAGGTCATCCACTCTTAAGTTCAGTGTATCTTTATGAGCATTATTTTAAATTCTCTGTTAGGCATATCAGTTATCTCTGTTTCATTTAGCTCTCTTGCTGTGATTTTGTCCTGTTCTTTCATTTGGGACATATTCTTTGGTCTCCTTGTTTTGTCTCTCTGTCTCTTGCCTTCAATCCAGTTGTCTGCAGTGGTTCTCTTTGCCTGTTGTGGGCAGTGTTTGGTCCCTGTGGTGTTGGTGGGCCAGTCTGGAGCCACCTTGGGCTTGAGTTGAGTCAGACCAGGCATTTGCCAGAGCTGTGGTAGCACCAAACTGCAGGGCATTCTTCCTGTGTTGTGCACTGAGAAACTTTCGTTGGTGGGCAGGGTCTATAGTCAGACCAGCTGTCTGGCCCCAGCCCACTGCTGGGGCCATAGTCCAAATGGTGTGTGTGGTTATCTTCCCTCTCCCTGGGGCAGGAGTCAGTTTGGAGTGGTGCTGGGCCCTCTCAGGGCTGCTTACACCCTGCCAGGCTGTGGCACCACTTGGGATGGGCTCATGCCAAGGTCAGGTTGGAGGGGGTAGGTTGCACTATGCCAACAGGGTCCATGTTGGTTTTCAGTGTAAGGAGACCTAGAGCCATCCATGGAGTGGGGGGGGGGGGGGGGGGAGGTAGGAAAACTCCTGCCCAGGCCAGGATGTAAAGATCATGTCTGTAGGAGAACCCACAGATGGGGTGTGTTGTTAGCAAGCTAGGTGGAGAGTGTTTGTGCTGCCCAGGTTCCCACAGGTGTCCTTGTATTTTGGGGAGGGGGGAATGATGCCTGCTCTTTTGTTGTTGTTGTTGTTGTTGTTGTTTAAGATTTTATTTATTTGAGAGAGTGTGTGCATGAGTGGGGGAGGGGCAGAGGGAGAGGGAGAAGCAGACTCCCCACTGAGCCTGGAGCCTATGTGAAGCTCGATCCCAGGACCCTGAGATCATGACCTAAGCTGAAGTCAGCCACTTAACCAACTGAACCACCCAGACCCCCTCTTCTTTTGTTCTTAAGGAAGTCTCCCAAAGATCCCTGCCCCTCCAGCACACACTCTGAGATGAGTAAACAAATCGCCCTCCTTTATACCCCAGGAGTTTTTCAAACTGCTGCTTCTATGCTGTATCTCAGTGGGGTTCTTTGTTGTGCTGTCTCTTTAAGGGCAGGGACTCAGTTTCCTATTGCCCTCCTGGCTCTCCCAGAGCCAAGTTGCTGATTTTTGAAGTTCTAGGTGTTAAGCCCTACTGATTGTTAGGCCCCTCTGGTTTTCAAAACCAAATGTTATGGGGATTCATCTTCCCCCTGTGAGTCCCCTGTGCCTGAGGCGCCTGGTGTGGGGTCTGCTCCTCTCCTGTCCACACTGGTGGAGTCCCTCCCTCCCACAGAGAGTCCTGTGGGTCTGTTTGGCTCCTAACCACATCTCTGCCCTTTCCACCCTTTTAATGTGGCCTCTTCTCTACATTTAGCTGTGTACATCTGTTCTGCCATTCTTCGGGTCATTTGTGGGTTATTTACATTGATGTGGGTATTATCTAGGTTTATCCATGGGTCGAGGTGAGCCTAGGACCCTCCTACTCCACCATCTTCCCTGGAAGTCTTTACCATCCCCTTTTTGAAACCCTCTTTTGAGTTCTAGAAAGTCAGAGTCGCTGATCAGACTCCTGCTACTTCTCTGGAAGCCTATTCTTTGTATCTTTTTGCTACTTTTTGTCTACTAGGTTGGTGTTTCTCGAGATCCTTTTTTGGTCCCTTTATTTGCTTTTGCTAAACTCTCTTGACAATCTTATCTCATTGCACAGTGTCTAAATAAGTTCTCCATCCTGACCATTCCCCTGATTCTAGTCCTAGATTCCTGTTGGCCTGTTCAGTGTGTCTTCATCCGGCTGAGCCACAGTACCTCACAATTTGTACAACAAAAAAATGAGGCCATTGTTGTTTTCATCTTTCTGGGACAACTGCTTTTCCTTCTTTCTTCTTCCTTCTTTCTGTCTCAAATAGTGGTGATAACAGTGAGTTGTGATAACATATGTAAAGTGCCACTGTAGAGTCTGGCACACACAGGAGGCAAGCAATAAATGTTAATTGCCCACTTTCTCTTAATCACATCAGTGTTCCATTTACCTTGGTTTGAAACCTTGGAGATACCTTTGACCTCTTTTATTTTGCACCGTATTCAATATGTCAAATTCTTTTATTCTATAATAGGTCTTGCCTCTGACTTCTCCTATTCATTCTCCCCACCATTTCCTAATTTAAAGCACTCAGTTAGAAGCTGCATTTGTCTGCCCATAATAATAAAAACAAATTTACATTAGCTTAACCCAGTGGAGTTTTGTGTTCCTCCTGGAATACAACATCTGGAGGGAAGCAGTCTAGAGCTGGTGTGGTGGCTTTGCAATGCCAACAGAGACTTGACACTTTTCCTCTCTCTTCTCAGATATCCTTAGCAAGTAGTTTTTGTCCTCCTGCTTTTCACTCTGTGGCCACAAAGTGAATGTTCCATCTCCAGCATTGCATCTATGTAGTCCAGGCAGGAAGAAGGGGAAGGACAAAGGGTAAAAGACTGAACAGCCAATCTCATGCATGTCTTTCCTGTTTTTAAAGGGCTTATCTAGGACACCCACCTAGCAACTTCTGCGGACATCTCATTGTCTGGGCTGTGTCACTCAGCCATTCCTAGCTGCTGCTCCAAACAAAATAAGGGCTCTGGTAGGAAGAGGAGAGCAACTACCAGTGTCTGCCATACTTCCATCCCTGCTTACCCCAGCGTCCGCGATACCTCCTGATGTATCCTCCCATGTCTGCTCTTTCCCTTACTCCACTTCACGTACAGTTATCAGACCAGTCATCCTGGAACTTGGCTCCAAATTCATCATACGACTATTTTCCCCTCAATTTTGTTGAGGTCTAATTGTATCTAGTTAAAATCTACAATATGTTGGTTTGATATACATTGTGAATGACTATCACGATCAAGTTAATTAACACATCCATCACCTCACAGGGCTACCATTTATGTGTGTGTGCGTGTGTGTGTGTGGTGGGAATGCTTTAGATCTCTGCAAATATCACGTATACAGTACAGTATAACTATAACTACAGCCCCAGTGCTGTACATTAGACCTCCAGAACTTACTCATCTTGTTACTGAATGTTTGTACTCTTGACCAACATCACTCCCTTCCCCCAGCCCCTGGAGTTCAACTTTTTTTAGATTCCGCATATAATTGAGATTATGTAGTATTAGTCTTTCTCTGGGTTATTTCACTAAGCACAGTATCTTTCAGGTTCATCCATGTTATCACAAATGGCAGGATTTCCTTCTTTTTTCTGGCCGAGTAACATTCCATTGTGCCATGTTTTTTATATATGTGTCACATTTTTAAACTCCATCCATCTATGGACATTTAGATTGTTTTCATTTCTTGGCTATTGTGAATAATGCTGCAGTGAATATGGGAGGGCAGATGTCTCTTTGAGATCCTGATTTCATTTCCCTCAGATATATATCCAGAAGTGGGATTGCTAGATACTATGATAGTTCTATTTTTAATTTTTTGAGGATATTCCATAACTGTTTTCCATAATGGCTATACTAATTTATATTCCTACCTACAGTGGGAGTGTACAAGAGTTCCCTTTTCTCCACATCCTCCCCAAGTTGTTATCTCTTGTCTTTTTGATGATAACCATCCTAACAGGTGTGATATCTCATTTTGGTTTTGATTTGCATTTCCCTCATGATTAGTGATGTTGAGCATCTTTTCATGTACCCACTGGCATTTTTTTTTTTTAAAGATATTTTTTATTTATTTATTTGACAGAGAGCACAAGTAGGCAGAGCCATAGGCAGAGGGAAAGGGAGAAGCAGGCTCTCTGCTGAGCAGGGAGCCCGATGCGGGGCTCGATCCCAGGACCCTGGGATCATGACCTAAGCCGAAGGCAGATGCTTAACCAACTGAGCCACCCAGGCGCCCCCCCCACTGGCATTTGTATATCCTTTTTGGAAAAATGTCTTCTCAGGTTGTTTGCCCATGTTTTAATTGGATTGTTTATTTTTTTGCTATTGAGTTGTAGGAGTTCCTTACATATTTTAGGTATTAACCCCTTATCAGATATATGGTTTGTGCTATGGTTTGAATGTTTGTGTCCCCCCAGAATTTATAAGTTGATATCCTGATCCATATTAAGAGGTCATGTGATGGTATTAAGAGGAAGGGCCTTTGGAAGGTGATTAGGTCATGAGAATCCTATGAATGGGATTAGTGCTTTTATTAAAAAAAAAAAAAAAAGACCCCAGAGAACTTGCTAGCCCCCTTCTATCATGTAAGGACACAGTGAGAAGATACTGGCTATGAACCAAAAACAGCCTTCACCAGCCACCACGTGGGATCTGTGGTGCCCTGATCTTGGACTTTCAGCCTCCATAACTGAGAAAAATAAATTTCTATTGTTAATAAGCTACCCAGTCTCTGGTGTTTTGTTATAGCAGCCCGAACAGACTGAGACAGTTCATAAATAGTTTCTCCCATTTCATAGGTTGCCTTTTCATTTTGATTATTTCTTTTGCTGTGCAGAAACTTTTTTGGTTTGATGTAGTTGCACTTGTTTGTTTTGCGTCTGTTGACTATTTTTGGTGTCCAAAAAAAAATCACTGCCAAGACTAATGTCAAGGAGCTTTTTTCCTTTGCTTAATTCTAGGAGTTCCACAGTCCCAGGTCTTGTGTTTAAGTCTTCAATCATTTTGAGTTAATTTTTGTGAGTTCTATAAAATAGGGATCCAGTTTCTTTCTTTTGCCTGGATACCCAGTTTTCCCAGCACCATTTATTGAAGAGACTGTCCTTTCCCCATTGTGTATTCTTGGCACCCTGTCAAAGACAGTTGACCATATATGCATGAGCTTATTTCTGGGCTCTATTCTGTTCCATTGGCTTATGTGTCTCTTTTTATGCCAGTACCACGTAGTTTTGATTACGGTAGCTTTGTAATGATAGTTCGAAATCAGGAAGTGTGACGCCTCCAGCTTTGTTCTTCTTTCTCAAGACTGCTTTGGCTATTGGGGGTTTTTGTGGTTCCATGCAAATTTTAGGATTGTTTTTTCTATTTCTGTGAAACATGCCATTGGAATTTTGATAAAGATTGCATTGAAT
This sequence comes from Halichoerus grypus, assembly GCF_964656455.1. Taxonomy (NCBI): domain Eukaryota; kingdom Metazoa; phylum Chordata; class Mammalia; order Carnivora; family Phocidae; genus Halichoerus; species Halichoerus grypus. The sequence continues at coordinate 97,402,267 of NC_135720.1, read as the reverse complement.
TTGTACATCACTTTGGATAGTGTGGACATTTAAACAGTTATTAATTCTTCCAATCCAAGGACACAAGATATCTTTCCATTTGGTTGTGCCTTAATTTATTTCAGTGTCTTTGTTTTCAGTGTACCTGTCTTTCAGGTCCTTAAATTTATTCCTAAGTATTTTATTGCTTTTGATGCTATTTTAGTGGAATTTATGATTTTTTTCTTTTAGATAGTTCATTGTTAATGTATAGAAACACAACTGATTTTTGTTTCCTGCAACTTAACTGAATTTGTTGATTAGTTCTAACATTTTTTTGGTGGAGTTTTTAAGGTTTTCTGTACATAGTACATGTCATCTGTGAACAGAGATAATTTTACTTATTCCTTTTGTATTTGGATGCCTTCTGTTTCTTTTTCTTGCCTAATTGCTCTGGCTAGGTCTGTGTTGAATACAAGCAGCAAGACTGGGCATCCTTGTCTTATTCACTATTGGGTATGATGTTAGCTTGTGGATTTGTCATATGTGGCCATTATAATGTTGAGGTACATTTCTTCTATACCTAATTTGTTGAGAGTTTTTATCATGAAAGTACATTGAATTTTGTCAGATGCTTTTTCTTTATTGAGATTTTTATCCTTCATTCTGTTAATGTGATGTATCACATTTATTGATTTTTGTGTATGTTGGACCATCGTTGCATACAAAGGATAAATATAATTTGATCATGGCATATGATCCTTCTAACGTGCTGTTGAATTTCGTTTGCTAGTGTTTTGTTGAAGATTTTTGCATCTATGTTCATGAAAGATATTGGTGTATAACTTTCTTGTAGTGTCCTTGTCTGGCTTTGGTATCAGGGTAAAGCTGGCCTCATAAGATGAGTTTGGGAGTGTTGCTTTCTCTTCAGTTTTTTTGGAAGAGTTTGAGAAGGATTGGTATAAACTTTTGTTTAAATGCTACATAGCAATCATCAGTGAAACCATCTGGTCCTGGGCTTTTCTTTTTTATTACCATTTCAACCTCCTTACTTGTTACTGGTCTGCTCAGATTTTCTAGCTCAATGATTCAGTCTTAGTAGGTTTTGTTTCTAGGAATTTATTCATTTCTTCCAGGTAATCCAATTTGTTGATGTATAATTGTTCATAATGATCTCTTATGATTCTTTGTATTTCTGTGATATCAGTTGTAATATCGCCTTTCATTTCTGATTTTGTCTTTTTTTCTCACTGTAGCTAAAAGTTTGTCAATTTTGTTTATCTTTTCACAAAACCAGCTCTTAGTTTCATGGACCTTCTCTATCATTACTCTGCTCTGATTTTTATCATTTCCTTTCTTCTGCTAACTTTTTGCTTAGTTTTTTCTTCTTCTAGTTCCTGGAAGTATAAAGTTAGGGTGTTTGTTTGTTTGTTTGTTTTCTTCATGAGCGGGAGATGGGGAGCAGAGGGAGAGGGGGAAAAAGAGAATCTTAAGCATGCTTCACACCCAGCGCAGAGCCCAAATGCAGGTCTCGATCTCACAACCCTGAGCCGAAATCAAGAGGTGGACGCTTAACTGACTGAGCCACCCAGGCACCACAAGATCCTTTTTTTCTTAATGTAAACATTTATTGTGATAAACTACCCTCTTAGAACTGCTTTTGCTGCATTCCATATTTTAGTATGTCGTATTTACGTTTTCATTTGTTTCAAGATATTTTTTGGTTTCCCTTTTGACCTTTTTTTGATTTCTTCATCATATTTATTATTAAGAGATTTCCATCACTTAAAAACAAAACTCTAAAGTTCTTAGTCTGGTATCTAAGAACCTCCATAGTGTGTCTCCAAATGACCATCTAACTTAGAGTTCCAGTTTACCTTTCCACATAGTCTGCACCCCAAACAGGTTTATTATACTAAGCTCCAGCATTCCTTTTTTCATGCCTTTTCTCAGGCTGTTCCCAGTCTGCAGTTCCTTTATTTCATTCTGCAGGTCCAAGCCCTCACATCCTTCAAGGCCTAGGTCAAATGCCACCTCCTAGTTCAGCCCTTCCTGATCCTCTCAGGCTTTGTACCTCCTCTACATGGTGATGGTAATTTTCTCCCTTCTTTGAGTAATTTTAAAGTCCATGTCTTAATTTCCTTCTGGAGATCAGGGATCCTTATTAGAGACAGGTTCCTTCTAGAATTGGGCCATACATGTTCAATAAATAGTTGTTAGATGAGAGAATACTTCTCCTAGGACTGTCAGAAGAACTATGTTCAAAGCTGACATTTGCGTGTGTCTATGTCAGGTACTAAGTGCTTTATATGTAATAGTTCATGTAATTCTCACCACAATCTTTATGAGGTAACTTCTTTCCAAAGCTCCCATATGACAGATAATGAAACTGAAGCACAGAGCAATTAGCTAATCTACTCAATATCATGTAGCCTTTCAGTGGTAAAACAGCTTTTGAACCAGTCCGACTCGGAGCTCATAGTCTTTACTATAATTTCTTCTGTCTCAACAGAGAAAAGCAGCAAGAAATCGAGAATGTTGTTACTCAGCTTCCTGACTACCCGAAGCTCTCTGAGCAAGGGACTGCCTGTCCTGGGAGTGGGTCTACCTTCACTGGGACCAAGGGGAGACCTTGGATCATGGATCAAGAGCTAAGGTCAGGCCAAGGGGTTGACACTGAATCTTTGCAATGGAAATGGCCACACTTTAAAGTTCTAACACATCAAAGAGTTGCCTGCTACCCACCCCCGCAAAATATGAGAAAGAACAAGATTGAAGTCTCTTTGCTGTTGAAGAAAATATGTGAATTCCATTTAGTTCTTGCTAAGTAGAGGGTTTTGCCAGGTTGCTCCTAGGAAAATATTCTAAGAGCAGAATGAAAACCATGATGTCTTTCTTACCTATGGGAGTTCAATCACCCTATAAAACTCATGTTTGCTTTTATGGAAAGTAAAAGAAGGGCACTGGAGGGGTTGGCACAGAGTCTACACCTTGCGTGTTGGGAACCCAGCCATCTCTCTCAGTTGGCAGTCCCGTTAAGGATAATCATTGAGCCCTTGTGTTCCTTTGTTAACATGTGGGTCTTGCAGCTTTCCTAGAAAATGGGTCTTGGTTTACACCCCGTCAGTAAAGTAGGAGCTGTAACTTTCAGCAGCTCTGTCGTAAACAGTACCACCTGTGGCAAGCTCTGTTTCGGTTTACTCCATCGTACTCAGAGACAGCAGATGGCATGGGCATTTTCCCTATTGTAGGAGGCGGTATGAACATCTGGCCCCTTCATGGAAGGGAGAGTTATCTTCTCTTTCCCAAAATGACTGGATGATCACATTTTAAATATATATGCTCCATGGCACTAACTCCTGGGAAGATATGCAAGATTGAGGTTTGACTGCTTTCTGCCACTAAAATAGCTTCCTGGCAGTTATGCATAATTTAGTATGTATGATTGGAGGTATACCCATCAGATACACATATCCTGCTTCAATAATAAATAATGCCAGACAGCATTTAGATACTAGAGATTTTTATTAGAATATATATTGTGTTTGTCTTACTATAAAGGTAATACATGCCCAGAATAAATAACATTCAGGGAGTAAAAATTTAGAAAATAGAAAAATCCTGTAATAAATTTAACTAGCTCTTTGCACTTGATTTTTGTATCATGAACATTTCTGATATGAAATGTTTTATGGAGCATTGATAATTTTTTGAGTGCATATTACATTCACATGAGTTTTATTTATATATACACATACCTGCTTGTTACCCTCCATTCCCCATAGGTAACTACCTGTTTCATTGGTTTTAAAATACCTTCCCAGAGTTTCTTTGCACAATATAAGCAATTTAAATATGTTTTTATTCCCCTCACAACTTTTATGCAAAATGTAGCCTTGATTTTTCTCACTAACAGATCTGTCTACTCTAGCTGCAACATTGTCCATGCTGCATTATTATGATATGCCTCATCATTTTTGGATATTGTTTAACCAATTCCTGATTTGGGGATGATTTTTTTAGACCTTTAGCTGTCTCAAAACAGCTTTATTAGATTGTATCTTTGTATACAACTCATGATTATTTCCTTAGGATAAATTACTTGAAATTCTTTGCTGGGCTTTTGCTTCATGTTTTCCAAATTGTTCCTGAAAGGTTCTAGCACTTTGTACCTTCCCCAGCAAGAATTGCCAGTGGGTCAAAAGGGAATTAAGTTAATAGAGGCCGTTTGGAAGAGTGAACCTTTCGAATATTATATGCAGGAGGAAATAGGAACAGGAAAGCCACGGGGGACCGATATTGTGATGGTGTGGAGGGAGAGGGCTCGGTGAGGGGTGGCTGGATGTACTTGAAAGAACACGTCAGAACCTGAGTGCGATGTCCGTTCTGGTCTTGCCTCTGCTGGGACATCTGGGATAAGTCTCTAAGGTCTTCGAGTCTGTTTTTTCATCGTTGAATAAGGGAGGAGTGCTTTCTGAGTTCTCCCTCTTTTTAGTGCTGTGGGTTATTCATCTCTCTTCATTTCAGTAAATGCTAAGCCTCACCTTCTCAATCCACCATCTTTCATAAAATTCGGAGTGAACCGGAGAGAACATGTTAAAAGTACGAGATTTCTGACTGTGTGAATGTAACTTTTTTTTTTAATTTTATTATCTTATGTTAGTCACCATACATCATGATGTGTGAAACTTTTTAAAAACTCATTCATCTTCAGATGATGCAACAGCATTCAGCAGCAGTGGGTGACTCACACAAACACCGAGCTTGGGGAGGTGGCGGCGGTAGATGTGGCTCTTTGTGGTGCAGAGATTTAACAGGTGGCAGCCAGGGAGGCTGAGCGTCAGCTCAAACCCCCCTGACCAGGCTCCCCAGCCGTCAGCCAGCCCCCGCGGGCAGGTATCCAGTTATTGGTCAGCTCCGTGCCAGAGCCGTTTGTCATTAGAAGCTGCCCCAACTTCACCAAAGGAGAACTTTGGTCACTGAGCTAAGACTGGTCAAGGATAAATAAGATGCCCAGGCATTTCCTTCCTTTCTCTACAGCAGGCAAACTAAAGAGGATCCAGGTGTGCAAGAACTGGAGGCATTAATAGACACAATCCAGAAGCAACTGAAAGATCATCCGTGCAAAGACAACATTCGCGAAGCCTTTCAAATTTATGACAAGGAAGCTTCAGGATATGTTGACAAAGAGATGTTCTTTAAAATCTGTGACTCTCTCAACCTGCCAATCGATGATTCCTTGATTAAGGAGGTCAGTAGGAGTCACCCTTCTGGGTTGATTGCAGAGGCTGTGAACACCCGTTTGTTCTCTCCCAGAGGCAGTTGTGGGTGTATTTGGTTTTAACGGTAAAATTTAAGATGTTTGAATCAGATCTCCTATTCGGCCCTGATTTCAATGGTGTTTCCCCTTGATTGTCACATTGGGGTTCTTTGCTCATGGCTGCAGTAGGGCCTGTCTTTACGTGGGTATGGGCTAGACCGCACAGCGTGGCAGATAAGCCATGTCCGCCGAAGGAGGGCTGCAGTCGTGATCCCAGAGGGGCAGCCTGAGGGGAGACTCAAAGGTGACGGGATTGAGCAGGATGGGGGGCAGCCTGTGGCCACCCTCCCAGCCAGCGCTTACGGTAGCTCAGCAGTACAGCGGGCATGGGAGAGGGCGTGACCACCGCCCAGGGCAGCCGTGTCTGTCAGGAACGGGTCGCCCAGGGCCAGCTGCACACAGAGGAAGGACATGGACACTGTCCTCTGGGAATTTTCATGAAGTGAGTTGCAGAGGGGGTTTTTTGCCTTTGTTTCATTAGAAATCCCTCTAGCCAGGGCTTCCCTGGAACTCAGACCAAAATTTCTCCCACAGTTGCCAATGACTGTGACTTATTGCTGAGACTTCTCCCTGATAAAAAGCCTGCTTAGACCTTCTTAAAGATCTTTTAGCAAAAAGGGATGTTCAGAAGTGAAGACTCATTTAGGGGAGGCTGTCGTGTGGCGCTGGAGAAGAGGATTTTTCAGATATTGGAACATCAGCAGGGAGGGGAAGAGGGCAGGTAGAAAAGAACGTGTTCACTTGGGCAAATGCCCATTTAGCTTCCCAAATCTCAGATGGACAGCATGCCCAGCTTTTGATTTTTTTTAAGTCATTTGTGCTATTTGTGACCTTGACAAAGGAATTGCGGTCAGTGGGGTGGGGAAGGTGTGGGTGGCAAGGATGATTTGCACATGTAAAGGTAACCACAGCAGATCAGGCTACTCCCCCCACAGCGGAGCTTCAGGGGACATGGTTTGAGCAGTGACATAAGGCTTCTCTGCCTTTGGGCAAAGATCAAGTGAGCAGTGACGGAACTAGATTCTTCTATTATCCTGTGATAACAGCAACTTGCTATTTTAAGAGTTCTACTCTGTGCAGACCGGTGGACAAAGCTCGTATTTGAATATAAAAATAATTAAAAGTGCTCTGGAAATGACAGTGTTCTTATAAATGTGAGTCCTGAAATCCCCCGCAGGCCCTTGACTCCCTCTGAGCTTCAGTCTCGTTCAGTTGAAGATGGGGATTATGTCTGACCTACCTGCCACGTTCACAGCATTTTCGAATCCGCTGATTTAAACTCGGACCTGGTTTACAAAGGCTGGGGATGGTTATTAGTAAGTGGGCCCTGCAGCTCTGTTGCACCTGCTCTCTGCTCTCTCCCACAGTTGATCAGGCTGTGCCCTCACAGAGAAGACAAGATTAACTACTATCACTTTGTGCGTGCTTTCTCCAACTGACCTGGCTGAGGAGAGAATGCAGTACGACGTTTTGAGGTCAGACCTACATTTTGAAACACCTTGTACTTTTCATAGAGGCATTCACAGGGATCTTAAAATTATATTTTTCAGTTCTTAGATTTCAATACTAAAATCTAAATTAAACTGGATCTTTTAAGAGCTAAGATTGGTGCTTTATTTAGGGAGGTAGGGGTAGGGTATTGTGATGGCTAATTAGGTGTCAGCTTGTCTGGGGCCATGGAGTGCCCAGATGTTTGTTAGACATATCTCTGGGTGTGTCCGTTTCTGGCTGAGATTAACAGTTGAGGTGGTAGACTGAGTAAAGCAGATTGCCCCTGGGGTGGGTGGGCCACATCCAATCCACTGAAGGCCTGAACAGAAAAGGCTGACCATTCCCCAAGTAAGAGAATTCTGCCTGCCTTTGGACTCAAACACTGGCTCGTCCTGGGTCTCGTGCCTGCTGGCCTGGCCTTCAGACTAGAACTATACCCTCTGCTCTCATGGGAGCAAAATCTTGGGAACTGTCAGCCTCCATAATCCCACGAGCCCATTCTTTGTAAGACACTGCTTTCTCTACATAGACATTCCATTGGTTCGGTTTCTCTGGAGAATGCGGACTACTCTGGGTGTGGAATGACTACGAGCAGAAGGAAAGCCACATTTTGCTGGGGCAGCAGCATGTGGGGTGTTGGAAATACACACACAGTCTGCTGTGGCTGCGGGCCGGAAGCCACGGTTTTTTAACTGTGGCTCTAGGCCCATTAGTGGACCTGCAGTTTTAAAAAATGGAATAGAAAATATAAGTGTGGTACAAATAGGTTATATATTTCATGAAACTTTTGTTTCAACTGAGTGTGTATTTACTGGGTCATAATGGAAAATGTATTCCTTGATGTGAATTACAGTTAAAAAAAAAAAATATATATATATATATATATTTATATATAAGAAAAATGCTGCTTTTCAAGAGCCTAGCCTTGAGATGAGAGGAAAAGTAGTTACTGGTTATCTAATGAGCTCTGCCCCAGGTTTTAGAACGAGGGCTGCTCCCGAGTTGAGGCCAGCCACCACCTCCAATTTATAACTCCCAGCCCAGATTCTTCCCTGCTTCCCCAGGCGGTGGTGTAAAGGAGGGGGGAGCTGTCCCTACAGGATCCAGGACACCTGCCCTCTCAGAACTGCTCGTTCTTCCTTCACTGATGAGCCAAGCCACCTCCAACTAGCTTATGCAAAGGGCTGTAATACCATATATACGGACTCCTTTCCTGCTCCAGGTCGGTATCTCAAGAACTAGTGAAAGCCCCTAGTCACTTACCTAGTGAAAGCCTATTTCCAAGTACTCAGAAGTCCATTTCAGTCTAAAGTAAAAATCCTAAGCTCTATTCTGCCTGCCCAAACTTAGAAGCCTTAGTGTGTGTGTGTGAGTGAGTGAGCTAGGATAGGTATAGTGGGTTTCTTCTTCTGGTTTCTGCTCCCCTTGCCCCCAACTCAGTCACACTGCTGTTTCTGGCCTGTGTAGTGTCCGGGAAGGGTAGCGAGTAGACCCCAGAGGAAAAGGGCAAAGTCTTATTTCTGGGGCCGGTGAAGTCCTCATCTGGGTCAGGGCCTTCTGTGTGTCATGTGCTGAAAGGCTGGCTCTCTCACTACCCACCCCCCCCAGGACACTCCCACAGGAAACCTCTCAGATGCCATCCTCAGATGGGCCAGTCTCCAGCGTGCCCGGTCCTAAAAGCACATTTCCTCCAGGCTCCTCCTCGTCCCTTCGGGCTTCCCCTCCCAGGGCCTTCACTCTTGCAGTGTGTCCATCTAGATTGCTCTCTAGCCTGTGCAGTTCAGCAGCTCAGCTGGTCCTTTCCTGGAGACTCACCGTAGATGAGAATCAGGTACTAAATCTCACGTTCTCTTATCTCCAGGGGACCCAGGTCAAACTGAGTCCATTAAAGCATCTCCCTCACTTAGCTTGTGGACCTACTGCACTCTGACAGCCCCTTTCAGGAACTCCACACTCTAGTAACTTCTCCACAACCCTGCAAGAGGAAAGTTCACAAAACTCTGGATCCTCAAGTCTTTCATGGATCTGTGCCACCTGCAGCAGATGGAGGTACCTGCCGGCTTTGGTCCTGAGCCGAAAGGGAGACATTAGGGAAACGTCCTCTTACCCACCTTTTGAGGTCCAACTGCTCCTCGTCCTTCTACCCTTGTTCTGACCGTTCTCTTCTGGTTCCCTGTGCCTGCCCCACTGTGAAGGTCAAGTGCCTCACGGAGAGCTGTGCTGAGTACGGCAGGCCGTGCTCGCCTACAGGACTTCAGCTCCCTGTCCCTGCCTCACTTCCCAAGCTTGCCCAAGATGGGAAGCTCCATCACCACGTACAGAAGACCAGAGCCAGCAGGTCACTTCTGGGGGCCCCACGCTCCCTGCTCAGCCCCGCTAGTTTATACAAGCCCCACCGAGGGTAGAGCCACACGTGCAGATCGTTCTTCTGAATTCCGAATGGCGCCGCAGCCACCTGATGTCGCTTGGGCTACACTCAGCCCCGGCACGCGGTGGTGTCCTGGCCGAGGGGACGTCAGAGTGGGGCGGTAGCCTGCAGCAAGCAGAACTGCAGGGAGGGGAAAGGACCTGCACTGAGGGGGCCGCCAGGGAGGGGAGACAAGTAGCCTCCCTCCTCGCGTCTGCCCCAGAGGCCACCGAGAGCTGTGGCTCTCCACTCTGACCGAGCGATGGGAACAGGACGGCTTGGGACAGCTATGGGTTCGGGGCAGCAAAATCTGCCCCACGGGGGAAGACGGGCTCAGAGGTAGCCGCTGCTCAGGCCCGGGCCTTGCACTCTGTCTGTAACCGCCCCCGGGGCTTGAAAATACCAGCTAAGTAGGGTGGGTCAAACCCCTGTCTCTGGGCTTTGAGGGCATTTGGGACCAAGATGGGGAGAAGACCTGTCTCAATGCTTCCAGAAAATCAAGGGTCACTTGGGTGAGGGACTCCTTAATATCCTGCTGGTACCGAATAGCCTGAGTACATGTGTTCATTAAAAACCAGCCAACAGGGGCGCCTGGGTGGCTCAGTCGTTAAGCGTCTGCCTTCGGCTCAGGTCATGATCCCAGGGTCCTGGGATCGAGTCCCGCATCGGGCTCCCTGCTCCGTGGGAAGCCTGCTTCTCCCTCTCTCACTCCCCCTGCTTGTGTTCCCTCTCTTGCTGTGTCTGTCAAATAAATAAATACAATCTTTAAAAAAAAAAAAAAACAACCAGCCAACAGTGCTCTATTTGTACCATGCACTCAGCATTCACCTTCCCTAAATCTCACCAGCACCACTCCCTGCGAAAACAAGTAGCAAGCACACAACCCTCAAAACTGTAGAACACACGAACAAACAGGCTCAGAAAGGTTAACTGGCCAAGGTCACCTAGCGTCTTCCAGCAGAGCCGGACCAAAACCCACATCTGCAGCAGAGCTTGCCCTCCATGGGTGTCCCTCAGCTTCACCTCAGGTGAGCGCTTCCTGTGCAATCCTCACGCCCTGCGGGGGTCCATGGCTACCTGCCCCCTGTAACTGCACTCCTCTCCTGTGCTCTCTGAAGACCGTTCTGGAAAACACGGACTGCTGCAGGCAAGAGCAGGCCATAGAACAGACCCCAGCAATCCCCACGGCCCACCACCATGATGAATACTGTTCAGCACCAACAGCAGGATTTTACACGCACACCTTAGCCCGTGGCTGCATCATGCAGCAAGCTCACGGTGCTTCCCCGTGGAGCTTGGCGGCAGACCCCGTGTCAAGAAAACACCTTTCCGCTTTTCTGCTTTACGGTTAGACTCAAAAATGCTAGAACGACCCAGCACTCAAGATAACTTTCTCCATCCTTCATTCCAGTTCCCTCCTTCCTGAGACCAAAACGAACAAATACAGCTCAAAACAGACATACAAGAAAGGACTGTTAGAGTGAAAAATGGTATGAGATTAAAATGGACACAAAATTATTTTTCAAGTGAAAACAAATGTAAGCATCCAGATTAAAAAGGAAGATAAGGAAAGTGACCAGAGACAATGAGACTGATAATTCTATGCCTTTTATTCAGTTATTTCAAAAATATTTGATTTGTTTCAAAATGTACATTTAAAAAATCCATACAAAACTGTAATTTGTTTTAAAACCAGACAGAAACAGTGGAAAAGGCTTTTGAAAAAAGTTCACTGAAAGTAAAAAGACCCCCCCCACCCCCGCCCAAAAAAACCCCACCTTTTACATGAAAGCATAAATACGGCAGGTACAAATTTTCCTTGAGTTCCTAGTTGAAATTTGGTCCATGACATGAACAGGCTAAAGTAGAAAAACAAGACAACTTGTCCACATTTGCATTATGAGTTGCTCACGGCACCAGCAGCCTCAGCTCATCCTTTAGGTGTTTACTGAACAAAAGAACTGAAAAATGAGGTGTGGGGTCTCCTCACATGAACACTCGAATCTGTACCCAAGGACACGGCGGAGCTTACAGCCCCAGCCAGCCCCTGTCAGTGAACAGTGCACGCGTGGCTGCCCCTCAGAACCACCTCCTTCCTCTCCACACGAACAAGAAACTCTAGAACGCTCTTAGAGTGACGGTGACATCTCAGGTGTCCCAAGAGATCTTATTCCCAGACACAGATTTATTTAATGCCCCATCATGAGGATTTTTTTTTTTTTTTTCCTTTTCAACTGATTTTTTTTAAGAAAAATCTACGGCCTTCTAAGGCGACGCTACACTGTTCTAGGAGAGTGCCACAGAAACCCACCCAGGATGGAGAGATGACCGCGACGAAGGGAAAGTAGCGCACGTTTCTTCGGTAGGGGAGGACGACCCCCCTTCCACGGGTCCCTTCCCTTCCCAGCTGCAGGGCGCTTAGGGACAGCAGGGCCTGTGGAAAGACCACGGGCTGGGGGAGTTATTGCACAACCCGGAGGAGCAAGGGGATGGTGGGCAGCTGCGGCTGCTAACATAGGTAACACTGAGTTAGGAGCGCGGAGAAACTCTGCAACGGCCAGACCAGACCCACCGTCAGACCGGGGTCTGTGAGCAAACACTTGTGACTGGGAAGTAAGAGTAAACACCTTGATCATATCAACTGTGGGTTGAATGGGAGGCAAAATAGATTGGAAGAAGTTATAGCCAGGCTACTTTTCTTTTTAATGGGGGGGTGGGGTGCTGGGAGGCCTGGCAGAGCAGGGCTGACGGTGGGGGGCCTCGTGCCCCCAGGCCCCTGGGCTCCCCCCCACAGGCAGGAGGTGCAGGTGCCTGCGGCCGGGCCCTCAAGGCTTCTGCAGCCACCCGTGTGGGCCAGAAAGCCGACACAAGGGAGAAACCAGAAACAAAACCTAGAACATACCATGAACCCCAACAGCTTGCGGGGGACGGAGACAAATGAGGCCAGACTCCCAATCCGCGTCCCTTTTACATGGCATGTACCGGGGTCCCGTGTCCTTGGCCGCACAGGACAGCCGCCCCAGAGGCCTGCCGGGTGGGGTTGGCCACACAGCACGTGCGGAGGCTGGGAGGCCCCACGGCAAGTAAGGCACTTCGTACACAAAGACGAGGAGGGCCTGCTTGGGACAAGCACTCTCGGGTCGCCGAGCACAGGGTCGGCACAGAACACAGCAGTCCCCGTGCTTTTCTGAGACCTCCTAGAACAAGAGGCACCGAGTGGGCCGCAGGGGAGGCGGCGGACGAGGAGCAGCAGGTAAACTACGCCTGTGGGAACCAGAGAAAAGCGAGAGGGTGAAGGCTGCCTCCTGGGCCTGCCAGGGCCGGAGAGGGGTTCCACGGAAGTTTCACAAGCTCGGACAACGACCCGCTTCCCCGGCTGTACCCAGAGTTCCTTCGGAGGAGCAGGGCTGCGGGCAGGGGAGGCAGCGGGAGGGAAGACAGACCACTCTGTTGTCCTGCCTCCATCAGGGAGGAACAGAGGGCGGCAACGACATTCGCGAAGTCTGTTCACTTGGGTCAGCAGGGGAGGCAAACCCGACTGGGAAGGCTGAAACCTGTGCAAGATATCCAAACCAAGCCTTCCCGAGCCACAGGGGGCCCGGCGAGCCACTGCAAATTTAAAAAGGCATCCAGGGAATAGAATTTTCTCTTGTGGGATCTTGGGAGGGGGTGTACTCTCTGCCTCTACCTCTCCTTCACCATTTAGAAAAAAAGCAAAAGCGTACAGAGGAGGAAGGTCCCTAAAGGAAAACCCGGACGCACACTCCCCTGGAAGAACACCGAAGCCAGGCTTCAGGGCTCTCTGGAGTCCAAGGGATTCCAGTCAAGAGCGGCATCTGCAAAGGTGGCCGGAGCACAAGGTCTATTTTGGTTTCTGAAATGTTAGTAAGCGCTGCCTTGAGACAGAAACACAAAAGGTTCTCGGCAACAATTTAGGTCTGGTGGCCCAGACACAGACACACACACACGGTTAGAATGGACTAGAACGGGGGAGAAGCAGCTCCCCTCCTGGCCCTGCCTGCTTTCCTCTCGAACCTTTCCCTACCTTCAAAAAGAACACGTGTGACTTATTAATAGTGCAGCTATCAGAGCCTGATGGTAAAAATAGCTTTCCCACCACTGAACCTCAGCAGCCCCGGCTCCCCGCCCCCCCCCAGCCTGTCCGTCCTGCCACGGCCACCTGCTTGGCCTCCCCCGCGCCTGCGCCGGGCAGGGATGTTTAGAGAGAGGCGGCTGTTGCTGAGGTAGATTAGCATCTCAGAGCTATCTGGCAGGGCCCTCACCGATGGCTTGGCACTTTGGGAACAGGAGAGAGCTAGTTTAAGACTGAAGACGACAGCCAAGGTGGCCAAATCAGGACAAGCCAGCACAAGTAGCTCACAGGATGAGGTGGGGTTATTTGGGCCCCTGGCACCCTGCTCTGAGCCAGCCTGCCAAAGCCCGGGCTCTGCTCAGAGATAAACATGGCTGGGATGCCAGGAGGGTGACAGGGCTCCCTACAATCACTCTGATCCCCCCTTCCCCTCCGATCGTCCCTAAGGCCCGGCTGGTGACACGCGAGCCTTACTCATGGTCTCGGGGTGTTGACACAGCAGAAAAATATCTTACTAACCCTCATCCCTGCACACACCCTATCCTTTAAGAAACAAAGCCCCAACCCCTGGGGCAGTGGTACCACCTCTGAATCACACCCCCCTAGCGCCAGAAGCTTGCAGGACACTTCAGGAACACAGAGCCTGGTGGCCTCTGGCAACAAACACCTAGACCTCTGGCCACGAGAAGGGAGACTGCCTGATGCAGGCCTCGAGCTGCTTGCCCCGTCTCTTGGCCCGCAGCTCACAGCGTACCCGCCAAAGTTTAGCCGGGGCTCACCTGAGGGAGCAGCCCCTTGCAGGGAACAGAACACTGCCTGGGACATGGCCAAGCGGAGGGCTGGGCTGAGCAGGGAGGCTCATGGGGCAGCTTTGGAGGCTGCTGGCTGGACGCCCTTCCCTCACCAGGCAAGGTTTGGAGCGTGAATGAAACCACAGCCTGGGCAGGGGTATTGGGCCAAATGGCTAAGGGGTCCTGGCTCAGGTCTGCTGGGTTGGTACCAAGCCACCCTCCTAGCGACGTTCTCCTCTGCAGCCCAGAGAAGTGTCAGGGAAGGATGGGAGAGATGCAGATCTCCAAAAAGGCCATCCCGCTTCCTAAGGGTAAGCAGAGGCCAAGGGCAGCTCTTCCCATTTCTATAGCCTTAGCCTGGACAGAGAGAGGAGGCTCTACAATGCTGTTCGGGTACAAATCCCTCAGTCACTGGAAAATTCAATCTATCTCTGACGCAAGTGACATGGAGGAGGGGAGTTACCCTGATGAAAAGGCCCATCTCCCCCTTTTTAGGATAATAATCCAAGGTTTGGCTTCTATGAGGTCAGAAAGAGGACCAGCACCTCAACTGACACATTCCTACGCCCACCAAGACCTGCTCCCCGCACCTCAGCAGAGTTCAAGAGTTCTTCATTAGGACTAAGCCTAAGCCCTTCTGGAAGTCCTCCCCAGGCCCCATATGGACCTGGAGGCCTTGTCTTTGGGTGGAACAGAAGGAAGAGGGGGGGTAAGGCGGAAGCCTCCCCCTGGCACAGGTGTCTGCTCATCTACCTGCACATCATTCTGGTCCCACTTCCGTACAGTCTCAAATGTTGCACGTGTGCTCATGTATCACGGGATGACGACGACCAGCCCAAAGACACTCAACAGATGAGCCAGAGGGTGAGCAGCCCGGCGACCTCCCTGCGGCACCAGGGGGCCAGTGGGGGCCTTGGTGTTCCTGCAGCGGGAGAGACCAAGTCAGGCAGCGAGGCCAGCCCCTCACTGGGCCGCCTGGCTCTGGGCTTTGGGACCAGCATCCGCCGGGCCGCTCTGGTAACTGTGGCTGGGTGGGGTTTTGAATGCTGGTGAACGGTTGAAAAAGCAGCTGGGGCTGGGGCTAGGGCTGGGGCTGAAGAACGGCCTAGGGCTCCCACTCCATCATCTCTGCCACCGTTACCTTCTCTGTTTGCTTTGTTCTTGCTCTAGTGGGTGGGAAGACTTGTCCTCCTTCAGCACCTCCCCGGCAGAGCGAGGGCCGACTGGCCTCCGTCTGGGATCGGCCACCGGGAAGCG
This sequence comes from Halichoerus grypus, assembly GCF_964656455.1. Taxonomy (NCBI): domain Eukaryota; kingdom Metazoa; phylum Chordata; class Mammalia; order Carnivora; family Phocidae; genus Halichoerus; species Halichoerus grypus. The sequence goes on along the minus strand of NC_135720.1, from coordinate 97,386,950 downwards.
GTCTTGAGTCACGGGACCCAACACAGTTACCACCACCTTTCTGGCCCAGGTTGCCGTGCCCCACAGCCAAACACCGTGGCATTTCCGAGTAGCAGTGGTGCTGCCGGGCCTCCGGATGGTGTGTGCGCAACTGGAATCATACATCTCAGTTAATCAGCACCTGGAGATGATGATCCAAGAGGACTGGTCTCTCCTCTCCTTGCCCAAACACGGGGGCCCCCCAGGGGCCTGCAAGCGGCCCTGGGCAGAGGCTCTGGGGCACGAGGCTTCTGACTCTGACAGGTCCTAGGGACTGATGCTGGGTGTCGGATGGCCAGGACTGCAATTTGAGCTCCCTCTCGTTGTAAAAATCAGACACAGAAAAATTGCACAATATGGTGAAAAGTCAAAGGAAGCAGCCATGAAGGAAGAGAAAGAGGCGGCCAGCCAACACAGAACCATGAGAGCCTGGGCTTCTAGAAAACCCAACACAGCACAGAGGTGAGGACATGAGGTGGCTTGAGGGAGAGAAAGAAGAAGAGTTTTGGTTTTATTGAGAATGGTTTATGGAAGAGTAAGAAGAGAAAGCCAAGAAATAAGAAAGAGGAAAAGCCCCGTTTGGAGACAGGTTTCTGCTGCTTGAGAGGCAGCAACAGGACTAGGAGGGGGAAGGCAGTGGTGGGGGCCGGGCTCCCCACCTCCCTGCTGGGCCCCCACAAGAGGATCCCTGTTCCAGCACTTTGGCCTCAAGGAGACTTGAGTTTCTTAGTCCGTGGGGAGGTGCCATTTTCTGCTTTCACCACTCCGTTTTCATGGTAACCTAGGAAGTGAAGGGAGACAGACGTGGTGTTCCCGTGGGACAGGTGCAGGGCACATGGGCCGGGCCAGGCCGGGCCGGGGGGGTGCCCGGCGCAGCTGCCCACCGAGAACGGCTCCCAGGGGGCTCCTGCTCCCCGAAGTGTGACTCTGCAGGAGGCTGGGGGGTCCCTGACTATCCTTTAGCAGAAGGGGGCCAAGGTGACAGAGGGGGGACCCAGGAACAGGCTGGGGCCCGCCCCGGCCTCAGGCTGGACCAGATCCTAGGTGAAATTGTGTAGACCCCGCCCAGCGTAGACCCCGCCAGCGTAGACCCCCAGCGGCCTCGGTTTCTCTCTGCCGCCTGCAGGGCACCGGCTCCCGGGGAGGGGAGAACGGAGAGGAGGCCGCAGAGGCTGCAGGGACAGGCCTTACTCAGAGGCCCGATACTCCCCTGGCAGAAAACACTGTGCTACCTTTTTACTGTTGTGGAGAACTCCTCCCTGTGCCTGCTCCAAGTCGCTGTAGCTGCAGCCTCGCGGCCGCACCCACTCCCACCCAGCCCGAGCCCCCACACCCAGCCGCGCCCGCCCTGCTCCAAACACACAGGAGCCCTGGCCCAGCGGCCCGCACCTGGAGACCGGCAGGTGAGTCAGAGCAGAGGCTGGACCGAAAGGGCAGGGCTGGCCGGGGCCGGCGGTTACGGGAGTGTGGCCGGGCCACAGGAGAAGTGGGCGTCCCCCCCCGCCGCCCACCTGGCACCGTGTCCCCGAGTCACTCCCGAAGATGGAAGACGAGCCAGCAGCCTGGGAGGCAGGCGCATGGCGCGACGCAGAGCGAGAGGGCAGGTGAGGACAGAGCCGTCCGGGCAACAGGCGGCAGATCTTGGCCGGCGTTCAGAAGCCACTTCGAGGACACACTTCCCGCCAGAGCTCCCCACCCCCACCACGTGTCCCTGGCCCCCGCCCAGCCACGTGCCGGTCAGGCCCCGGCAGGAGCCCAAGAGTCAGGGCCCAGGGAAGGACTGGTCCAGGGAGAGCCTGCGCTCCTCCCCCTCCCTCCCAGGCAGTACCGCTACCTGCCCGGGGGCCTGGCACTCACCAGACTCCCTCTTGATGAGCCTGGCTGGCAGTCTGGGGGCAGCTGGGACTCTCCGCTTGGCACTCTGCTCGTTCCAGTACTCCCGCCAGTGCCGCAGCTGGGAGTGGATGAAGCGCCACATGAGCCAGGCCTGGGCGGCACACACCAGCAGCAGCACGCAGAGCCTGCGGGGGACCGAGGGCCGGGCTCAGGGGGGTGGGGGGGCACCCGCGCCCGGGAGAGCGTGCCAGTCTCCCCCCAGCACACCGGCCGGGTGCTGACAGAGGGAGGGGGCGCGGGAGACCAGGGAGCAGGAGGTGACAGGCGCATGTCCAGCTCCCTAGTCAAACGGCCTCCATGGCCTCTTTTGTAGCCACAGCACAGAACGGGACTCCTTTAAGCTTCATATATAGAGTGAAAGAATTCAAATGAATTGAATCAAGATATAGCAAAATAATTCTAGAAGAGTGGCTTCTCATCTAGCATGCCACTTGAAAGCTGAGCAACAGCGGACAAATCACACACCCTCCCAGGCCCCAGGGTCGCCTGGAAACACAATGGCTTCCTCCCTGCCTCCCCCCTTCCCCGCTGTGGAAGGCCACTGGCCAAGCTGCCTAGCACACCACCGTACAGAGTCCAAGCGTGGCTGTAAATCAAGGGCCTGGACAGGACACGCATCGTGCACCACGAAGCACTGGGCAAGGGCGAGGGGACTCCCACTTGGGGACCCTGACCGCAGTCCCAGCAGGCCAGGCCTGCCAGTGAAGACGGTCTTGCCGGAAGCAGAAGGCTGGTATTCCTTCTTCTCTCAGGCCTGCTGTCTAGAGATCTCCAGCGAAACAACAATGTGCAGGAGACTCAGGTCTGTTGCCCCCTGACCTTCCAAACTGTGCCAAGTTCAGGAGGCTCCTGGCAGGGCTCAGGGAGCCTTAATTTCTCTCCTTGGGCTTCTTCCCAACTCACCTGCAAAGTAAGGTGTTAAAGTTCCCTTTCTCGGGGTCAAAGGCCTGGTTTTCCATGCGAGCAAGTCCAAAGCCGATGGCCAGCACGGCGAGGGTGAGGATGAAGAGGCGGGTGACCCCAAATACAGCAGCCCAGGCATTAAACCTGCTCGTGGAGGCGGAAAAAGGACGTCAGCCTTTAGGGCCCATGAGGGAACCTTTACCCACTTCTCTGGAAGCAACCCCACATGGAAAGAGCATGCGAGGGTAGCCGAGTAGGGTGTCTGAGGGAGGGAGGAGAGATCTAGAATAAGAGGCTCCGAAAAACAGCCTCAGGGTGCCGCCTGCAGGTAAGGGGCAGTTCCCACCCCGGGCAGGAGCCTCCCACCAGGCAGGCCTCACAGGAGGCCCCTGCCCACGGCGCCTCCGAACCGGCCAGCGGGCCTCGTGCCACTCACAGCTTCTCGTTGTTCTCGTCTGCGAAGTAGAAGAGTCGAGCCATGTGGAAGAGGGACTCGGTGCAGTACTGCAGCAGCAGCAAGATGAGGCCCAGGCGGCTCAGGCTGGGAGAAAAGGACAAGCCTCAGTCCTCCCCCCCCACCCCCCCCGGACGCCATGGAGAGCAGAGGCCAGGGCCCGGCACCCTGGGCTCCGCCTCCACGTCACCTCTCCCTGGCTGGCCCTCCTCAGCCTGCAGGATTCTTGGAGAGAATACTGAATCCCCTGGCTGTCCACCTGGCCTGTCTGGGTCCGCGCCCCCCACCCCCCCCAGTGAACCTGGGCTTTGGCTCTCACGGCACCTGTCCCCTTGCATGCTTCGCCTGGCCTGGGACCAAGCACATAAAAGGTGCTTAGAACAAGGGACCAAGCCTTGCAGGTAGAAATACAAGGGATTCCCACCGTCTGGTTTTTCATTATCCAAGTCTTCGCGGCTAAGAGGTACATGGAGAGGCAAAACTCAACATAATGCAAAAATACGTGCTAATGAGCCAGCCTCTTAAAACATTAGCACCACCCACTCAGACACCCCCTCTGCTCAATTCCGGGCACGGGGTCATTACGGACTTCCTTAGGCAGTTTGCTACAGAAAGTCAACTGTCGTTCAAATACACGCAGAAGGACTGCAGAGTGAAATGATGTGGGAGCGCTCCCACGGGCAGTGCTAACTGCGGATCCCGCCGCTTCCACCCAACGAGACCAAGGCAGGGCAAGATGGACGGGGAGGGTCTCGGGATCCTGAGGATGCTCGAGAGAATGGCGTGAAAACTAGCCCATGTCCTCACATGGCCTGGAAAGTCCAAAATGATCTTGCCCATGACCTCGTCTCAAACCTCACTTTCTGCACTCCGGCCACAATGGGCTTTACACCCACTCCCACCTCAGGGTCTCTGACCTACGGTTTCTCTGCCTGCACCACTGTCCCCCCAGATCTTCACGTGCCTGAGTCTTGTCATTCCTGCCTCCACTTGAGTCACCTCCTCAGAGAGTCTTCCCTCCACATGACAAAGGTGCCAAGGAGACAAGTCCCTCTCTCCCATTACCCAGCTTTATTATTCTCTTCATCACACTTAGCACCACAGGAAACTATTTTTTCTTTCTTTCTTTTAAGAGAGGAATGGGGTAGGGGCAGAGGGAGAGAGAATCCCAAGCAGGCTCCACACCCAGCATGGAGTCCAATGCGGGTTTCAATCTCACAACCCTGAGATCGTGACCTTAGCCGACATCAAGAGTCAGACGCTCAACCGACTGAGCCACCCAGGTGCCCAGAAACTCAGTTTTCTTAATGGTCTGCTACCCGCTAGAATGGGCACCCCAGGAGAGCAAGGCCTTGGTCTTCCTGCAGCCAGATGGGACTGCAGCTCCTAAGGCAGCGCCTGGCCCGGGGGAGGAGCTCAGCTATGTGCTGAGTGAAGGCCTCTAAAAGTCAAGCTCTTCACCAAAACGAACACCCATGCATCAGTTGGCATTTCAGAGGTGTGTCTCCCTGGGGAAATCCTGTATCTCTCCTTTCCTCACACTCACTTCTGAAAACCAGAACCAGGATGGAGAAGGGAGATCACGGTCCTTACACGAGCAGAGAGACGGCTGCACCAGCATCACCGGGGAACGGAATGGGCCTCATTTTGGAGGATCTGCTGCTCCCTGCCCTCTCGGTTCTATTCTGATTCCAAAACAAGAATCACAGGACTCTGCCCGAACAGGGTCAGACTCCTGTCCATCTCCTTCCCTGGGACATGTCAGACGTGAGATAAACAGATCCTAGAGCATCTCCTGTCTTTGGGAGGAACAGTGACGATACAGCAAGGACCCAACGGCAGGAAGCTCTCTTTCTACCTGGTCCTGCCTGCACACTCTCACCCAGGTCCTCACCGCATGCCGCTGGGTGCTACACGAGCACAGAGCTCATCCCGCCATATAACCTTTGCTCCCCAAAGACCCAGCCAGGAGTTGATGCCATATCAGCCTCCAGAGACAAGCGAGCAGATGCAAGAGCTGCCTTCCTCCTAACTCCATTACCCCCGGCCGGTCACCCTCACAGGACGCCAGCCGTGAGGGTCTGGGAGATGATGGGCTCAGGGACCTCCGGGGAGCCTAGCAGAAAGTTATCCATCGCAAACCCTCAAAATGTCGGCCCAGAGACAGTACAGGGTGTTCTGTGCTGCACAGATAAAGCTCAAGAAAATTCCAAATTAGCAATGACATATCCTACTCATCAACAGGATTCTTTCTGTAAGAGACACTCAAGGCCAAACACTATGGCAACTCCTGCGACTTCAAAGCTATGGTTCAAGTGCCAACAGCCCTCGAAGCCTCCCTTGGCTCTGTGTTGGGAGGACTTAGTCACTCCTCTGGGTCCCCACGGCCAAGCATACATACTGTAGCCCCACGCTGGTCACGCTGAGCGGTCCTGACCTGTGCCAACAACGGTCTCTCCCGCTGGGCTGAGCATGAACCGCTCAAGATAAAGCAATTGCCACCTTTGTGTTCCCAGGTCTTGCATGGTGCTCGGCAAACAGAAGGTGCCTAATAAATGCCTCCTCATCAAGTGTCTGCGTGGAGAGCTGCATGGACATACAAGGGCATGGCAGTCTGACAGGCTCGGGGTCTCACTCACTTTAAGAGGTATGCTCCGGCTATGTGGGCCAAGTACAGACAAATGTACTGCAGCTGACGGGGGATTTCCTCCTGCAAACAAGAGAAGCAGATGGTAAACGTGCCCCCCCACCCCCAACTCCAGATGCAGGAACGGAGGGGAGGTGCAGAGGGACGACGGTGGGCCGGGCCGGGCTGCTCTCACCCAGCCGGTCCCAGATCACGCCAGAGGCCCACGCACCAGGTTGCTGGCAAGCCAGAGGGTGAGGCACCAGCTTCCGGTCCATGGGGCGGGACTGGGTTGAGAAAGAAGAGACAGGGACTGGGGAACAGGGCTTTTGGAAATAATTCAGAGGGAGGCTATTTAAGAAGAAAAAAAAAAAAAGACCGAGAAAGGCCAAAACCTCTGATCCACTATCCAGAAGACAAGAGGTAGACCTCCCGCAAAGCCACACGTCTAGCGTGGGAGGCAGGAGAAGCGCTGGTGGCCTGCTCTCAGGGAGATCTTCGCGGAAACTTGGCTGGCTCAGCATCTTCCTCAACCCGCCGACACACCCCAGCCAGCTCAGGCCCAGCGGCTTACTGCAGGGGGGAGTGGGGAACGTGGGGCTTCCCAGCTGGGGAGTACTCACCTTCCGTACCTTCTGGAAGTACAGCTCAGGAAGTGCGTGCAGCCAGTAGGCCAGCTGACACAGGTAGAAAAACTTCACCTGGAAGCTGGAGACAAGGGAACGAGTCACACGGGAGGGACACACGGGAGGGATGAGCACGGGGGGAGGGGGCCTGGACTGTGGGAGGAGCTGGTCCAGGAGCCGGAGGGAAGCCCCGAGCCCAGGGACCCTGCTCCACAGACCAGAGCACTCCACGGGACGCAGAGGCCACGGAGGGAAACAAAAACGGTGAAGAGTACAGCGGAGGGTCCCTTGGCTCGGAGAAGGGAAGGCTGCGCACGGACAGTGAAGATGGGGCACCACTCTATTGAAGAGTGAACAGAGCTAAGTGGCAAAGGAGGCATCGCAGCTCTAAGCCCTTTGCTGTTGTTCTGAAGGGTCTCAGGAAGGCACCGAGGGCCTCCTGCGGGAGGCAGACCCTCCTGGTGTCTCGGCAGCACAGAGCAGGAGAGAAGGCGCACCGGCCGCGCAAGGCTGGGAGGAAGGTGCACTGTGAAGGGGTGCAGGTCATCAAGAAGGAACGAGGCCCAGAGAACTTTACAGAGATGCTCCGCTTCCGGTATCGGTCTCTGACAGTGCAGGCACCTGCTGCGGGCTGAAAGTGGGTGTCCCTCAAAATTCAGATGCTGAAATCCGAATCCTCGTGTGACGGTATTAGGAGGTGGGGCCTTGGGGAGGTGATTTAGTCATGGGGGCGGGGACCTCATTAATGGGATCCGTGCCCTTGTAAAAGAGACCCCAGAGGGCTCCTCCCGGGCTTCTCCACGTGAGGACACCACCAGAAGACCGCCCTCTCTGAACCCAGAAGCAGACCCTCACCAGACACCACATCTTGGGCTTTTCAGGCTCCAGAACTGCGAGCAATAAATTTCTGTTGTATAATTTCTAAGCCACCCAGCCTCTGCCGGCGGGGCTAAGACGTCACCTCTGTGACAGGGGCTAATGAGGAGACATCATTTTGGGAGTCTCCAGTCAAGCGCACTAGCAGGAAGCAGCTCCCAGACAAGACTGCCATGTGCACCACGGTGCCCGAAAAGGCTCGGCCTGTGAGCGGCTCCTGCCAGCGGCCCGGCTTGCTGCTCCCCGGAGACAGTCCTGCGAATACTCACGGGAGGCACACGTGTGGGTAGTCTTCCCAGAGGCTTCTTGGGTTTGTTAAATATCCTTCCTGTAGTGGGCAAGGAGAGACGGCCTTTAGACAGGAGGCTAGGAGACCCGCTGGGGCCCTGGGCAGGGCCAGAGGCGCACCCAATCCCCAGCGCCAGGAAGAGGGAGAGACAGGAAACATGAAAAATGAAGGCTCGCTCTCTGCACGGGAGCCACCCGGCCCTCAGCCGGCTTCCTCACTGTGACAGAGCTATGACGTCGCAGAAGAGCCCTAGTCTGGGGGCTGAAGACCTGAGTCTGGACGTGGGCCTGGCACTCACCGGCTGTATCCTCTGGGCAAGTTAGTCTCCCTAAGCTTCAGTTGGCTCGTCTGAAAATGAGGATAAAAATACCCTCGCAGAGTTATTGTTAGAAATAAATGTTATAGCTTATGTTTATGCGTCTAGCATTATGCCTGGCATGAAGGCACTCAGGAAATGCTTGTAGAATGAATAAGCAAGTGGACTGGAAAAACGAAAAGCCTAGTTTGGCTTTTCACGTCGCTATGAATAAAAAGAATGCAGGACCGCACAGGCTTCCCCAGGAGGCCTCACCCCATAGGCCTCCTAAGTGTCTACCACACTGGGTCGTTATCGCGAGAGGTCTCCATTACTCTACAAGTTCCTTCCCACCAGGGTCTTACCATGCCCTTCTTTATACCTCCAGCACCTAGCCCAGGGCCTATTGTAGAGTAAAGGAGGTAACCTGAAAACCCTCCCATCATGAAACCTCCAGAAATGCTGGATGACACCTAACAAGAATGCTCTTAAATGCAAAGGGTTTTCCCAGAAAGGGATCCCAAAGGGACAGGAGGCTAAAAGCCAGAGCAGTGAGGTGAGGCTGGGGCAGCTCAGAGGGCACTAGTCTTGGGGCCAGGGTGTTCGTGCCCACATGAGAACAGAAGACGGGGCCTCCAGAGGTGGAATCCAAGACCCTTGTGTAAAAGCAGGACCCCTGAAGAGCTACAGAAGACGGTTAGACTGAGTTTGCACTAGTTTGGGTTGGACTAGAGAAAGGGCAGACTCAGTCTGACCACCAATAGAGAGAGATTAAAGAAGCTTTCTGCTCATCCTGGGCTCGGGATGAAAAGCAAAATATAGGGCGCCTGGGTGGCTCAGTTGGTTAAGCAACTGCCTTCGGCTCAGGTCATGATCCTGGAGTCCCGGGATCGAGTCCCGCATCGGGCTCCCTGCTCAGCAGGGAGTCTGCTTCTCCCTCTGACCCTCCCCCTCTCATGTGCTCTCTCTCTCATTCTCTCTCTCAAATAAATAAATAAAATCTTTAAAAAAAAAAAAAAAAGAAAGAAAAGCAAAATATATTATCCCTTGAAAATCTGTAACCTCAGGTTCACTTTCACATGAGTTTGGAGTTCAAACTTATACCCCTCATATGGTCCAAGAACTACCAAGCTTAGAAATTAGTAGTATTAATACTGTTGGGCCAGTGATACCACTGGGGCATACTCTCATCCAAGGATGTACAGGATTCTCACGCCTAAAACCCTGCTAAAGAGGAGTCTGTAATCCGAAATTACAAAACATAAGAGGAAACACTCCTCCGTGAGCAAGGGTCGGCTGACATTACAAGAATCCAATAAAAATTTGTTGGTCGAATGAATGAATCAATGATGAATGCTTTAGGCAATTTCTCTCTTCTGAGGGAAGAACAAGGCTCTTACTAGTCCCTCAGAGGAGGTTAGGACAGTACGACCCTGTCATTCCAGGGAAATCTCCGGTGAGAACATCCCAAGGAAGCAGCAATGTACTTAAGAAAATGGTCCATCTGGGACTGAGGTAGGAGGGACATTTCTGCCCGAAGAGAGACTGGCCAAGAGAAACAGCACTGAGAGAAACCTAAAGCCCAGATGACCTTGTGATTTTAAACAGGAACCCTCCTCGGCTTGGCCCCTTTTCTTAGGGGACAAGGAGGTCAGAAGTTTGAAGCCAACAAGCAAAGAACCTCCCCAGAAAAATGCTGCCTGCTTGTGAATGTCTAGTCCTCAGGGAGTACAGGGAAGGAGTGCAGGGAGGAGGGCGGGGGAGTCAGAGGAAAATGACTCACTGCCTTTTCCAGACCTCGGGCCAGGCAGCTGCCTGAGGGCGGCCGGGGGCTGGGGTGCCCTCTGGGGGCCGGAGGCCAAGGACCTGAGATCCCAGGGGGCCGAGTGTGGCAACCCTGCCCCAATCCTGGTCCCCGACGGGCACTGGCAGAGGTGCTGGGGGAACTCCTGAAATCCTTTGTTCTCTCCTTAACCTAGGAGCCAAGGGAGGCCCGAGCAAACTGGAACAATCTCTCCTTTTGCCCCCACAGCCTTCCTTTTTGGTGAACAGACAAACAGAACCACAGAAACAGCAGAACCCAGTCATAACACAGCCGGTTGCTACCTAGACTCAGACATACCAACATCGTTTGTCCTTCAGGAACAATCACATACTCGAGTTCTGCTCTAAGTGGCCAAGCTGTTAATAGAAATCAGTCCAGGGTGAGGGGCCTTCCCTCTACCAGGCTCTCACAGAGCATCAGACTTCAGGTTTGTTTTTTTTTTTTTTTTTTTTTTAAGATTTATTTGACAGAGAGAGATACAGCAAGAGAGGGAACACAAGCAGGGGGAGTGGGAGAGGGAGAAGCAGGCTTCCCGCCGAGCAGGGAGCCCGATGCGGGGCTCGATCCCAGGACCCTGGGACCACGACCCGAGCCGAAGGCAGACACCTAATGGCTGAGCCACCTAGGTGCCCCTCAGACTTCAGGTTTTAAGATATGAATGGAGACCTCCCAAGGAAGTTGGGCAGGGGAGACCAGACGCCTGCCCACCCTGCTCCCCCCAGTAGAGCGTGGGGGTCTTGTTTTGTCTTCTAACAATCAACAGTCAGTAGTTCAAAGGTAGATGATAAGTAAGGAGGTTGACCTCCTACATTATTGGTTGGTCCAGCCATGCTGTCCTCACTCTGCTTGTATAAATGCAGAGAGAAATGTCTGGATCAAGCACCCCCCCCAAAACCCGGTTATTTTAGGGGGAGGGATCTGGGGAAAATTTTCACATTTTCTAAAAAACCTTTATGTATTGCTCAATTTTTAATAGATCTATGAGTTTATAAAAACAAGAGACTCATGATTTTAAAAACTGCTGGGGGCCAGAGCAAGAAGACGTGCCTGCAGCTTACTCCCGCATCCTCACAAGCACAACGTCGTGAGCACGCAGTACCTGCCACGCTCTGCCCGCGAGACACGGTGGTGGGCACAGGCCGTTCACAAGCAGCTCGGGGGCAGGGGGGACAGACCGACGGACAGCAGAGCACACACACGTGAACGAGAAAAACGCCACAGTACACGCTGGGGGGAGGGGTCCTGAGGAGGGGACTCTGAGGTGGAGACTTCGATGGGAAGGAGGAGCCAGCCACGGATTCAGGGGATGAAGCATCTGGGCAGAGGAACCACCCACGCAGAGCCCAAGGGCCAGGAGCAGAAGAGCAGAGGTAAGAAGAGGGGGACCTCGATCACAGGAGTGAGGAAGAAAACGACTTCACTGCAAGTGGGATGGCAGCTTTGACACAAGGGTGCAGGACTTAGGTTCCAGAAAGCCCTGTCTGGCTGAGCAGAAAATGGATTTGGGTGGCAGGCCACCGGAACGAAAACAGCCTCCTCCTAGAAGGACAGTCAGTGGTCCAGGCGAGAGAGAATGGCGGCTTGGACTGCACACCGGGATTCCCCAGCCTCGGCACTCCGACACCTGGGGCTGGACAATCCTTGGTCGTGGCGGCTGGCCTGCACACGGCAGGACATTCGGCGGCATCCCAGCAGCGTACTGCCGGTGTCCCCAAATCTCCCCTGTGGACCACAGGCCCAAGGCGGAAAGCGCGGACCGCACCTCGACATGCTCTGCGGGGGGAGGGGGGGGCGCGGACCCTGCTGATGAGCTGAATGTGGGCGGGGAAAGAAAGAAGGATCAAAAAATATCTCATCCTCACAGAAAAATAGCATTTAAAAAACACTAGCTACTTTTCACTCCTTTTACAAAACTACCCTCTCTCTTCTTCCTCAATCACCTTCATTCCCCACAGGACGGTGCAGATGGAGTGGCTGAGGGCCAGGGGCTGCATGGTGCTACTGGGAGTTGGGGTCACTAGAGCTTTCCAGGGTCCCCCAGGTCTCTACTTCCTACAGAAGATGTTGAGTGGGGGACCTGGCTGTCCCCATAATAAAAGCCTGTCATGAGCTTCCCCCACGTAAAGTACTGCATGCTCCCAGACTAAGGAGCATCATCATTTTCAAGCCCTTGCAGGCCTGACAGAAGCAAAGACAGAGCTGCTGAGCATTTAACATTCTGGAAGGGGTGTTAAGTAACGTGGCTTTTGGCCTCCAGAATCTGTCTAAATGCGTCACAGCTCGGGTGGAATGTCTGGGGGTGAGGCAGCACTTGACTTGGGTAAAAGTGACCCAGAGATGAGGCAACACTTCTTCTGAAAGACCCTGAGACCATTCTGCCTCAAAGCAGCCGAGGGGACTCCGCAGGCTGCAGGAACCAAACACCGAGCGGTTGGCAGAAGAGGTCTGGCATCCAGCGCAACCCACACCCAGGGGGCCAGGACATGCACTGCACAGCGGCAAGGGGCACTCCTCACACAGGCCACACTGTAGGTCTTCCCCCAGGGACAGTGCAGCAGGGCAGTCCCTCTTGAGGGGACAGAAGCCTGTGGTCCTGGCATTTAAAACTCCTAAGGTTCTGGCTAGGAAGACTGTTCCATGATTAGATGACAATAGAAACACCAGCAAAATACGAAAGGACATGCTGACTCCCGCTTTCAGAATAGGAATTCAGCGTTCGGCTCTGGACGCGGAGTTCCTTAGGATGTGAAAGCTCATCGCGTTCACTGAAGGAAGAGGAAGCGGGTGAGAGGTCAGTGGAAGACAGGGAAGGGAACTTCTAAAAGATCACAGGGTTGCTGAATTTTCCAAGCCCAGGCCTGCATTTCTCACAGGACAATTCTAGCTCTTGGGAAAGAGACCAAGTTCCAGACGGGAGGTGCTCCAAGTGGGGGTGGGGGGCTGCTAATTAACCACGGTCATGCACCACAGGCCGGGTCTATGTTACGGTGAACCCTAAAGGGCTGTCCACATTCCCTGCTACGAAGGAATTCTGCTGTATCGAAGGCTGCTTGAAAGAACAGTCCTTTTGTGTAGAAAGGAGAGGTAGATAAGTTGTCTGGTCCTCCAGGCACTTGTGGGAAGGGCACGGACTCGCACAGGATTTGATGTGCGGACAGGGGGGAGGCTGGCCTTGTTTGCGGGAGGCCAATATGGGAAAACAGAAAGTGTCCTGGACCTGGAACCAGACTCCTAAGTCCAAGTCTGGTCCTTGCCACTTCCAAACCATGTGACCATGGGGACACTGCAAAATTCAGTCTTGGAGGTCTTCAAACCATGAACACGGGAACAAGAATAAACCTAAGACTCCTCTCACTGGATAGCAGTGGTAGGAGGGCCCAGGCAAGTGACGCAGTGCTACGGAGATGCACGGTATCCTGCTCGTACCAACCCATAATAGTGAGAACTCGTGCTGATTTCTGGACGAGAGGGCTCTCTCCAGCCATAAAAGAGCGGCTATACCACTTGGCCCCTCTCGTACCATGAGGATGCAAAAATAGCTTCAGTTCCAAGAAACTGCTCAAAGTTTTTACAAACTGCTCCTGCCTCTTTTCCTTCCCAGCTCAGCCCCGCCGTTATTAGCAATCCGAGAAGAGACGCGCCACCGGCAGCCCAGGCCCCAGTCCCCAGGGCCACTCACCGTCACCACCACGTAGAAGGACCATACCACCGAGCTGAGATGAAAGATGACCAGCTGCCCAGATTCGTTGAACTTGCTGTGTTTGACCTTAGAGAGGTGAAGCCGTTTGCTGATTTTCTAAGGAATAAAGAGAATCCTGCATGTTAATATATGCAGGTGGATGGGTAATGCGTGGGCTTCGAACTCCCATTTCCCACCCATGATAGGGCAGCAGGTGGCCATGACCCGGGCTAGGCCGTGTAAGCCTGCTGTGTGCACAGAGCGCTCAGTTCAAGGCAAGCATTTTGAGAAAGTGGCAAGATGGAGGTCTTCAGCCTAGATGTAAAGAAAACATCCCCCGATCAGGCTAGAGGACAGACCCATAAGGATGCTGCCCTGCCATTTCAGGTGTGTGACACCCTCACATCATTAAGTGCTGCCGTCCCACGCGCTAAGAAGGCTGCGAGCGGGGACAGAAACCACGGTGTGTGGCAAGGGATGTCCAATCAATAGGACCAATCAGGGCACACAAATTAGGAAGCAAAGGGGCCCAGAGCTGCAGTCTCCTCTGGGGTGAGGCCCCACCGCCCGTGGCATCTCCCCAGCTTCTGATGTCAGGACCCACACACGTCACTCACATCTAAAATGTACTCTTGAACCACAGCATGCAGGATGATGGTGATGAAGACGTAGAACAAGATGGTGACCAGGTCCTTGGGCCCATAGTGGTAGTGCACGGTCTCACTATCTGTGGAGGTAAGAAGAGCCACGTCGGCATCCCTGGGCTGAGGAAGTGCTGTGGGACCCCAAACTGGAGACCTCTGAAGCAGAATGTGCCGTGCTGTACCCCTAGATGCAGAAGACAGTTTCGTCCCTAGAATCCTACCCAACCTCTGGACGCGGCCCTTGGGAAGTGCCGACGGGGAGGGTTATGCCATGATGACTACCTCCCCTGCCTCTGGGCAGGAGAGCACGGTGGTTAGGAGGCAGGGTGGGAGACAAGCAATCTCCAGCTCACCCTGGCTGTGTGACTAGGCAGAAGTAACCAACCTCTCTGAGCCGCTATTTCCTTCCCTGTAAGATGGGACTGCAGCCTTCAGTAGAGAAGCATGCAGTGGGGGCTAGAAGTGTGGACTCAGAAGCCTGAGTTTATATCACAGCTCTGTCATTTCCTATGTGACACTGGGACACCGCTCTATGTGACCTTTCTGTGCCTCAGTGTCCTTATCTGTAAAATGAGGGTAAAAGCAGTTCCCGCATCGTAGGGTTTCCCTGAGAATCAGAGGACTTCAATGCAAAGGGCTCAGAACTCTATCTAGCACACAGTAAGTGCTACAGACGTATTTGTGACTATTTGTGTTGTTGGGCTAGCGTGAGCATTAAATGAAATTATTTGTATGCGAGATGCTGATCACCGTGTCTACACCCACGGCGAGCATGCAATAAATGGTAGTTGGCTGAAGTATCACTTAATGGCAATAAATCAGACAAGAATCCCAGACGTACAAGCCTTGTAAAGCTCTGCGGTGGCAGCGTCGTGTTCCACGGACAGAGGAGGGTTTCTCCCTTCGTTCCAGCAGGCTAGGGGTGCCAGGGCTCGTGAACCCAGGCCTGGATCTCTGCCACTCGCACGCCGAGTCACACACCCATGAGTCATCGCTCTCGGCCGGGATGCATTTACCAGAAGGTAGACGGGGGTCGGGAGCTTCAGGGTGGCCACAGAACGGAGCAGAGCCACGCCCCGCCCTCTGCCACCCTGGACTTGGGAGAATGGACGGTCCACGGTGCCGAGGGGTGGGAGGGCAGCGAGCCCGGGAGCCCCGAGGTCAGACAGACTTGCCTGTTTCCTCTGCCACCGCCTTTCCACAAGGACCTGCCGTGAGGGGCCCCGGGCTAAGTGCCGAAGTGTGGAGAGGAGAGCCACTGGCCCAGCTTCGGAGCACGCAGACCGGTGAGGAGATGGACAAGCAAACGTACAATGACCCCACGGACAGGCACACGGGGCCAAGAGGTACACAGAGCGCCCCAGCGAGCCGCGGCAGGCCAGGGCCCAACACCGGCTGGGGTGGGGGTGGCGGGGGGGGGGGGAGGGACAGGACGACGTCGGAACCTGGGGGTAAGCACAGGTGGTCAAGCAGGGGAGGAGCATCTAGGCAGAGGCGGCAACATCTGCAGACGATGCAGGGGATGAGGCCGGGGTGGCGGGGGAGGCCACAGGGAATGCCTGGGTGCCCCGTGAAAGGGGGTGGACTTGATCCTGAAGGCAACACGGACACATCGGAGAATTCAGATTCAACACGCAAATGATGAAATATGGGTTTGGGGAAGTGGACTCCAGCAACGGTGAATGATGGCGTGCCTGGAGGTGAAGACACCGGTCAGGGGGGCTCTGCGCCGTGATCCACATCGGGACCCACAGAGGCCTGCAGTAAAGCAGGACGACGGCCATCGGTGAGAAGGGGCAGCACGAGGGCCCTCCCAGGGGCTGAGGGCTGGGCGGGGGTGCGTGGGGAAGAGGCAGGCATGGGGGCCGGAGAAGGCACTGGAGGTGGGAGGACAGCTGGGAGGACACTTGCCCCGCCTCCTTCAGAAGGGAGGACCAAAGCACACACACTCGATGGGGGCAGATTTTGAAACCATAAAATAAACACATGCAAAGTTTCGTCGAGACCAGCATTACCAGGCAAAATGGGATTTATATTCCACCAAACAAGCACGGTCCCAGAGTAGGGAGACACCACCTGTCAAGACTGGATTATCTTCTTTAAAGCCTCTTCAGGGCCACCTGTCGTTCTTCACCCCAAATACCATGGTTCCAAAGAGATGCGACCCTTGCTTTCGATCCCTCTTGAAACAAGAATGAGTGCGTGAATATAGTCGTTCATCCCTTCGCTGTTGAGAGCGACATGCGTGTTTTTCCATCAACAAATAGCCCAAGTGCACGGCTCCATTCTGGGTGTCAGGAGAAGACCATGAACAAGGTGGGCCCGGCCCTGCCCTCCTGGAGCATCGTGAGTGCACACCAAATCCTCACACTAAAAAACCGGAGGCTGAAACTACAACACAGCAGCAGCAAAACCCACACAAACCACCAGAGTAAAAAATGGGCAAAGGACTTGAATAGACATTTATCAAAAAAAGACATACGAATGGCCAACAGGTATATGACAAAGTGCCCACCATCACTATCATTAGGGAAATGCAAATCAAAACCATGATACAACCTCCCATCCATTAGAATGGCTACCTTTTTTAAAAAAAAAAAAAAACCACCAAAAGACAGGAAATAACAAGTGTTGGTGAGGACGTAGATAAATTGGAGCTTCTCTACACAGATTGTGGGAATGTAAAATGGGACAGTCACTATGGAAAGCAGTACGGTAGTTCCTAAAATATTAAAAATAGTAAACTCAAAATGGATGAAAGACCTAAACATAAGATCTGAAGCCATAAAAACTCCTAAACAAACACATAGGCAGTAATCTCTTGGACATCAGCCTTAGCAACTTTTTTTTGGATCTGTCCCCTGAGGTAAGGGAAACAAAAGCAAAAATAAACTATTGGGCCTACTCCAAAATAAAAAGCTTCTGCAGGACAAAGGAAATAAAACAAAAAGGCAACCTACAGAATGGAAGAAGGTATTTGCAAATGATATATCCAATAAGGGGTTAATATGCAAACTATATAAAGAATTTATACAAGTCAACACACACACAATAATGATCTGATTAAAAATGGGCAGAGGACCTGAATAGACATGTTTCCACAGAAGACATCCAGATGGCCGACACATGAAAAGATGCTCAACATCACTCATCAAAATCAAAAACCACAATGGGAGAATACATCACATCTGTCAGATGGCTAGAATCAGACAAGAAATAAGCGTTGGTGACAATGTGGAGAATAGAGAGCCTTGTGCACTGTAGTGGGAATGTAAATTGGTCCAACCACTGTGGAAAACAGTATGGAGGTTCCCCCCCAAAAAATAGAAATAGAACTACCATACAATCCAGCAATTCTACTATGGGTATTGACCCAAAGCAAATGAAATCACTCATTTGGAAAGATATCTGCACCCCTATGTTTACTGCAGCAGTATTTATAACAGCCACATTATGGAAGCAGCCTGAGGGTCCACTGAGAAGATGAATGGATAAAGAAGATGTAATCGGGTATTACTCAGCCATAAAAAAAGGAGATCTTGCCATTTGTGACAGTATGGATGGACCCTACGGGTATTATGCTAAGTGAAGTCAGAGAAATAAAAATACCTTATGGTTTCACTTATATGTGGCATGTAAAAAACAAAAAAACAACCAGACTCCTATATACAGAGAGCAAACTGGTGTCTGCCCGAGGGTGGGGGTGGCGGTGGGGGATGGGTGAAATAAGTGAAGGGGATTAAGAGGTACACCCCACCAGTTATAAACTAAGTCAGGGGGGTGAAAAGTACAACATAGGGATAGAGTCAATAACGTAATATCGTCGTATGGTGACAACACCTAGGGTGGTGAGCAGTGTTGTGTACAGAACTGTCCCATCACTATGTTGTACACCTGAAACTAATACAACATTGTAGGTCAGCTATATTTCCATTAAAAAAAATTAAAAATAGAGTTACCGTAGGATCCTGCAATTCCACTTCGGGGTACATGCTCAAAACAACTGAAAGCCGGATCTCCAAGTACTATTTGTGTACCCATGTTCATAGCAACACTTTTCACAATAGCCAAAGGTAGAAATGACCCAAGTGTCTATTGACGGATGGATGGACAAACAAAATGCAGTATATAGACCCACAAAAGAATATTACTCAGCCTTAAAAGGGAAGGAAATCCTGTCGTGGGCTATGGCACAGATGAACCTGCAGGTGTATGTAGTCTGATTCATAGACACAAACCAGAACGCTCGGGAGCGGGGGCCGGAGGGAAACGGGGAGTTGCTAGTTAATAGCCACAAAGTTGTGGTTCTGCAAGAATAGGGTTCTGGAGATGGGCTGCTCGACAGCGTCAATGTATTTAACACTACTGAACTGTACACTTAGAAATGGGGACGATGGCAAATTTTATCCTCTATTTAAATTAAAAACCCACCCCCAGTGGCCAGGTGTTAGGTAAGTACTCTGACCAAAGGCTGAAGGGGAAGGAACAGGGAGCAGAAGCATCACTCGCTCAAGGAGGGGACACAGCCGAGCTGTGCAGGGGGAGAGCGCTGGCGAGGGCAGAGGCCCCAGGCAGATGGGGTGGGGGGGTGGGGATGAGGTTGGAGCAGGGGTCTGGGAGGCTGCAGAGGTGGGAGGGCCAGCTCATGACCTTCAGGTCCCCTGACAGGTCCCGGCAAGGTCTGAAAGGCACTGGCAGGCTCCTGAGGCTTTCAGGCCCGTATTTATAAAGCTCACTCTTCCTGCCACATGGAGAAGAACTAGAGAAGCGTGCACAGAAGGCAGGAGGGCATGGTGGCAGAGCCACGGAGAGAAGACACATCCGGATAGATGTGGGTGATGGAGCGGCCCTGGGGAATGGTTCTCAAGTTCCTTCTGGAACCTCATCGGCACTCTGGAGCCTTCCTTCATGGTTTCAGCATTCTGCGACATGTGTTATTCTGTTTGATCTCATGAGATGGGCAAGGAGAGCAGCGGAGGACACGGGGTTCAGAAAGGTAAGGGACAGGAGCCCTTCTCAGGGCTCCCAGGGCCCCAGCCCAGCCACCAAACACCACCTCAGGGCCAACCTGACCCACTCACCCCCACCCCTTGTCCCGCATCCTTACTGGTGATGATCCATTCCCCTGAGGTCCTTCTCCTAGTCTGGTAACAAGTAGCAGCATCCATAAATACTCAAAAGCTGTGATCTGATTCATACACAGTATCTCTGGTGCTTTCCCCTGATCCGCTATCTCCCCACTTTTGATCAAAGCAGGGAAGGAAACTGGTTTGACGGTTTGGCTCCTTCTGCTCTCCACAGAGCCAGAGAGGCTGGAACTTTGTGATCTTCCAGGAGGCCATAAACCTATACTAGTTTTGCAGAAAAGTAACTTGAAGCATGTCTCTGAGCTATTAGACCAGAGAGGCCCCCCTGGTCACAAGTCGCAGCAAAATGCCGACAGGTACCAGGTGGATAACCCAAACGAGCAAAGCAATCCAGGTCTCGCCAGATCACACCTTTCAGCACAGAGGTCCGCTGCCTTAGACAGCAGACATCGCCCCTTCCACAGTACAGCTGTAAACAGAGCGCCCTCTTGGTCTATCGTTCACCTTCCTGCTTTGAGAGAGGGACACGTTTAAGAAATAGCCACTTTCCTATAAAGAAGGCGTGGTATACACACACACAGTGGAATATTACTCAGCCATCGAAAAGAAGGAACTCTTGCCATTTCCAACGACATGGATGGAGTTACAGTACATTACGCTAAATGAAAGCAGTCAGAGAAAGACAAAAACCAGATGATCTCACTCCTATGTGGAATTTAAGAAAACAGATGAACATATGGGAAGGGGGAGAAAGGAGAGAGGGAAACAAGCCATAAGAGACCCTTAACGACAGAGAGCAAACTGAGGGCTGATGGAGGGAGGTGGGGGAGGATGGGCTAGGTGGGGGATGGGTATTTAGGAGGGCACTTGTTATGATGAGCACTGGGTGTTGTATGTGTCGAATCAGTGATTTTTACTCCAGAAACCAATATTGCACTGTATGTTCACTAAAATTTAAATTTTAAAAAAGTTCTCAGTATAAGAAAAAAAAATATATCCACTTTCTTTTCCACCTTACTAAAAGACAGTTAAAGGGGCGCCTGGGTGGCTCAGTCATTAAGCGTCTGCCTTCGGCTCAGGTCATGATCTCAGGGTCCTGGGATCGAGCCCCACATCGGGCTCCCTGCTCAGCGGGAAGCCTGCTTCTCCCTCTCCCTCTGCCTGCCGCTCTGCCTACTTGTACGCTCTGTCAAATAAATAAAATCTTTTAAAAAATAAAATAAAAGACAATTAAAACTGGAATACACAGTAACTGACAGGTAGTCTCGATGTCAGGGATGCTAGAGGGGAGGGTGACTGTGGGAAGCCACAAAGCGTATGTCCCCCGGGGGTGATGAAGGAGTAGGAAAGGTGCTCCTCAGAGACTGTGGCCAGGGGAGGGGTGCAGCCCAGTGTGGCCAGATTCCTGATATTCCAGAAGCAAAAAGAAAAATTTTTACATGAAATCATCTGATTTAAAAATATTGGGGACTAATTCAAAATTATAGAAAAAAAAAACCACTTCATGGGCCAACACCCGACTAGCCAAAGAAAATAAATCTGCAGGCCAACTCTGACCATGGGCCACCAATATGGAGCCTCCAGCCTACATGACCCCTGACACCCTTCCTCCTATGCACCGCCCCCCCCCCCCACCCAAGTATGTCAATATGCCCTTCCGTAGGAATCAATCCAACTTCGGAAGAAAGCACCTTCAGTACTGATCTTCCAACTGTAGATGCATTATTCCTCTCCCATCAAACGTGGCATTTGCTTGGCTTATCTCTGATCACGGTTTAAAAAGAGAGCTAGAGTCATCAATACGAGCCTTGGCTGTTTTGACCACCTCTGTCAGCAGCTGTCCCTTGACGGGAGTAACGTTCTTATGGACATCCTGTTTTGCTTCCTATGACTAAGAGATACATTCCCGTTTCCTTTGGTGTCACCTGTAAGCAGCTTCTGCCGTCTGCCTTACGTGTACCCATCTCGTCCGGGTACTCCCGTGCGGTCTCTCACGTCTTCCTGTGACTTGAGCTGGTTGGTGGCCACCTGGAGCCAACCTAGCCACCTTTCAGATCCTTAGAGTCTGGGTATCTGCCAACGAGCCTTGCGCCTGTGTGTGAAAAGCTGGCTGTTCCGAGAGCATCGCTGCACAATCCGGCCGTCTCTTGGTTCCTGGTGCCCTTCCTAATGCCTGCACACCCAGGATGACAAAATGCACTTTCTGCGGGTTTCTGTGCTTACGGCCAACTCTGTTTCCACGTTATTTTGAAGTTCTAAAAGAAGAACTTAGGGGTGCCTGGGTGGCTCAGTGGGTTAAGAAGTCTGCCTTCGGCTCAGGTCATGATCCCAGGGTCCTGGGCTCGCGTTCCCGGTCAGTGGGGGTCTGCTTCTCCCTCTGCCCCTCCCCCCGCTTGTGCTCTCTCTCTCTCTCTCTCTCTCTCTCTCTCTGGCACGCTCGCTCTCAAAATCTTAAAAAAATTAAAAAAGACCTTAGATATGAAAAAAAAAAAACCACCACAAGGAAAATCAAGAGGCAAATGATCACCTAGGGGGAAAATATTCGTAATTCAGATGATAAATGAAAGACTAATCTTGCTAATATGTAAAGAGCTCCCACCACTTGAGGGTAAAAAGATCAAAACTGCAACAGAAAAATGCACAAAGATATGAACAATTCACAAAGAGATGGCCCTTATGCATTTAAAAAGATGCTCAACCGTACACCGAAGAGAAATGCAAATTAAAACTACAGTGAGCTACCATTTCATACCTATCAGATTGGCAAAAATCCAAAGCTTGACAATATACTCAGGCTCTCTTTCACACACCACTGATGAGAATGCAAAATGGACCCCCTCTTCGGAAGGGCAATTTGGCAATTTCTATCGAGATTACAAGTGCATCCGCCCTTTGATGTGGCAACTCCACTTCTGGGAATTTATCTTACAGTGATACCTGCCATGTTCAAAATGACATGTGTACAAGGTTATGCAGCGCAGCACTGTTTTTAACAATAAACTAACGGCAGCAATCCACGTGGTTTTCATCTACTGGGGCCTGGGTACACAGATCCTCGTTCTAACGCACTGGGGCTACTCAGAGTGTGGCTGCAGACCAGCAGGACCAGCATCAGCTGCGAGCCTGGAGATGAACGCTCGTGCAATCCACCCCAGACACTCCGGGGAAGGCCCCGGACTTCACGCTTAATGAATCTCCAGGTGATTCTGATGCATACTAAATTTAAGAAGCACCAACATAAACAATGGAGCTATTTTTAAAAATGAGAGCCCAAGATCAAAAACAGGGGAAACTACTCAGGAGATTTAGACAGCAGAGTAATGGTCGCTTTGGGAAGGGGTACTGGCTAGGAGGACGCTGGGAGTGCCGTATCCTGATCTAGGTGATGGTGGCATGCGTGCGCACCTGCGTACACATTCACCAAGCTGGGCCCTTAAAGAAAGTGTGCTTCACAGCACGTGCTATACCTCAGTACGGTTTGTGAGGAGAACAATGAGGCTCTCTACATGTCGCCATGGAAGGATATCCAGGACCGATTACTCAGTGGGGGGAGAAAGCAAGGTACAGAACACACAGTATTCTACCAGTTCTAGGAGAAAGAAGAGAAAAGAAACATGCGTATTTGTGTGTGCATAAAGAAACACTGGAAGGTGAGAGGAGAAATCCAGGAAGGGCACACAGGAAACAACAGGGATTACCCACAGGGGACGGGGCTGTCAAAGGAAGAGTTCAGGGTGCGAACAAGACTTTCACTCTGACTTTTTTGACAGGTGAGTGTAGTTTCTACTCAAAAAGTAATCTTTAAGTAAATACATGTTCAAATTCTTCCACTTTGTACAAATTAAATTAAGAAGTGGTATCTTTCCCACCTCATTCCCCCCGCCCCCGACCCCCACCCCCACCCACAGGGACCCAGACCAGGCATGGAGAGACCTGAAGCTCATTTCTGGAGCTGCCCGTCGCCAGTCATGTGATCCAGGGTCTCCCTGCCCGCACTCACCCGCCCTGGACAATGAGGATCATACCATCTACCCTATACCATCAAAGGTAGAAGGATGAAATAGATAACTGACTTATAAACTGTAAAGTGCTACACAAACAGAGGGGATCATTATGACCACTTCCGCCAGAATCCGAAGATAAAAGAACATAACTGTCACCATGTACCACACACAAAAGGTACTCCCACGAGGGAGCTTATTTAGGATAAAGATTACGAACAACCGCCCTAAGCCACTTATTGAGCACATGCTCTGTGCCAGGCGCTTGTAGTGAACACATCTTATAGGTGGCATCATTCGCCTCTCACAGGAATCCGGAGTATTATGCCCATTTTACAGACCCGGCAGCTGAGGTCTAGAGGCCAGCAGCTAGTGAGGGGTGTGCCAAGCCCCCCAGCATGCGGCCAGTGGCAGGAGGCCAAGCCTGCTGGCTTTCTGACTCCCCTTCAAATCATACAGACGGTGCATCCGTTAAACCCTGAAGGCCTGCCTCCTCCCCGAGGCGCCAGGAGATGAGTGCGTCTGAGGACAGGCGTGGGGCACAGGGCCTCAAAGGGCAGCATCCTGCAGCATCCTGACCTCCACTCCTACTCCGTCCGGCCAGGCTGCCAGGCCATGCCCTCACCGGCCTCCCGACCCGGAAGATGGGGCCAGCGGCATGAGAACCACAAGCACCACCGAGGTGCTCACATGCACGCAGCTGTTCGGAGTCGACTGTGGCTCCCCCCACCCCAAAATGATTCAGCTGAAGTCCTAACCTCTCCCACCTCAGAACAGGACCTCCCTGGACACAGGGTCTTTACAGAGGTCATCCAGTTACAGTGCAATTATTAGTGTGGGCCCTAACCCAATCTGACTGATGTCCTTACAAAAAGGGGAAACTGGTCATATAGACACACACACACACACACGCAAGATGGCCATCCGTACGCCAAGGAGAGGCCTGGAACAGAACCTTCACTCAGGGCCTTCAAATGAACCAACCTGCCGACACCCTGATCTTGGAACTTCTAGCCTCCAGGACTGTGAGACAATAAATTTCTGTTATTGAAGCCACTCAGTCTGTGGTCCTTTGTTACGGCAGCCCTAGCAAAAATTACGTGCCTTCATACGATCCTTCCTCACGCCCCCCTCCACCCAGTTAACTGAGGATCGAGCAGAGGACTTGTCAAGGTTACCATTTTAACCCCGTATTACCCGACTCGGGATACATTTTTGCCAATTTTCTAGTAAAATAGGTAAGAAAAGGATATTTTCATGAAGTGAGAGAAGCAGTAAAGAGAATTTGGAAATAAAGGGCCTAACTTTGGAATTGTTTTCTTGAAGTACCATTCCTTTTTACAAGGCTGCAAACCCCCCGCCCCAGGGCCTTCAGGGAAGAAATACAGCAATAACTCCTAGGTGCCAAGCACACACTCAGTCCCTGCTGCAGTTTACAAACATGAGGCTTCTATCTACAACCCACCTGAGCAGACAACACGCAGCACGCGGAGAACACCTACAGGAAGGGAAAGCGTGAGCTTTAAAAAAAAAAAAAAAAAAAAAATTCATTGAGAGCCATAAAGGAAAAATAACTCAAGGATCACATACAAAAGAAAAAAAAGAAAAAGAAAAAGAAAGAAAGACCTAGAATCACAGCTTTTTTCCTCCCCCTGGATAAAAATAACAATGTCAACAAGTGCACTGTTAATTAGGAATGAAATTTCAGTAGGAACTGAATAAGAAAACAATTATCAAAGCTAGATAGACAAGATTGGATCAGGAAAGGCGAGAATGTGAAGAAGTAAAAACGTGGGGTGGGGTCTGGATCAGAGGGTGTGGGGGAGGGAAGGGAAAGGGCAAGAAAATTCGCCAAGAGAAGAGGAGGCAGCAGGTCAAGGACGCCATTGCTAGGCTTCTGGCTGGTGAGCCCTCAGCCACAGCCACTCAGGGGTTCCACTTACTTAAACCTCTAGAACCGCACACTGAAGGGGATGAATGCTCTGGGCTGTAACAGGCAAATGGAGAAAATCAGGTCTAGGCTGGAAGGGGTCACTGGAGGTTCTGACGTGTTCACCTTGTGAAAACTCACTGAGCTGACCACTTATGGTTTGTCCACTTTTCTACACAATTGTTAGGCTTCGATAACAGGGGCCCTGGCGTGAAGGTGTCCTCCCCCAGCCCCAAATTCACATGTTGGAGTCCTAATGTCCTCACGTCAATGTAAAGGTGTTACAGGTCGGGGCCTTCGGGAGGTGCCTGGGTCACGAGGTGAAGCCTTCGTGGATGGGGCTGGGCCCTTACAAGGGAACCCACAGCGCTCCCTGCCCCCCCCAACCCTGTCAGGAGGCCCCAAGACGTCTGTGCCTGGAAGAGGGCCCTCACCTGACCCTGCTGGCACCCTCACCTCAGACTTCCAGCCTCCAGACCGGGGAGAAGGAAGTTTCTGTTGTTTTTAAGCCACCTAGTCTGTGGTAGTTTGAGCAGACCAAATAGAGGAAGGCAGTAAGTTCGAGAACAAGTTTCAGTTTACGGATGGGGGTCACTGGCTACCAGTCCTGGGTCAGAGGCTCCCCACTCTTTTTCAGATGGTTGACCAATAAGGCCAGGGACACTGGGGAATGTGGGTTTTTTTCTTATTCATACAGACAGGACTCTAGGGCCAAAGGGAATCTTGGGGGCCGTTTGGCCCGAGGGTCCAGGACAGAGCCAGGTCTTTGCCTCCCTGGTGGGCCCCCCCCCACCACCACCCCACTTGGCAAACCCAGCCTTCCCACGGCTTGCCCGGGCCCTGGTGCTGCATGGGGTGGGAGCAGCCCAGCCTGTGGTGGATCCCTGGGAAGGTCTGTGTGTCTCAGCCCCCTCAGGGGAAAAAGGATGGGGCCAGGCTAGGTGAGCCTCGAGTATCCTCCAGCTGGGTAGGCCGCAGGTCCAGGGTGGGGAGCCTGCTCTGTCTCCACCTCCAGAGCCACTGCTGCCCACCTGTCTCTTCCCTTTTGTCCCCCACAAGCTTATCTGACAAACAGGGGCTCAGTCTGATACGTGATGCCAGTCTTTCAAGGACGTGATACGAGCAGGAGACAAGACTAATTCCTGCCAGGCAGCGCAGGGAACAAAAACACGCTGAGCCCTGGACAAAGGCGTTCAGCTGAACGAGGCCTGAGAACCATCTGTCTGCGGGGCTTTTACAGCAGCGTGCGTCTCGTCCTACCAGGACCACGAGAACCACGGCCAGGCTCTGGCGGGGGAGGCCCCCGGCCTTTGCATCCCTAGCTACAAAAGGTCGCCCGGCAGCTGGGGGCGATAAAGCCACCGAGGACCACGCGAGCCAGGGATGTGTCCTCGTCACCTCTGAGGACGACAAAACAAACCCTTCTCCTGAAGGGGTCCCTCAGCCTCGCTGATCGAGGGGTGCAAGAACAGGCTCAGGAACGTACAGCTGCCGTGACCCTGCCCACACTGCCTTACAACGTGGCCATGACTTCTTGGGGAGCTATGGCCCAGCTCGAAACCACATCTACCCCGTGGTACTCCTCACCGCCCTCCACCACCACCCGCGCCCCCCGCCCCCGGAGACCAAAGAGTTCTAGAAGAACCAAAACTGGAAGAGCACAGAAACATACAAACGAGTTACAGGACCGAGTGGGTCTCCGTGTCTTACCTTTGAGGTCCGAAGCACAGGGTCGGTTCAAAGCCTGCCTGGTGCTTTTTAGGCAAGGCACTGATAACAGCACTTTTCCGTCTTTACAGGAATCACCTGTGGCTCTCCTTAAACAGCAAGATCTGGGGGCGCCCGAGTGGCTCAGTCCATTAAGCGGCTGACTCTTGTTTTCCACTCAGGTCATGATCTCAGGGGCCTGGGATCGAGCCCCGCATTGGGCTCCATGCTTGGCCGGGAGTCTGCTTGAGATTCTCTCTCTCCCTCTGCCCCTCCCCCTGCTCAAGTGCCAGCACACTCTCTCTCTCTCAAATAAATAAATCTTAAAAAAAAAAGCAAGATCTGACAC
Organism: Halichoerus grypus; assembly: GCF_964656455.1. Lineage (NCBI taxonomy): Eukaryota > Metazoa > Chordata > Mammalia > Carnivora > Phocidae > Halichoerus > Halichoerus grypus. The sequence goes on along the minus strand of NC_135720.1, from coordinate 97,359,745 downwards.
AGTAGTTGTGTGGTGGGGCCTGGGAGCCTGCATGTCTAAAAACTTCCCAGGTAGGGCGCCTGGGTGGCTCAGTTGGTTAAGCGACTGCCTTCGGCTCAGGTCATGATCCTGGAGTCCCCGGATCGAGTCCCGCATCGGGCTCCCTGCTCTGCAGGGAGTCTGCTCCTCCCTCTGACCCTCCCCCCTCTCATGTGCTCTCTCTCTCATTCTCTCTCTCTCAAATAAATAAATAAAATCTTTAAAAAAAATAAAAAAAATAAAAAAAATAAAAACTTCCCAGGTAATGTGAATGGTGCAGGTCCAAGGACAATTTGAGGGGCAAGCACTTAAGAGGACTCTCGGGGCTTCCTGCAATCAGAAAACACATGGGCTTGAGACCGTGACCATAGCTCTCAATTTTGCAGATGAAAGATGGAGACAACAAATGTTAAACAGTTCACCCAAAACAAGGGAGCAAATTAGCGGCACAACCCAAAACAACCTTATAAATGTTAAGCCCATTTGGGGTCACTTGTTCTAGATCAGATGAAAAGCTAGCAGGCCTTGAGTCATTCGGCAGATTAGTGGCACAACCCAAAACAACCTTGTAAATGCTCAACCTTGTAAAAACCCATCCGGAGTCACCTGCTCTGGATTAGACGGAAGGGTCTGTCTGTGTAAAGAATCTTCTGAGCTTTTACTGTCTGTGTAAAGAATCTTCTTCTGAGCTTTTACATTCTATTTCTGGCCATAACACCAACACGCTGTGGTATTTTAATCAGAAAGAAGACTCGGTGTCTAATGGTAAGGCCAAAAACTGGACATTTTATTCCTTGCCAGATAAGGGTGTGTGGTTGCCAGATAAAACACAAGACGACTGGGGTACCTGGGTCAGTTAAGCGCCCAACTCTTGGTCTCAGCTTAGGTCTTGATCTCAGAGTTGTTGAGTTCAAGCCCAGCCCAGAGTGGAGCCTACTTAAAAAAAAAAAAAAAAAAAAGACCAGTTAAATTTCAGATAGATAAAGAATTTTCTAGTATAACTATGTCCCATGTATAATCTGGGATATACTCATACAAAAAAGAAAAAAGAAAATACTGTTTATCTGAAATTCAGATTTAACTGGCAGTCCTGGATTTCTGTTTGCTAAGTCTGGCAACCCTGACAGGGTAGCAAAATGCGAATAAGGACAGCAGGGATTTGGTAATAAGGAACACTTCCTGCTTCATTGCTGTTGACTTTAAAGAAAAACACAAAGATGAAGCATGACAGGCATTCCATCAGGATGCGCACAACTTATTACTACAAGAGTAATGCCCATCTCTCTGAATGGGGCTTAATCTTCTTAGCCAGCTCATTATAATGAGACAAAATCATACATTTATGGCTGGTATTATGAGTTGAATTGCATCCCTGCAAATTCATCTGTTGAAGTCCTAACCCCCGCCACTTCAGAACGTGACCTTATTTAGAAATAGAAGCGTAGCAGATGCCATGAGTGAAGATGAGGTCACAGTGGGGTAGAGTGGGCCCCTAATCTAATGTGACTGATGTCCTTATAAAAAGGGGAAACGTGGATGCGGAGACTGACATGCACGCAGAGCAAATGCCATATGAAGACAGGCGTTCTGCAGCCACAAGCCAAGGAACCAGAAGCCAGGGCTGAGCCTGCAGAGGGAGCGTGGCCCTGCTGATGCCTTGACCTTGGACTTCTTGCCTCCAGAACTGTGAGACAATGAATCTCTGTTGGTAAGCCACCCAGTTTGTGGCACTTTTGTGACCTTAGCCCTATACACAGATGCAGGGAGCTGGGAGGAGGGAAGAGAGAAGGAGAGAGGCATTTACCATTAGCTATTGTCCGCAGAACTTGAAAACCTCAGCCAAGGAAAGACATGGGGATTCAGAGATGGGAGACCGCTTTCTATGAACACAGCCACTGCTCTACTAAATGTCCAATTTAAGGGACGCCTGGGTGGCTCAGTCGGTTAAGTGTCTGCCTTCAGCTCAGGTCATGATCCCAGGGTCCTGGGGTCGAGTCCAACTTCGGACTCCTTGCTTAGTGGGAGTCTGCTTCTCCCTCTCCCGCTCCCCCTGCTCTTGCGCTCTCTCTTTCTATCTCAGATAAATAAAATCTTTTTAAAATAAATAAATAAATGTCGAATTGAAAAACAAATAAATAAATGTTGAACTGAGCAAGTTACACATAATTTAAAGAAACCTTAGAAACCGGAATTTACCCAGGTTATACAAAAAGGATACGTTCCCAAGCACCCTCAGCCTTAAAGAGACTTGGGAGGAGGGCTCTAAAAATCACAACCTCAACAGACCTGTTATTGTGAACTGCTGTTTTCCCATGAGAAGTTTGCTTTCCTCCCGTACTTACAAACCAAACATGACCGTACCGAGCTGGTGCTTAAGGAGGCCCAACACAAAATTAAGCAGGCCGTTCTGATTTCATTGCTTCTCTTGATTATTTGCTTGTCATATTTCAACTTGCCCCAAATGGCAAGATTTAAGCAAGAGATAGGCTATTTAACAATACTTTATCCTCTCTTTCTAAAGTAACTGAAACCTCCTCATTTCAGTATGGATTATAATGTAAATGTACCTTCACCTTTACCCAGGCCTTCTTCTGGCCTGGAGGAGGATGCCAGGAGCAGAATCCAATAACCCCACCCTAGAAAAATGCCAAACCCAGCTGGCTCCAGTCACACTGGTCTTCGTTTTCAGGCACTAGAACGTGCCAAGATATTTGTTTCTCACTTGAGGCCTTCACACATGCTAATCCCTGTGCCTGGAATGTTCTTTCTCTTGCCTGGACTCTCTCCCTATGCCCCCAACACAACTTATCACACATACTCGGCTCCAATATCAGCTTCTCAGCAACAGCTTCTGTCCTTACTTTTTCATTTTTCTTTATCACACATAAGCTTATCTATTCCCTTCACCACCCCTACCACAACCATAATTTTTTATTATTTACTTGCTTATTATCAATCCCTCCCTAATAAATGGTGAGCTCCAGGAATCAGAAATCAGACGTGTTCTGTGCACCAAAAATAGACACACAGATCAATAGAATAGAAGAGAGAGCCCAGAAATAAACCTACGCTTATATGGTCAATTAATCTATGACAAAGGAGGCAAGAATATACAATGGGGGAAAGACAGTCTCTTCAATAAATGGTGTTGGGAAAACTGGACAGCCACATGCAAAAGAATGAAACTGGACCACTTTCTGACATCACACACACAAATGTGGGACCTAAAACCATAAAAATCCAAAAAGAGAACACAGGCAGTAATTTCTCTGACATGGGCTATATCAACATTTTTCTAGAAATGTCTCCTGAGGCAAGGGAAACAAAAGCAAAAGCAAACTATTGGGACTACACCAAAATAAAAAGCTTCTGCACACCCAAGGAAACAGTCAACAAAACAAAAAGGCAGCCTACAGAATGGGAAAAGATACTTGCAAGTGATCTATCTGGTAAGGGGCTAATATCTAAAATATGTAAAGGACTCCTACAACTCCATGCCAAAAAAAAAAATAATAATAATCTAATTGAAAATGGGTAGAGAACCGGAACAGACATGTTTCCAAAGAAAACATACAGATGGCCAACAGACGCGTGGAAAGTAGCTCAACATCACCAATCATCAGGGAAATGAAAATCAAAACAATGAGAGAATACCTCACACTTGTCAGAATGGCTAGAATCAGACACAAAACTAACAGGTGTTGGTGAGGATGTGGAGAATAGGGAATCCATGTGCACTGCTGGTGGGAGTGTAAATTGGTCCAACCACTGTGGAAAACAGCATGGAGGCTCCTCAAAAAATTAAAAATAGAAATACCATATGACCCAATAATTCTACTACTGGATACTTACCCAAAGAAAGCAAAAACACTCATTCAAAAAGATATATGCATCCCTATGTTCATTACAGCATTATTTATAGTAACCAAGACATGGAAGCAACCAAAGTGTTCATCCATAGATGAATGAATAAGGAAGACGTGGGGCATATGTGTGTGTGTGTGTATAATAGAAAGAGAGAACAGAATATTACACAGCCATAAAAAAAAAAAATGAGATCTTGCCATTTATGACAACAAGGATGGACCTAGAGGGTACCACGTTAAGTGAAATAAATCAGAGAAACACAAATACCATATGATTTCACTTATATGTGAAATCTAAAAAACAAAGCAAATGAATAAACAAAAAGCAGAATCAAGGACTCCTGGGTGGCTCAGTTGGTTAAGCGTCTTGACTCTTGACCCCAACTCAGGTCTTGATCTCAGGGTTGTAAGTTCAAGTCCTGCGTTGGGCTCCACACTAGGCATGGAGCCTACTTAAAAAAAAAAAGAAGAAGAAGAAGAAGAAGAGGAGGATTGGAAGAGGAAGAAGGAAAAAAAAATGAAAAAAGAGCAGAATCAGACCTATAAATACAGAGAACAAACTGTATTGTTCTCTGATGGTTACCTGAAGGGAGAAGGGAAGAGAATGGGCAAAATGGGGGAAGGGGAAGGGGAGACAGGCTTCTAGTTATGGAAAGAAGGGTCACAGGAAGAGAAGCACAGCATAAGGAATGTAGCCCGTGATACGGCAACAGCACCGAATGCTGACAGATGGCAGCTACACTTGCGGTGAGCCTAGCACAAGGTATAAACTTGTCTAATCGCTAAGTTGCACACCTGAAACTAACGTAACATTGTATGTCAACTATATCCAAATAAAAAAATTGAAAAATTAAAATTAAAAATTAAAATTAAAAACTTTAATTCATTTCACTCTCTGCTTGCTTGTTCATGGTTTCCCAGAACTCAGATGTAATTCTTACCTCTTTGCTCATCTACAAATAGGTCATACCCCTCCCAGATTGCTTTTTAATGAAAATTTAAAATAACAATTTCTTTAAAAAAAGAAGAAAAGAAATCAGACATGTTTTGTAAATTAAATTAACACCCAGGGCTTAGAGCACAGGAGGCACACAAACATTCGTCTGGATTGATCAATTAATTAATTATTTAAAACAAACAAATGAGGGGCACCTGGGTGGCTCAGTCGGTTGAGCATCCAACTCTTGATTTCAGCGCAGGTCATGATCTCAGGGTCCTGGGATCGAGTCCCATATTGGGCTCCACGCTCAGCCAGGAGTCTGCTTGAGGATTCTCTCTCTTCCTCTCCCTCTGCCCCTCCCCCTGCCTCTCTCTCTCTCTCAAATAAATAATCTTTAAAACAAAACAAAATAAATGAGAGCATGATATGATCAACAGCGGCAAACCTCTAAATCCTGGTGGGAAGCTCTTTATGCTCAGAGGTTCCAGGTTCAGCCCTGGAGCCAGAAGTCTACCTTCTCATCCCAGCAGGAGATGGACTCTTTGAGGATATCACTTGTCTGCTAATTTCTCTGGGAAAGTTTCAGACTCAGAAATCGACCCTCCACTCGTGATCTGGCTTTACAAATGCAGGCATATCTCATTTTATTGCACTTCGCTTTACTGCACTTTGCAGACACTGCATTTTTTTTACAAATTGAAGGCTTAATGGCCACCCTGTGTCAAGCAAGTGTATCGGGGCCATTTTCCCAACAGCATTTGCTCACTTGCCTCTGTGTCACATTTTGGTAACTCTTAAAATATTTCAAAGGCTTCTGTTATTATTATGTTTGCTGCGGTCATCTGTGATCAGAGATTACAACTCACTGAAAGCTCAGATGATGGTTAGCATTTGTTGGCGATAAACTTTTTACTTAAGGTGCGAATCTGCTTTTTAGACATAATGCTATTGCACGCTTAACAGGCTAGAGTGTAGACACAGCTTTTATATGCATGGGAAAACCAAAAAGTTCATCTGATATGCTTTACTGCACTATTCATTTTACGACAGTGGTCTGGAACCAAACCCACAGTATCTCTGAGGCCCTTCCTATAATAAAAGCATGCCCTGGTCACACGCACATCAGCTGCTGTGGTCCCCAGGACAATAGTTTCTCATGCTAAATTAATAAAGCAGTGTTGGGTTATGACCTGGCTTCCCATATAAATGGACTTCAGGGAGAAATGCAATGAAAATACCAACACAACATTCGATAGCTGGATCTCTCTTTATAAATTAATAAATCGGCATCCTGACACTAAAAAAAAAAAAAAAAAAGCCTCTCCATTTTAAATTTGAAAAAAAAAAACCTTAAAAGCTTAGGAGTTATGGGTCATAAGAATTAGATGACAGAGGGTATTTTGGCAATGCATATAGAAAACCTTTAAAATGTACATAGTACTTGACCCAGAAATTCAAGTAGTAGGAATGTATCCCGAGAAAATAATCAGAAATGCATGTTAAAATTTAGTCCCAAGAATGTTTACTGTAGCACTGTCTACAACAGAAGCTGGAAACTTAAATATCCAATAATATGGGATTGAATAGATAATTTGTGGTAATCTCTATTAAGAAATACTCTGCAGCTGGGGCACCTGGGTGGCTCAGTCGGTTAAGCAACTGCCTACGGCTCAGGTCATGACCCTAGGGTCCTGGGATCGAGTCCTGCATCAGGCTCCTTGCTCAGCAGGGAGCCCGCTTCTCCCTCTCCCACTCCCCTGCCTGTGCTCTCTCTCTCTGTCAAATAAATAAATAAAATCTTTAAAAAAAAAGGAAATGCTCTGCAGCTTTTCAAAATATCTTACTGAATAGAATAATAATTAATGGCATGGGAAGAAGGCTCATCATATACTAAAAGCAAAAATAATGGGTTATGAATCAATACTCATGCACTGCAGTAGTTAGCTGGGTGGTGGTGTCATGTGTGATTTCTATCTTCCTATGTTTATCTGCATTTTATAAATTTCCTCTGAGTGTCATGTATCACACAATGTATATATAAAACCTTTAAAATGTGCATAGTACTTGACCCATTCATGTATTTTGAAAAATGTTTATCTACAAATATAAATTTTAACCAGTCACAAAAAGACAAACACTCTATGATTCCACCTACATAAGCTACCTAGAGTAGTCAAATGAGAGAGGCAGGAAGTAGCACGGGCGGGGGTGGAGTGGGGAGTTACTGTTTAATGAGTACGGAGTTTCAGTGCTGCAAGATGAAGAGAGTTCTAGAGATGGGCAGTGGTGATGGTTGCACAACAGTGTGAATGTGCTTAATGCCCCTGAACTGTGTACACTTAAAAAGGGTTAATATGGTAAATTGTGTGTTGTGTATTTTATCACAATTTTCTTTAAAACAAAACAAAATAAAACAGGAAAAAAAAAAGGGGGCGCCCAGGTGACTCAGTCGGTTAAGCGTCTGACTCTTGATTTTGGCTCAGGTCATGATCTCAGGGTCCTGGGATCGAGCTCCAAGTTGCTGGGCTCTGCGCTCAGCGGGGAGTCTGCTTGAGGATTCTCTCTCCTTCTCCCTCTGCCCCTCCCCCTGCTCGTGCTCGAGTAAATCATCTAAGTACCCCTGGATCTAGAGGTGTCTTAGTTACTAGGATTTTCAAGAGACAGGAGTAGCTCATGTAACACCTGTGTGTCGACTTTACTTCAATTTTAATAAAAGAGCCGAAGGGCAGGAGCAGAGAAGGCAGAATGTGACTTCAGGCCGCATGGCACCGAGCGCCACAACCCACGGTGGCCGCCAGGGCTGGAGCACGCCTCGGGATGAGCAAGTGTTGGCCTTGTTTCCTGACCACCTGCACTGGCCATGGGGGCTCCTGTCTCTCCTCTCCTGAGCATGGAGTTCTCCTCCTCTCTCGCTAGCGCCCCTCAGCTTGACTCTCAGACGAAGGAACTGATTGGGCTGCCCCCGAAGCCCCGTTTCCCCAAGTCTGGCTCCAGGGACTACATCCTCCATAGGCCATGGGGTAAGGGATTTGCCCCCAGAATCCTTCAGCTAGTCACTGGGAGAGTCAGGCAAAGAAGAGACTCTCCCCTCGAAGTCAAGATGATTCCCCTCTGTACCAGTGAAGAACTAGATTCACCAAACAAAAATTCCTCCTTTATTCATCAAGAGGACGCCCAGCGCTTTGCTACTGGAAGAGGGGTGCAGTGCCCGGTTCCTGATGGCGGGGCCTGAGGACCCCGAGAGGGCAGAGCCGCGGGCCGAGGGCTGCGCGTGGCCCGCGGCTCTCTCTCAGCGGTGCTAGGATGTGGGAGGCTGAGCTTCGATCGCTAACACGCTCATGCACGTACACAGGAACAGTAAGTTTTCCGAGGCCTTCAGAGTTGACGGGGCCAGGGCAAGACAGAGACTCGGGCTTTTCTTACCTGCTGTAGGCACGCTAACGTTATACTGAGGTAAAATAAATAGGAAGGCAGTCTTGGCGGTGACCTGTAAAATAAAGGAAAAATGTTCCGATTTAGCTTCTTGGTCACATCAGAAGAAACAAGCGGATCCTGCTACCAGCCCCCAGGGCCCTTCCCTTTGGCATCTCAGACCCACAGACCTGTTCCATTACACACAGTAGAACCTCAGAAGGAGTTAGCACTGTGTGTGTGTGTGTGTGTGTGTGTTTGTTTCCCCGTGTTTCCTGAACGTCATGCCTCCCAATACCTGCACTAAAAACAAACAAGACAGTGCTGGGCACTGGCTGGTATCTAGGCTTGTACTTGCTGCAGATGAAACCAAACAAGCCGAGAGCTCACAAGCTAAGGGCACACACCTGCCTGCCATCCATTCAAGTATTTATTAAGTTAGTCCTAGGCACCCGGCACTGTGGAAGACAGCAGCCGGTAGAAAATGAGGACTCCGACTTCAAGAAGCTTCCACGGGGCGGCGGTCTCCCCAGCACACCAGCCCCCGAAGTCTACACCCGAGCTTCAGAAACCGAGAACCGCAACTGCTAAGTTCACATCCACTGTGCTGGGGGGCCAGACTTAACACCCCACACTACTGGCTTGTTTATTTCGAACGCTGCCTCGAAAATCCTACTTGTGCTGTCCCTAGTCTATGCTTGTCACCTGGCTAACAGCAGCCAAATCAGTACTTGGGCAGTTCGGCCTGCAGGGAAGAGCTGACCAAATGTGGGGATTCAAAGCTTGGACTTAAGGATCGACTGACTACCTGGGTTCAAATGCTGCCTCTGCCGTTGCTAGGTGTGTAAGCTCAGACCCCGAGCCTCAGTCTCCCTGTGCACGAGATCACAAGCTGCTCTGGGTGGCACTGGCCCAGCTGCTAGTGTGGTTAAAGGCTCCCCAGATGTTTCTGATGTGCAGCTGGGGCTCAGAAGCCCCACGCACACCGTTCCGAAGCAGGGGAGGACGCCCCCGGATACACCTCAGCCATAAAGACTTACTGGTTCTCCTCTAAGCAAAAAGGTCTGAAGGCTGTACTGTGGGTGGGGGGGAAACACACTGGGCATAGCCAAAGCAGCGTGGATCCGAGTGGACGACGCACTGCAGACCCTCCCGGGTGGACTCTGAACACACCCAGAAGGAGGGGACTGTTCTCGGCCACTGTCCCCGTCAACAAGCCCCATGTCTCTGCAGCGAGGTTCTCTTTGTACACAGCGATGCATAAGGCTTGGCGTGTATTTGTGCTGTTGTCTGGGACATGTTCTGTCATGCTCGCAGGGAAAAAGTTAAATGAGACTAGGGATAAGAAGGCGCTCTGGAAAACACAAAGCCCTATCCAAATACACAGGTCTTGGGGCGCCTGGGTGGCTCAGTCATTGAGCGTCTCCCTTCGGCTCCGGTCATGATCCCAGGGTCCTGGGATCGAGCCCTGCATCGGGCTCTCTGCTCGGTGGGAAGCCTGCTTCTCCCTCTCCCACTCCCCCTGCTTGTGCTCCCTCTCTCGCTGTGTCTCTCTCTGTCAAATAAATAAATAAAATCTTAAAAAAAAAACCCAAATACACAGGTCTTCCCCGATCTCCACCCCAAAACCTTTCTACTGTGGTCCACAAGACCTTTTTCAGGGGGCTCCCAATCTCCCTTCTAGTCAATTGCTTGTGTTTCAGCCAAACCCCTTTTGGGGGCTTTAGCCCCTCTCACTTTGTATCCTACTTTTGTTACACCCCCCCCACACACACACACACCAAATCCTATTGATCAGAATCTCATTTATCCATCATAACCCAGGTAGCCCCTCCAGGAAGCCTTCCCCAACAGCTCACGGGGGGGATGCCTTCTTCTACTGGAGGTGCCCTCCACCATGCCCCCCATACCACCCTTTCAGTCTCCTCCTTGTAGTTCTCCTCACGTGCCACTCCTTGCACACAGGGACTAACCCAGATGCACATGGGAAGGGCTCAGGAACCACTCAATGGACAAGATGGAAAATCGAAAGCTGAGTCTGGGCTGGCTTGCTTCACTCAGCTGTTCCGTCCCCACTCGTTCACGGGAGCTGCCCCACTGCCATCACTCTGGCCGTCTCCCTGTCACCTCGCTGTCACCCCAGCCTCCTCCTTGACACCATCTGGCTGCTAACCCACCGGAACCCACGCCGTCATGAAGCCCAGCCCCCCCCCCCCCCACTCCAGCCACGGCGGTGCCCCTCCTGAACTCCACTCACAGTGGTCACCCTTGACCCAAGTGCCTGACTCAGTGCTGTCCACCACGACTCCTTCGAGGGTAAGCCTTGTCTTCTCAGGCTGACAGCCCTGCGAGAGAAGACGTGGAAGCCAGAGGGAGTGGGAGAAGGGAAGAGGGAGGAGGAAGGCAAGCAGACAGGCAAGAAGACAGTATTTACCCAACACTGCGCATGTTCTAGGCACAAATCTCCATTCAGTTTCATCCGGGAAACACACCCATCCTTTAAGTTCGTGGGGTGGAGTGGGCCTCCGTGAGGTTTTGGCTGACCAGTATCACAACCCCTCTGTGTTCTTTGCCTTCCTCCCTTCAGCAGCCCGCGTTCATGTCTCCCTCCATATATTTGGTACCAATTCCCGAGCGCTCTTCCTACGCATGCATCCATTTGGAATTTATTTCATTTTATTTTGACATTATAACTCGAGCTGTGTTTATATAACTTGACGCAAGGGATGAAAGAGTGAAAAAAATTTAAAAAGAGCTACACCTTATAAATAACATTTAAATCCCATTTTTAGCTCTGTCAGTGAAACGGTTACTGCAGTACCCTATAGGCCAAGATATAAATCTACTCAATGTACATCAAAGTATTTGAAGTACAGTTAGCTACATGGAAAATGTATAGGTCAACTTTTAAACAAAAGATGTATGAGTCAACATACAAACACCTGGGTATATAATAAAAACTTCCTGACACAGTCTAGTACTTTTCATTAATATTTTTCACAGGGTCACCAATATTTGACACCAAAAGTTCATCTAAATAAAATGGGATCTGATGGTGTATATAAATGTATAGAGTCTGCTACTCTAACTCCTGAAAGAATCATCCCACTTCTTTTTCTTTGAGGAAGATAGACATTTGGTATACGGGCTGTACACGTATTTTTTCCCTAGTCCTGAAGATAGAGTCACCTCTTGTTATTCACATTAGTTCTGTTCAATGAAGTCACTGCGGATGCTGAGTTAGCGGACACGGGACTGTTTCTCCCCGGGGAAATACAGGGTTAGGTACCCACGGTCTCTGGTCACAACATTTCCAACAACCCATCAATATACAACCTTGTTTATGTGCGTTTTTCTTTAAAGATGCGATATTTAATGTATCTTGCTGAAGCATGAACACTGAACCCATAGCCAACAGCACTACAATTCGTGCCTATGGAGGCTTATCTAACACACGCATGTTCTCGGTGAGGCATATCAGAGGCTTCTCATGCTTACGAACAATAGTGCTTCAGCACCCGGGGTGAGAATCATTTTAAACAGCAAAATCAGCAACAAAACACACAAACATGCAAAAAAAAAAAAAAAAAAAAAAGGTGGCACGAAATAGACCACAAAAAGGACACTTGCTTACAACAGGAGAGCTGAAACTAGAAGGCAAAGCATTGTCTTGTTTGACTTCAGCTGGGAACGTGCTCGTGGGGTGACTCAAATTTTCCGCTGCTGTGTGTGTGTCCACAAACGACTGCAGAATCGCCCAGTGCTGATTTTAGAGTTACAAATAAATTTTAGCAAGCAGGAGCATCAGCAGACACAAAATGTGTGAAGGATGAGGCTCAACTGTGTTGGGACAAACCTGACAGCCAGCTCCATGAGGACCAAGATATTTCCTTTTGAAACACCTTTTTGAAGTATAATTTACACACTATAAAATTTACCCATTGTAAGTGTACAGCTTAATGGGGTTTATCTTTACTTACTTTTAAACTCTCCCTTCACTGGAATAGAAGTACTAGGGAAGTGGGGATCTTACTTGTCTTGGTTATCTTCGATCCATAGCCTGAAACAGTGCCTAGGACACAACCAGCACTCGATAAGCACTTGTTAAATGAACACAGTGATTAAATAGAGGAGCCAGGACTGTGCTCAGGTAGCTGACCCTCAGCCTGTCATCTGCCCACATTTATGCTCGTATCCATGTCCTCTCTCCCTGCCTGGGATCCCCAGTGCTGGGCCTGTCGTAGGGTATCTCACAAATACCTATTTGATGAACTAACACTGCAAGCAGCTATAATAGTAACCACAGATGAATGCTTAACAAATGGTTTCTGAACATGATTCTCAGAGAATAGGATCTAGGACTCTGATTAAAGCAAAAACACCAAATTCCAGTATTTTTCCATCCCCAACCCCTGGGTAGCAGCAGGAGAAACCATTCTGGGCCATGCATCCTTCTCTGTCAGCAGCCATGCTCGCTCCCACTTCACTACGTCTCAGCAAGCTGATGTCAGTTTCCTCGTTTTATAGAAGAAGAAGATAAAAGTGGGGCCCAGACGCGCAGACGCGCACAGTGGCCTCCTGAGACCTCACAACTTTATAAGCAGAAAAGGCACATTCAATTTGAGTCTTAACAAATGTGTTCCAAAAACAAACTTAGGATACACACAATATGGCACATAAAACAGAATGGCAACTAATAAAAGAGAAGCAGGAGAGGACCAAAAAATATCTACTGAAGGCAAAGAGGAGTAAGGAATGAAGCTGATCCACAAAAATGCAGTCCAGGAAGTCCTTCTCACTGGCTAAACGTGGCCAGAAATTTGGCTCTATGCTTTCCTGAAGCCATGTGAAGGGGGAAGGCGTGATCTGCTCCTTCATTCACCGTGTTCATTAATTTAAAAAACAAAAAGACTCCTCAAAAAAAGCAGTTCTACTTCTCCAGCATAAAAACCACTTTCCGTGCTTTAGAAGGTCCTTTGGCACCCCAAAACCTCCCTCCATAACCCTCTGCCAACCTCAGAGCAAGGACAAAACAACGACCAGGCCCCCTCCGCAAGTTCTCGTTGGGTTCATAGAGCACACGGGGCTAAGAAACAGGAGCCTATTAAAAATGTCATTCCAATTATTTCCCATCCCTCTAAGGCTGTTTATAGGAAACATTATTGGGTTTAATAGCATTTTAAACGCCAGGCTCAGTGGGTGAAAGGTTAAAAGTGAAAATGTGCTAATAATATACTAATGCAAAGGAAGAACACTAAATTATGAAGGAGGGGCCACATCTCCCTCCCTCCCTCCCTTCACACACACACACACACACACACACACACACACACACACACACACACACACAGAAAGCTGCGCTGAACTTTTTAACTCAAACAGAGCATCAAGCACAAAGGCAGTGACACTGAGCATATGACTGAGTAGTCATAACAAAACTAAAACTGTTCCACACGCCGTACTCTGTTAGGGGCGCATGAAGCTGAGCTCTTGCTTGCAACCAGACCAAAGATGCCAGCAAAATAGCTGCTTCTGGCAAAGCGTACTGGACTTGGATTCCAGGCCCAGTTCTGCTGCAGGGCAGGTGGGTGACCTCAGGCAAAGGTATTTTACCTCGCTGGACCCCGTTTTCTCATCCATTCGTAACAACAACAGTTATGGCAGTTAATATTATCAAGTGCTTAGTCAGCACCTGGCGTGGTCCTAGGTGCTTTACATAAATTATTTCATGGAATGCTCACGACAGCTCTACAGAATAGATACTAAAAATATCCCCTTTTTACAGATAAGGTGGAAAGGATCAGGCCAAGTCAGGTAGAATGGATGATCTGAAAGATCCTCCCCATGCTCAGGTCCAAAAGGCTATCACTTCTGGATCCCACTTACTGTCAAGCCCCGGGAACACAGCCTTACACTGACAACTTGCTGGAGGTCATCCCCAAAGTCCCAACTGTATTACTGCTCCTCCACCTTGTGGGGCCGGGGCCTGGGTATGACCTGTATCTGACAAAGCGAGGAAGCAAGGCCTCTCGAGCTGACCCCCCAGCCAGCCAGCCACAGACCCCAGGCACACCTAGGCTTTCCGAATGCCCCAAACTGTTGTCTCTTCCATGCCAGTTGATATCCGGGCACCAAAGATAAGAGAGAAGAAATGCAATGAAAGCAGACTCGTCGCTTTCCTCTTAGGTAGCATTTCACCCTCAGGTTTGGCTGGTTCTCTTCATTCCTTGGCAGACACAACCACGCGTGGGCACTTGGAAGGGGCTGGGTGGGAGGACCAGCCACTGAGGACAGGACAGGAGTGTGAGGCCTGAGTCACAGAAGCAGCTCTGTTCCATCAGCTGCCGCCCCACGACCACCACTCTCACCTCGGGGCTAGAACACAAAGAGCAGCATGTGGGGAACCCTGACCCCACGAGGGACAGCGAGCTTGGGGTCTCTCCTCCTGAGAAGCACGGGGAGGGCCAAATGAAACGTCCTGGTCCCCCAGCTCAGCCAAATGGGCTCAACTCAGACTTTCCCAAAATTGATTTTGCATCTTGCTGCTGAGGCAGTGGATAGGAAAATTTCAGTCAGACAGGAAAACATTTGAAAGTTACGCCCAATTGGTGGGGAAGATTTTTTTTTTTTTTTTTTAAATAAAGAGTCTTTTAGCCCCTCTTTCCTGGAGCGTTTGTTCCCCGAGGCTCCTGCTTCGGCTGGTCACCTGCACGCACGTTTTTATGACCGGGACTCGATGTACCCAGTTTGCAGCCCCTCGTCACTCAATAAAAGGCAGATACAGCTGAAACAAAGATGCTCTTCACTCCTGCTTTCTGAAAGCCTCCGTTTTGGATGACCAGAAGCTGGCGGGGAGGGCCGGGTGCCTGAAACCAGGAGGCAGAGTTCTGACAGTACCTTTCTGTGTGGTTTTTAGCAACGCCTAGAGATTCTGGTTTTTTCACTTGAAAAACTGCCTTGATAGAAGAATTTAGCAAAGCTACACAAACACACACACGCAGATTCTCGACAAGCCCATGTTCCCAAGGCTGAATAGACTCACCCTTAAGAGTCACGATCACAGTTTTATATTGGATTAAAAAATGACAATGAATGCTTGAGAAAGGTCCATAATCAGAACAGCCATGATAAAATTATATTACCTGCTTTATTATACACATCGGTTCCAAGGTCTAAATTTTATACCGGGATAAACAGGAATTTAGAAAGGGTCACTTACAGAGTTTTTAAAAATCTTTGAAGTTGTGCTTTTTAAAAAGGATGCATCTGAAGATTGAATTTGTCATGCTATCCACCCCCAATTTGGGAAGGTAATTATGTACTGAAAAACAGGAGGTGGCCTAGGGGAAGACTGCTCTTCCCCACGGCCTCTATGTCCACAACTGAATGACCACTTCAAGAAGACTGCATATTTGGGGCGCCTGGGTGGCTCAGTCGTTAAGCGTCTGCCTTCGGCTCAGGTCATGATCCCAGGGTCCTGGGATCGAGCCCCGCATCAGGCTCCGTGCTCGGCAGGAAGCCTGCTTCTCCCTCTCCCACTCCCCCTGCTTGTGTTCCCTCTCTCACTGTCTCTCTCTCTCTCTCTGTCAAATAAATAAATAAAATCTTTAAAAAAAAAAAAAAAAAAAAGAAGACTGCATATTTAAGCAACCTACGCTTGCACAGGTTGAACTTGACCTACGAGGTGCCTTACGGATAGCCTTAAATAACATATACACTTTCTCATGAAATGTATTTCTTCTCTCAAGGCCTTAATATATACACCCTCATCCGCCCCTTCAAAAAAGATCCCTGGATCAATATTTCTAGTATCCTACTTGATTATATACTTCAGTCTCCTCACCACCACCCCCATCCCAATAGCTTTCCCCACATTTGGACAGCATGGCATACTCATAAACCATTCCATGTGGAAGCTGAAAACCAAAGAAAAATAAAGAAGCATGCACACAAAATAATCACTTAGAATACCAATGTTCTTCAGATGCATTTCTCTCGCGCTGCACGGCAGAGCTCAGACGACTGGCTGTGCTGGGGATATTCCTAACACACACACATTGGTCTGAAGGAAGTATTTTTATTTTTTTATTACTTTTATTTTTTAAATTTATTTATTTGACAGAGAGAGACACAGTGAGAGAGGGAATACAAGCAGGGGGAGTGGGAGAGGGAGAAGCAGGCTTCCCGCGGAGCAGGGAGCCCGACGCGGGGCTCGATCCCAGGACCCTGGGTCATGACCTGAGCCGAAGGCAGATGCTTAACAACTGAGCTACCCAGGCGCCCCTGAACGAAATATTTTTAAATGTGACCAAAAGCCACCTGTTCAGATAGACTATAAATATGAGATAAATATATAATTTAAAATCAATTACAAATCAAAACAGGAAAATGAAGAGGTTCTGGAGTGTGGGATTTCAGGTTGCAAGGGAAGACTGGGTCACATTTCAGACTAGACTGCAGAAGAGGGGCCCCTGCCAGGGACAGGGTGTTGTCTCAGCTGCAGTTTTTAACGAAGCTTGAGCTCCATAAAGCAGGACGCACCAAGAGGGGGTAATTCGAATCGTCACAGATGTGTCTGCGACAGCAAGTCACTAATCATTGTCAATCGTCAAGAGTGGGTGCCAGGGAGAATCATCCTCAAGGCACTTATGGCATTTCCTGGTATTTGGGGAAATGAAAGGATTATCCAGCGGCTCCAATGCGCACGGGTAGCCGGACCAGGGGGGCCCAGGTGTATCTGCCTTCACCTGCTTGTTTACACTCACGGAAGGAAAGACAAGGCAGACAGTGACCCATCTGCGGCAACCATTTGTAATTATTCTCTACCATCTGGAAAGTTTCCTACTCAAAACAGCAGTGTGCCGCTCCCCATGTTTTGTCTGCAGAGCCAGGCGTGGGGATTAGAGCTTGCTGGAAAAATGAATTGGCAACGTGAACCCATCTCCAGGGGCCATAAACCAGGCCTGCCGGGGGGCTGACGGCTGATTCACCCGGGGAGCCTTCAGATTCCTCTAGTCATTTGGGTCGGGGCACCGAAAGAGAGGCCCCGACTCAGCATGTCCACCTCTGCCCATATTTAAACTGAGCGAACCTGGGCTAGAAGGCAAATGAGTTTTTAAAAATAAGCCATTCTGTAGAAATTTTAGATGTGTGATCTCTGCTGTCCCAGTTTCTGCACACCCCGACTCCACTGCGGGTGAAAGGGATTATTAGGTGATGGGTCCCAGAGAATGGGCCACCGCGGTACCATTCTAACACCAGTAAGAACCATCCTCTTCCACACAGGGCAAGGAATGGAGGTCAGGCCAGGGAGCCCCCCCCATGTGCCTCTTGATTCTGCATCAGCCTTTACTTCCTACCATTCTCTGTGTCACAACAATGCCTCTTGCTCCTATGGGACATGAATTATAACCCCATTCTGGGCTGGCATCCAGCCTGTCTTGCAGGAGTCCACAAAGACCCGTCAAGGACCACCTGAATGAGAGCACCTGATGAACAGAACTTAATGATGATGATTTGATTCAAGTGGATTAAATCAAGGCCAAGAAGGTTAATGAAAAACATCTAGCCCTCAAATATCCCTATTTGTCAGCAAATAATATTCACAGGGGATATTCCAAATCATCTTCAAAGTGGAGAAGGAAAATAACAACATAAATGGCAAGAGTTCCCAGAGAAACGTGCTACAGATAAACAGAAAATACAAATCTCACCCCAAAGGCAGGGCCTGAGGTAAATACTACCCACACTGTGCCACCAACCAATCCCTCCATACCCCTAAACCTAATAAAATCTGGGCAAATGTCAGTATTTAGGTATAATGCCATATTCCAAGATCTCTCCCTCTCCGTCTCCTCCTACCTCCCATCCCCCTACCCCAAAGACATAGCTATATACATTACTTCAGAACTCATTTTACTAATAGAAAGTAGTATTTTAGGTGCAACTGCGGGGTGCAGTCAGTTGGGCATCGACTCTTGGTTTTGGCTAGGGTGGTGATCTCAGGGTCATGGGATCAAGCCCTGCACTGGACTTGGTGCTCAGCCACAGAATCTTCTTGGGATTCTCTCTCCTTCTGCCCCTCCCACTCATGCTCTCTCTCTCAAATAAATAAATGAAAGAAAGAAAGAAAGAAAGAAAGAAAGAAAGAAAGAAAAGAAACAAAGTAGCATTTTAAATAACATCTAAAAATTAGTGTGCTTTTTCTCTGCCCAGCCTCTCAGCACCCCAGGAGCCTGACTGTGACCTCACACAGGGTAAAGACAACCCGGGGAAGAAAACCAACCATCAGAGGGACAGCCTGGACCCCAGTCTGAATGCACAGCTGATCCTCAGGGGTTGACAGGAGGCTGCGGGCACCCTCATCCAAGGTTTGATGAGCAACATCCCACTTGCTAATAAATCCAGGCCTTGGAAAAAGAGCTAGGAGGCCAGGTGTCCCCCCTCCGGGGCCCACTGGGCAACTCTCTTTCAGGGGGATACAGAAAGAAACAGGAACTGCCTGGGACACCAGTGACCTTAAGCTTTGGCCAAGAAACACAGATAATCTCCATGCAAGACAATCACACAGTGAGAGCTGATGGAGGGGAGGACAGAGCCACACAAAGACACACAAAGTGGAGGGAGAGAGGAAAGACTCCCCCCTAACGAGGCTTTGGGCATCGGGGTGTGGGTCTGCTCCTTTCACTCATTAGCCACTGTTCTGTCCGCCCTAGGCAGGAACCAAGGCCACGGCCTGCAGAGGGCAGATTAAAGGACTATCCTCAAGTGCTCTTTCTGGGGAAGATGACAGGCCCGTCTTCCTAAAACACTGCAGGCCTTGTTCTACAGTCCCCCATGACTCCCGAGTGCCTAGAATCAAGAGAATCAAGCCCCCTGCCCGGCATCACAGGACCCACAGGTACCCCACTTCACCTTTCCAAGCTTCACCCCCTCAAATCCCAGACGCAAGAATGCCCCCGTACCCCTCCCACTCCAAACACCTATCCCAGGCAGGAAAGGCAACACCCAAATGTGGAGCCCAGTCAGATAAATCAGTATGTAAAAGCTCACTTACAACACAACAAAATTATCCATTTTCCAATATGGTATCCATTATCCAATACCCATTATTAGAGGGTACAGTAGCCCCCCTTATCCATGAGGGATATGTTTCAAGACCCCAACTGGATGCTTGAAATTGCAGAGAGTACCGAACCCTCCATATACTTACCATGTTTTTGCCTATACAAACCTACATACCTATGATATTAATTTATAAATCAGGCACAGTAAGAGATTAACAACAATAATAATAAAACAGAACACCTATAACAGTATGTAATTAGAGTTATGTGAATGAGGTCTCTCTCAAAATATCTTAGTGTTCTGTACTCACCCTCCTTGTGATGGTGTGAGATGATAAAATGCCTACGTAATGAGATGAAGTGAGGGGAATGACGTGGGCCTTGTGACGCAGCGTTAGGCTACTATTGATGGTCTGAGGATCACCCGCTTCCACACCACAGTGGGCGGCGCCTAACTGAAACCACACAGATGAGGGGGACTACTGCACGCGCAAGCCATTCAGGAGACGAGAGGGGGTCCCCTGACTGAAGCGGGGACTGAGCACCTCCCCCAACCACTCCATCCCATGGAAAATGTTACCAACGAGGTTCTGTCTCACCTGTATCCTGAAGGGATGGATGGGCCAAGAGAAAGCAGCAAAGGGGCTGCTTGCACTAAGAGAAGTAGGGGAAATATGAATCCCAGGAAAAATGAATGCTCTGTGTGTTGAAGGTGATGGGGCTGGAAGGCTGGCAGGAAACAGGTCTATGAAGCGTCCTTTACAGCAGGTATAAAAAGTGGACTTTATCCTACCTGTGGGAGGTAGTACAGAGTGATTTGCATTGCAGAGAGCACATCCCACTCTGGGTGTGGAGGACGGGCTGGGGCAGGGGAGGTAAGCCAGGCGGTGTGGAAAGCTTAGGAAGGAGGTTGCTACAACAGGGGATGATGAGGTCTGGATGAAGGTAACGGCGCAGACACAGGACAGGGATGGGTGATTTTCCAAAGATTCGATGGCACAATAAATTAAGGTGAAAAAGTAGTCAAGAGTGGTGCTCAGGCCGTGCTCAGGAAACAGGCACACAAACATATAATTTAAGTAAAATATGCGAGGTATTAGGACGGGTGGTTACTCAAAATGTTGTAGATGGTGGGCACGCCCGGACGGCGCAGTCAGTTAAGCCTCTGACTCTTGATTTCAGCTCAGGTCATGATCTCAGGGTTGTGAGATTGAGCCCCGCATGGAGCTCCATGCTCTGTGCTCAGCACGGAGTCTGCTTAGAGCTTCTCTCTCCCTCTCCCTCTGCCCCTCCACTCCACATACGCACTCACTCTCTCGCTCAAAGAAATACATAAATCTTTAAAAAAATATTGTAGATGATGGTATCACCAATGAGAAACAGCAGAAGTCCAGGGCTGGGAGGGGGAGACTGAGAAGGACCAACATGAGGTCAGAGGACACCCAAAGGGCCCCAACAGCCAAGGGAGGCCCGCAGCAAGGAATCAGTGCTCACCACAGGGAGACCTTCAGGGAGAACAAGTCAACCCGCAGCTGAGACGCAGGCTGCACGGCGGGGGGGCGAGGGGAACAGCAGTCTAGCAGTCTTAAGTTTTTTTCCTGATGGGTCCCAAGCAGCGGGAGTGGTGCTCAGCACACAGTGAGGTTTCAGTAAATATTTGTGGAATGAATGAATGCATGAAGAGTCCATCGGATTTGGGGACCAGAAGGCGACTGGGGACTTTGGAGAGTAAATGTTATAGAAAAGGTGGGGGCAAGAAGTCAGTGTACATGGAGGTGAATGTGAAGTAGAAGATGGAGACAGAGGTTCATTTTGCTTGTATGGGTGGCTGGGAGCTAGAGGGGAGGCTGGGGTGGGGAAGGGGTGGGAGATGCTTGAACCTACGTGTGGTGAGGGGAAAGACCAGGGAGAGAAGAATGGTTGGGTATGCAGAAAAGTAGGGGGAGCTGGAGAGGAATACATCAATCCAAGGTAAATTTCTTTAGGAAAGAGCATCTAGAACCACAGGAGAGGGATGCCTGAGGGGGAGCACTGGCCCTAAGCAGGTTCCCCATCAGGCCCCACACCTCCCAGTTCCCCAAGATCCCTGCTCCCTCTGACACCCTGACAGTGTCTAGATACAAACACCAGATACAGAGAAGATGCTCAATCAATGCTCCTTGAATCGATGTAATTCAGAGAAGGAAAACAGAAGGGAAAGACTACTGAGAACTTGGGGCGGGGGGGGGGGGGGCAAAACCAAAATTAAATCCCCCCCCATTTATATTCACAGCAGGACTAGAAAATGTTTCTGCCCTCTATTTAATCAATTATTTTTGTTAAGATTATTTATTTGAGAGAGAGAAGGAGGGAGGAGGAGAGAGAGAGAGAGAGTACGTGCTCGCAGGGGGAGGGGCAGCAGGGGAGGCAGAGGAAGGGGGAAAGAATCCCAAGCAGACTCCTGACTGAGCACGGAGTCCAACCCTGGGCTCCATCCCACGACCTGGAGATCATGACCAGAGCATAAACCAAGAGTCGACATTCAATGGACTGAGCCACCCAGGCACCCCTAACCAATTCTTCTGAACCAGAGCTACACTGTTACTCTCAGTGGCCATGACTTTACTTTCATTCACTTTCAAAGAAGGAGAGGCCGGGCCTCCTGGATGGATTTACAAGAGGATGGCTGTCCTGTGGGTTCCCAGGGGGGAATGGTTACAGTGCTGGCCAGAGGGCCAGGAGGAGGCCTCTGGCTTCCTATCATTCCATCGGTCTGCACTGTCTCTGGCCGGACTAATGGGGTTCGGAATCAGAACCCGCCGACACGCAGATAAGCGTCGGGCTGTGGGCCAAGTCCACGTTCTGAGACCTGCAGCGGCTACAGCCACAGTGATCTTATAATGGCCCCACCAGGTTTTCTAAATGGATGTGTCAAGGAAAGCAGTGTGTGTGTGTGTGTGTGTGTGTGTGTGCGTGCACACAGGTGAGCAAAGCTAGCTGCTAAGACATTTTTTCACACTCCAGAAACATGTCTTTGTTTAGTAACATCTCCAGAAAAACAGAATTAAAAAATATATAAAATCAACCCATCAATCAAAATACTTGAGTGCATGGGTGTTATACGCAAACAATCATGGAACACTACATCAAAAACTAATGATGTAATGTATGGTGATTAACATAACATAACAATAAAAAAAAATATCGGAGTGCATGCTCTGAGCAAGGCACAGTGCTACAGGAGATAGAAAAATTTGAAAGACCCACTTCCTTCCCTCAGAGACCAAAATCAGGAGCTAGGTGATCAATCTAGCCCGGCTCCCTTATTTCAGAAGTGATAAAACTGACCACCTTTTATTGACCATTTACTGCAAGCCAGGCAAGGTTGAGGCACTTTATATGATGATTACCTCACACAACCCTCAACAGCCCTGTGAAGAACTAATGTGAAAGATGTTACCAAATGCCAGGCACTGTGCTAAACACCAAACACAATTACCTCATTTAACCTCCCACTCTAGAAAAACTGCTGCTGGGTCTGCTATTATTACTATTATTATTTACGGAGCTCCTACCGTGTGCCAGGAACTGCTTTAAACTCTCACAGAAACTATCTCATTTCACCCTCCTAGAGGCCATACTGTCCCAAACAAGTGAGGCTCAGGGAGCTTAAGACACTTGCTCAAAGGCACACAGCTAACAAGCCCAGAAGTGGAACTGGATCTCAAGATCCATCGGACCGTGACGTCAGAATTCTTACCCACCATGCTACCTGAGCAATAGCTCTAAAAAACTCAGGATCGGAGCAAGACTTTGATCCATGAAAATGAGTTTTAAGGCAAGAAAAGATGTCATGGATCAGGACACAATTAGGCAAAGGACAAGGGAAGGCTCTTTCCCTTTCTCAAGGCAGAGACCCCGGTTTTACTCATATTTGCACCCCCAGGGTCCTTGGCACAAAGGAAGGACTCAATAAATATTGGTTAAGTGCTCTGGGTTTGGAGATTTATGGATCTCCTCTGGGAAGACTTCTGGGAGGGACTGAGCTAAGCTGGCAAGACACAGAGTATGTGTGCGCGGGGGTGGGGGGGAGACATAGATTGCAGATAAGTAGAGGGGAGGACTCACAGTTACAAGAGTCACTGTGCTGAGAAAGTACAGGAAGAGGACTCCAGATGGAACCTTCCAGCTGAATGTAATCATGGCGGTTTGAGGGGACCATCCACTGTGTGGGCCAACTTTAGATCTCAGCTGTCCTCATCTGTTTCAAACAAGTCTAAAATGGGAAGAGGGAAGGAAATCTGGCCCTCAGACTCCTTAAAGCTTTTATCCATTCATCCATCCATTCATTTATTGTAAAGGCTACTGGGCCCCAAAGTCAACTGTCTCCATCTACTGAGTTCATCAATAGAGATGTGCCTATTCCAGCAGGATGTGCATTTCAAAACCACTCTTCCCCAAACCACTCAAGCCCACATAAAGAAACAGTTGCTTCCCTCCAAGTAAGCGAGGCAACATTGTAGCATAAAGATTCAAACTTTATTTCCAGCCACAAACTCTAAAAGCTGTCCCATATTTCATCATTTACCAATTAAATTTTATCAGTTACCTAATGGACAAGCCAGTCTGAGCTCCTCCATGTGAAACTGTTAAGAAAGTAATTTCCTGTTGGATACCGATATTCAAAGACTAGTGGTAACTGGACACGGCGATTAGAATCCCATTAATGCTACACTGGAAACTCCTCTTGGTCCCTGAAGGCAGAGCGTGCAAAGCACTGGGGTAAGAGAAGGAAATGGGTTTAAGTGGTACTTGAGTATTATCTGAGCTAGCCGCAAAAGATGGAAGTGGAGGCATTTGATGTACTGCGACTTTTAAGAAGCAAGGGCAATCCTGGTCTCACGAGAGACCAGGGCAATAAGTAGCTGAAAGTAGACGTGTTACGCTAATTGGCTTATTGCAATCAGGAAACATCTGTCCAGAAAGCCTGTTGTCAGAGTTTGCAGTATTTCAGGGGCATCAGTCTTGCTTTGCCACCTTTTCCGATTGCCTGTGGGTGTAAATGAGGCAGGATTCAATAGGAAACAGAGGGTGTGTAAGTGCTACTGGGCTGGGCAATTCTCCACTTGCCCGTCCAGGTCCATTCTCCATCCTGCCCTGAGCCGCAGAGCAGAGAGCGGATGACTTTTTGGAGCACATCAATGGGCTTCCAGGACAACTGGCTTCAGATGAATCCGCAGGAGATCACAGGGCACGAGGAGGGTGCTCATTACCTGGCTCCCTCCCTGCGGGGCAGATGGGGCAGCCACCCGATCCAGATCAAAGGTCCAGCCCCTCTCCCTCAGCCACAGCTCCTGGCATGACCTCCCCTCATATTCTCTTTCCTCCTTACATCTTAAGAAGTTCTGTATCCACTGCATTCCTGGGCCCTTCAGGCTTAGGGCTATCTCCCCACTTCTGCAAACCCTGGGGTGCTTTACCATCCCTTATCTGTTTCCCCTGATCCTCTCTACACCCTTGTTAATAGCACCTTCAATAACCTTTCTTTAATCACCCATCTGTTTCTGGTGGGACCCGGACTGAGGCAGTTATGCTCCTCAAATAAAAGACTTATTACTAATAGCACATGGTAATAATGAACCTCATCGATAAAACCACTGGCAACAGGGCGCTTCAAATCAGCAAAATCCTCTCCCAGACATACATGCTGGGACCACTCCTCGGGTAACCAGCCCCTCTCTCCAGGCCAGCCGAGTGCCGAAGGCCCGACAGTGCTGACCACTAGCTTTAGTTGTGCACGATGCCCTGGAACGGACTTCTCACCAACTCCGATCGAGACCACCCTCACTGGGGCTCAGTGACCACCTGTCTGAGGGTCTCGGGGGCCTTTACTGAGGACAGAGGAGAACATAGGCCCTCGAGGACCCTCCTGACCTCAGGCTGCCTGAGCAAATCCCAGGCCTGGCATCACACACACTCGATCACACAGCCTTGAGGATTGATTGTGGAAAATCACAGCCCCTGTGAATGGGGAGTGACTTTCTAGTGACAAGTCGTGTCATTTAAATAATATCTGACCCCCGCTCCGGTCAGAAAGTGAAAGGTTCTTTGCCTTATGTGCTCAGTGTACCCCCTAGGGGTTCTGAGACAGAAGGGGTAAGCCAGGGAGCCCTAGCCCGCTACCTCCTCCGACACAGAGAGATTCTTTTCCCTTCTGTTTGTTCAGGATAGAGCAAGAACTGGAGTAAGGGTGGGCATGGGGGGGGGAAGGTGAATGAGGGAGGAGGGTGAGTCTGCAAACAAACGGGCCACTCAATTCTGGGATGTCTTTCTACCTTTTCCTACAGCTGAGTAGCCTGGGGGCAAGCTGTCTGCCAAGCTTCCCCGCCCGCCGCCCGTGTCAACACTCTGGCACCAGCTGGGGTTTGGAATCTGCTGAGTCTTTGCCAGCTGGCGACCTGGAGATGGGTCAGATTAAAGGAATGAGTAATGAGGGAGGGGGTGGGAGGCAGAGGCTGTATCTACACAGAGGGGGTCTGCAGGGGTCAGTAAGGCACCAGCCAAAGGGGAGGCTCTGGAAGTGGAAAAATAGGAAGGTGAGAAGAAACAGATTTCAATGTACCCAGGACGCCACGCCCCACCCAAATGTCCCCAGGCTGTTAGGTTCCTTTCTTCTTCTTCTTTTAAAAACTGACTTCTTTGTCCCCATCTCCGTCCCCACCCTCCCCCACCAACATCTCCCAAAGCAATTTACACACAGCCCTTTGAAAGGGTCGCAGCTGCCTGCCGGAGAAGGCTCAGCGTGATCAGACCGCGCGGACACTCAATCCTCTGCGATCCCAATTTGGGACCGTTAACACGGAAACCCAAGCCACGTGCTGACAAGCAGACTCCGGGCCACGGTTGGCCCCAGACGGAGGCCAGGCGCAGTGGAGGGCACAGAGAGCCAGCGGTCCCGGGCAGCCATCCTGGTCTCCAGCCTGAAAGACAGACACTTGGGGCTCCCTTATGCACAGCCCGGCATGGGGAGAGCGGAGCAGGATTCAGAGGACACAGCCCACCAAACGAGACCACCAGGCCACGTGGGCCTCTCTGCTGCCGTGCAGAGCTCTCGGGGGACGAGAACAGACAGGCTAAAGTCCTGGTGGGCATTCGTGGCCACACCTGTTAGGAAGGCCACCTGCAGCCCTCCTGGCACACCTGCAGGTGTCTAACCCCAGATGGCTATATATATTACCAAGAAGAGGAAGTCGGCAACCCTGAAGAGCAAAAGAGAAAAAGGGCTGGGAGGAGGCAGGAGACCCATTCTGGGGAGGCTCAGCCACAAACCAGATGTGGGGCCTCAGGCTACTCCCAGCCCCCTCGCTAGGCCTCAGGGCTCTTATTTTTTAAAGGGTGTTCGCAGAAGTTCCTCTGCCTCCATGGATTTTTTCCACACACTTCCACAACGGGGATGCACCTCCGGATGCAGGGGTTCAAGCCCAGCCCTTCTTGCTCCCCTGGAAATCCCTGCTCAGTGTTTGCTTCTATTCCACTGACTCTCAAATCTACTTTTCCCCACTCAGATCTTTCTCCCGGAGGATCGTCCTGCATCCTTACCAAAATAGTGCAGCACCAACTTCCATTTGGCACACCCCAAACCAAACCTTGCATCTTTATTCCGAAAGCTGGTGCCCAGGAAACATACCTATACTTGCCCATGTCCTCCTAGGCTGCCCATCATCCCTTACAGCCAGCCACCTGGTGGCTTTCTACTTTATTATTTTATTAAATCCATTATTTCCGCCTGCACTGCTACTAAAAAGCCTCACACCCTCATCTCATACCAGCCTATAGAAGAGACTTCTAACTGGATGGTCTGCCTCAGTACTCAACCCCCTCCAGCCTCTCCTACCATCTGAGACAGAACAGCCAGGCTACACATAATATAAACAACAAACATTCCCTTCACAGCTCCCCACTGCTTACAGGATAACACCTCTTTAATCTGACATTCCTGAACCTCCTTCCCTCTCCTCCTTTGATTATCACAACTCCCCCAACTGCCCTGGGTGTCCCAAAGGATATTCTAGATTATTATTCCATGAAATACTCTCCAAAGTCAACAAATATTTTTGGTGCAGATATACAATATTCATTACTACTATATTAAAGGCTCTAACAAGTCCCGCAGTAAACCAACCTGTTTAGCCTAGCATTTCCCCAAGCCTATATGGCCCAGGAACTTTGGGTTAGCATTACACCTATTAACTGCTTTCTTCAATTCTTGGAACGCTTTTTCTTGCCTGAAATACCAGCGCTCTGTTCTGTCATCCATTTATGTCTCTGCTTTGACTTTCCTTTGAGGGCCAGTTCTCACCTCCCCTCCCCTGGAAGCCTCCTTCTCCCCCATTCTCCCACGAGCGCCCATGCCGCTTCCTTCCTTCCCATCTGAAGCACCTGCTTTCTGTACCTCCTTGCTGAGAGGCAGGGGCGCACAATGGTTATGAGCCTGGGCTTTGAATTCAGAAAGACTTGTATTAAAATCCCAAGTCTGCCCTCATGAACTCTGAGATGGAGTTGTTTCGCTTGTTTGGTGTGGACAGAAATAACAGAATCTATCAAGGAAAACTGTTGAGGGGATTAGCCGGATAAGAAAGTCAAGTCTGTCACTAGGCCTGGCCCATCACAGTATTCAAGAAGTAACGACTAGTCATTTTTCTTCTGATTTCTTATCATGGTTTTATCACTTATCATTTTCTGTGTATCTTCTAGATGGGAAGCCACCGGAAGCCCCACCGTTAGGTGCTGTCCCTTCCCCTACCCCTCCCTCTACATATAAATCGGGGTTAACAAATAGGTGTTGAAAGGCAACCACCACTCACAGCTCCACCCTCCACCAGATGGCAGGTAAATGTGCATCTCGGGCAGGGAAATAGAGCCACCAGTCCTAGACGATCAGCACTGAGCAGGACGCTGTCAGGACCGAGGTCCTTCAGGGCAGTGGAGTCCTGTAACTTCACAGAACCTCCTGGACCACGCTGTCCTGCTCTGCCTCCGGCACCTGTTTACTATGCCCCTGGACGGGTGGGGGGGGGCGGCTTTGTAAATCGAGGTGAACAGGTCTCACCCAAAAGTGGCCTGGGTGGTCCATCTCCACGGCCCCACAATTGGGCAACAATGGACTGCTGTGCTGGGGTTTAAATTTTCCATTTTCAATTGCTGTTTTTAAAAAGCCCAAATTTTCAACACAGCCCATTTTGGTCATGTGACTTTTCCAGTTCGTATCTGGAGCTGAGAAGTTTCATTTCCACTTCTAGTCAATCTTGACTTGGCGTTTTTCTTGAGGCTTTTGCACAAGCTCCTCTGAATGGTTTAAAATATCCCTATTTCACCCTCTGAGCCATTCTTCAAAAGGCCTCTGAAAAGCAAAGCTTTTATTTATAGTAGGTGGGAATGACATCTCTAAGATCAAGGGCAAGGGCTTACCTTCCCAGCATCCCCCTCCTCTTCTCCCTCCCCCCACCCACACCAGCTCCTGTCCCATGCTCCAGCCTCTCTCCTCCACTCTCTCCATTCACCTTTCCTGTTCTCCAAGCAACAGTTGTCACTGATCTCACCTTTCCATCCTTCTATTTCCAAAATGAAAACAGCTTTCATGTGCCTTTTCTAATCATCAAAATAATATACATTTTATTGAAATGTACAGAGAAAAAATGTACTTTTAACTCTACTACACAGAGAAAACCACTGATTATATTTAATGATTATCCTTATAGGTAACTTTTTATAAAAATAAAACAAATCCAAACGTTTACAGAAAAAGTCCCACAACAATATGGCATTCTGTAATCTGTTTTTTTTTTTAAACACAGCCATATGTTTTGGACATCGTTCAGTGACACTGCATATCAATGTATGTCACCATTTGAAATTTAACCAATTCCTTACTGGTAGGCATTAAGGAACAACCTCATCTTTTAAAAATGCTAACATCTCAAAATATTTGGATATAATATCGAGTAGAAAAAAATCAGAATTTGGTCTGTGTATTTTTATTACAATCGCAAAAACCATAGTGTCTGGGCATAAGAACAGAATAGAAATGAAATCAACTGTGCTATGTGGAAGAGCATGAGGAAATCTGTTTATAAAGGTAGTAGTCAAACACCAAAAAAGTCCTTCAACAGAAGTAATTCGTAAAACACAGACTCCCTATTGTCTAAAAAGATGCTATGACCGGTCATGCCTCAATGTAAAATATTTTAAGCGGGTGATTTCCACTTATTTAACCTCAAAGTTTTCTTCCAAGTAGGAAAGGAAGACAGCAGTACTGAAGCTGTATGATCTTTGAGAAAGGGAAAAGGGGAGGAGATTCTGGAAAGGAAAGGTATTCATAGGGAGAACCATGGGCTGGGGGCTCAGGCTCAGAGCCCATCAAGGAGAAGCCCTCAGACAGACTCAACCCACAAGCTTCTTTTTTTTTAAAGATTTTGTTTATTTATTTGACAGAGAGAGACACAGCGAGAGAGGGAACACAAGCAGGGGGAGTGGGGGAGGGAGAAGCAGGCTTCCCGCCGAGCAGGGAGCCCGATGCGGGGCTCGATCCCAGGACCCTGGGATCATGACCTGAGCCGAAGGCAGATGCTTAACGACTGAGCCACCGAGGTGCCCCTCAACCCACAAGCTTCTTAACAGTCCTGGTGGCTGAGGCAGCAATGTTAGAGTGTGAAAGGTCGATCTGGTGTGGAATGCCCCAGAACATACAGACTACACATAACTAATATGGAATAAGAAAATGAGAGGCACAGGAAAATGGCTGCCTAGGGACAGTGGCAACTGTCATGGAATTAATTAATTAATATTCATGAGTAACTAACACCGGTGTAGTCCTTACGCGGTATTCGCTATGTAAGAGTGCTATACGTGCATTATTAGCTTAGTGGATGCTTCCAAAAACTTCATGAGGTAGGCACAATTATCTTCATTCCCGTTTTACTGACAAAAAAACTGGGGCATAGTTAAGTAACTTAATCAAGTTATCTAGTGAAGTGAGGGAGCTGGTAAAGAAGAGGCAATCTGAATTCAAAGGCTGCATTCCCAACCTGTGCACACTTCACAGTATTTATGAGCCCAGTACAATCTGGCACCGTGCAATGGGGAATCAGGGTACATATCCAGATGGCTAAGGCAACTGAGCCTCAAACCCGCAGTCTATTTTTCAGGGGAAGGAGAGCCTGTGAGTTAATCGTCATCACGAACCTTCTTCTCTATAAGGAGCTCTATGGACTGTATGAGAACGCTACCACTGTCTTTTACTTCCACAAGGTCTCCATGGAAATGCACCAAACCAAACGCGACCCGGAGCCAATCTGTTTCGTTTCTGACATGCCCCTAGTCTGGGATTTCGGCCACGTCACCATGGTCAGTTTTTAAAAGTAAAGCGGACTAACAGCACTTGGGATTCATCACGTTAAGTCCTTCCTGGAGGATGCTGAGCTTGCAAGCTGAAGGACGGCACATTTAGTTTACACACGCTGGGTGGAAGAGGTCTAGGATACTATATTTGGGCAAACCGTTGATTTGGGGTTTGGTGCCATTCTGGTTTTGGCAACAGCACTCTTCTCCCACCCTGCCCCCCCGCCCCAGGCCACATGGGCTCAACTACAGAGCTTGGCCCTCAGAGAAGCACAGTCTCCCAACTTCTCCCCAGGCTCTGGAGAGCAGAGGTGGCAAACGACTTCAGGGAGCGATGCGGCAAGAAACAATCAGCAAGGAGCCACCAAGAAGCCAGAAGAGAAGGTGCTCTGAAGCACTGGGGGGTAATGCGGTCCCACCCCAAAGCGCAGAAGCCCCCCAAGGATCTAATCTCATAAGGAGCACCTCACGACTCTGGCCATACTGAACCGAACCCACTGGGTTTTTTTTATCCATCTTCCTTGTCAGACTGAACAGAAAGTGTGTCTTAACCATCTCCATGTCCCAGGCACCTTCGAGGAGCAGTTGCTCAATAAATAGTTGTAGAATGAATTAAAAGGTGTAATGGAGATTGTCTGCACAACACTGTGAATGTATTTAACACTACTGAACTGTACACTGAAAAAATGGTTAACATACATGAGAGACTATGGACTCTGAGAAACAAACTGGGGGTTCTGGAGGGGAGGGGGGTGGGGGGATGGGTTAGCCTGGTGATGGGTATTAAGGAGGGCACGTTCTGCATGGAGCACTGGGTGTTATACGCAAACAATGAATCATGGAACACTACATCAAAGACTAATGATGTAATGTATGGTGATTAACATAATAAAAAAATGGTTAACATAGTAAAATTTATGTTATGAGTATTTACCATGGTTTTTAGAAAAAAACAATAGTACCCTGTTATGGGGTAGAGGGGAGGTGGCACACATTAATTCTAATACTTTATGAAATTTGGTCGAATACGGGTTGGATAATTTGAGTTTAAGAAGTACAGGGGAAGGTTTAATGAGGTAACTGTTATCAACAGTGGATCCTGATTTCCTGAGACAAAAAGTCACAAAGAGATGGCAAATATGACACTCGGTAGGTTCTGCCAGGTGTTCTAAAGCAGGAAGGGTGGATAAATTTTGTGTAGGGGGGTGGAGATGAGGCCTCAAATCCTTCCAGGGAATTCCACTCTCACTAATTCCAACAAATACACTCTTCCTCATACACTTCCAACCTTGACCTTAGAGCTGGCGTTCCTATTTATTAAAGTTGAGAGAGAAAGCTGTTCACGAACCTGCCTTCCCTCGTGCCTCCTGACAGGATGGGAGGGTGGCGTTTCACAAAGTAAGATCTGTGGGATGTTACTAAATACTACTTGAGAGAGATGGTCGGGTAGGTCAGAAATGTAGGACACTACTTTAGTAAGTTTATGCGATATGTAAATCTCCAAAGGGGGCATGATATGCAGAGTTTCACACACCTCTCCGACCCAGAACCTCCCAGCCTCCCATGACCACCCTCAGAGATTTCAGAGGAATTTTCTCAGTTCAGATCCTGGCTCCCCAGTTTCCTAGCTGGGTGATCTTAGGCAAATAATTCGAATTTTCTAGGTCTCCTTCCCTTTAAAATGGAGTACAGGACACGTGCTCTGAAGTCAGACAAACAAGCTCTGAATTTTGATTCTGACATTATGACCGATGGGGGCCTGGTCCGGTTACTTAGCCTTTCTAAACCTCAGTTTTCTCATCTGTAAAATGGGAGTAATCATGGTATCTACCCCACAGGGTGAGTGCAGACTGAATAAGAGAAGACAGGCGAAGTGCTTACTTATTACAGCACTTGGTATGCATTTATTCTTTGGCCCCATAAACTGTGAAGTGCTATATAAATGTCACCACCCTGTAAGGCCCAAGCAAAGCTTCTTTCATGAAGCTCCCCTGACTGCCAGAGTCTCAGTGCCCTCTCATCCCTGGCTATACCGCTTATAAGACTATTTATTTACAAACTTACTCATCTTTAGTCATATGCTGATGTGTAGTATCAGATCCCACACTGATATCTAGTGTTTTCCCATATAATTCTTATCTCAAGCTCTTTTTCCAAAATAGAATTGGGCAAATTCTATCCATTAACTTAAGGAGTTTAATTAAGTTTGAGAAGCTCTATACACCCAGTGTAAAAACATTTTTAAGGGGAAACATGTAACATTGGAAAGCTAAAGTCTTCCATAACCTACCTCCTAGAGACATAAGAAATGTGGACAGCCTTCTGTGATCTTTCCAGATTTTGACTGTGTATATATAAATGTAAGTTTTTTATTAAAACGGGCTCACCCTGTACATACTAATCTCCAACCTATTTTTTCCCTCACACATCAGTCCGTGTCATTAAGGACTAAGGACTGACCTCATCCTCTTTTAAACAGCTATAGAGGATTCCGCTGTACGACCATACCGTAATTTACTGAATCGGTTCAATACAGATGGATATTTGGGTCATTTCAAATGAATGATGACTTTAGGGCAAGAGCTGCGTCCTGTGTACTTCAGCATCTCCATAGAGTTAGCATGATGCACATGGTAAGAACTCAGGAAGTTGTGTTGTGTAAACTCTGACAATATTTGCCTCAGAATCACAGATGATTATTGAGCCAGAGTCTATTAAATATAACTCTCAATAGCCAGCACTGCTGTGACAAGCCTGGATGAGAAGGAACAATATTTGCAATGCTGGCCCTTGAGACAGATACAACTCTCAGATCCAAAAGACAAACTGTTCAAATTATAGTTTCAATCCTGGCTCCTTTCCTGTATTAAAATTCTGTGGTGACCCAGCAATTCTACCCCTAGAGATAGGCTCAAGAGAACTGAAAATATTATGTCCGCACAAAAACTTATACGTGAATGTTCACAGCAGCATTACTCATGGAATATGGTGGACACGATCCAAATGCCCATCAACTGATGAGGGAATAAACGGAAGGTGGTATTTGCATACAGTGGAATATTAGTCATAAAAAGGAATGACACAAGCTTCAACATGGATGAACCTTGACATTACGCGAAGCGAAAGAAGCCCATCACCAAAGGCCACGTGTTACATGATTCCATTTACATGATGCGTCCAGAAGAGGCAAATCCAAACACAGAAAGCAGATTAGTGGTTGGGGGTGGGGGAGCGACAGGAAGTGACTGCTGACTGGTTTCTTTGGGGGAGGATGGAAATGTTCTGGAATTAAATAACGGTGATAGTTGCAAAACATGGTGAATATACTAAAAACTGCTGAACTGTACATGTTAAAGGGTGAATTTTATGATATATAAATTATACCTCAATTAAATACGTAGAAGTCCTTTGAAAACTGGTTATCCAGTTGGTGAATTCCACTTCACCACGGATTTACTGCAAGAATATTATAGGAGAATCACCAGAAAGCCAAGTACTGTGCTGGGTCCTGGAGACACCGTGGTGAGCAGGACTCTCTCCTGCCCTAGCGAATCGCATGGCCAAGGCCTGCAGAGGGACAAGGCCACACATCACAGAGGCAGGGTGATGACAGCTGTGACAGGGGAGCCCAGGGAACTGACTGCTGAGGCAGAAGCAAGGACCCCGCCCAAGGGGGCCAAGGAGGGCATTCCAGAAAAAGTGGGCTGTGGCCTCAGGAATGAGGAACAGTGCCCAAGGAAAAGCAGGAGAGTGTCCTGAGAAAAATCCTTGTATAAGGGCCAGACAGGAGAGAAACATCATAGAAAAGCTGAAAGATAATCAATAAGGAAGAACCCCCATTACCCAAACATGCCAATCAATGTAATTTTAGAAATCCAACAAGTATTTGACTCCTATGACGGGCCGCGCATTATGCTAGTCGCTGAGAATATACTGAACAAGATCAATGCAGACACTGGTATTACATTGTCAGTGATACATGGCAAAGAGTCTGTGGCTGATTCCTGGGTTTCGGCATGGTATTTAACAAGGACAAGGACAACTTGTCAATTTCTATCAAAAATGCAAATGCACTAATGCTTGGACCCAATCACCCTACTTCCTGTAAACATGCTACAAGATATATGGCTGTGTAGGCACGAAATGACCTATGTACCAAGATATTCACTGCAGCGCTGTTTATAAGAGCAAACGACTGGAAACGACCCAAGTATCCATCAAAAGGGGACTGGTGAAATGAATTACAGCGAACCTGTACAACGCAAGCCTAGGCAACCTTAGACCGCCATGAGGAGATTCTCAGTGTACTGACATGGAAAGAGCTCTAGGATGTTTTGTTAACCAAAGAAGGCAGGGTGCAGAACAGTGTAGATAATACGCTTTGTTTTGCACAAGAAAGGGGATAGGAATATACATATATACACGTACATATGTATATATGTATATATACATGCATATTGTATACGTCTATATGTACACTACCTACATGTGCAAAATCTATCATATAATTTAGAGCTGCTTGTATGTGCATAAATAGGCCCAAGGATACACAAAAATTAATGAAAGTGGTACCGGGGGGCAGGGGAGGGGAGCTGGATAAGAAAGGCCAGGGACGGACACCTTCAATGTATTCTTTCTCTTATGTTTCTGATTTTTGAACAACATGACTGTACTGCCAGATATGGCCTATTCAAAAAAAAAAGGTTCAATAGCTAGAATTACCTACCTACCTGCATGCACATGCTAAAGTAGCAGGCACTCCTAATATGCTCACGAGCATCTCTTAACTGGGTACCCAGGAACCCTGAAGAGACAGCATGGATAGAAAAGCTGCAAATGACCACGGCAGGAGAAAGGCAACTCAAAATACACACTACCCTGTGTGTGCACTAGACCATCCTCAATCAATTCACACCAACCACACACGTTAGGCACAGAGGCGCTGGGGATACTGCAAAAGTGTAAAGCAACCCCTTCCTTTCAGGGTGCTCACAGCAAGTACAAGGTCAGCCCTACTACCTGTGACCCTCCAAGCACAATGTGATGGAGTCACTCCTGTGCTCCAGAAACTTCAATGGCTCCCTATTACCTGAGCCGAGGAGTAAATCCAAACTTTTGAACAAGGGCCACCATGGGCCGAACCCTGCCTGCCAGTCCAGACTCATCTTCCATCACTTCCTTCCGCAACCCCCACCCCCACCCCACTTTGGTAACACGGAGCCATTTGCCGCATAACCCCCCCCAACCCCGCACCTCTCTCTCCTTTACACACGTCCACTCTCTGCCTGGCCAATGCCCTTCAGGCCCCAGGGCCCAGCTCAAACTTCTTCTCCGTTTTCAAGCAAACTGTCCCTAATCCTCCCCGGAGAATTCTGCTCCCCCCCGACTCTCTCAGTGCACCTCCTACACACATGAGCAGCAGGGACACTGCCGCCTCCCTAAGGACTCTCGGCTCCATGATGGCAGAATCTTTGCCTTTTCATCTTTTATCCTAGCTCCAAGAACAGTGCTTGGCAGAGAGCAAATCCTCGGTCTGAGTCTGGCTGCATGACTAAACAAGAGAAATACAGAGGCAGGCAGCAAGGAGGAGTGAACGTTGCTAGGGAAGAGGGGCCGGGGACAACGTTGGGAGCAGGTGGTGCCTGTGTGATATGGGAGGCAGGCGTTCAAGGAGCAGGAGGATGGACATGACAGAGGGAAAGAGAAGCCCCAGGGGTGGGTGGGAGCATGAACAAAAGCAGGCAGGCACAGAGAGAGAGGATGTTCTGGAACACAGGTCAGTGATTTGCAGGGGAGGGGGGCATTGCAGGGCAGAGGCAGGGCCTGAGTGAGTAGAGGAGGTCCAGGACAAAGGCCAGTCAGACTTCGGGGAAACCTAGAACGCCATGCTAAGCAGCCCGGACTTTAGGTGGCACCATGGAAGGATCTGAAGTAAGGGAGCCCCAGGGTCAGCTCTGTGTCTGAGGACCATCAGTGGTAGCTCTGTGGAAAGGGACCAGAGAGGAGACAAGAGGCTGAGATCCAAGCTAGGACCCACGGAACCATTCAGGGCTCTGAGCTAAGGCCCAAGAACAGTTAAGTGTGAGAAGGGGCTTGGGAGCAAATCAGGGGGTAAAACCGCTGGGACTTCGATGCGGGGGACAAGGCAAGGGAGAAATGACCACTGTGGGTTTCTGTCCCGACACATGCCCTTGTTTTCTCTCTCTCTTCTGGAGACAACATAAACCTCTCATGGGGGTAGAGGGTGATTAATAAAATTGTTGACAATCACCAATAGGCCTTGGTAAGAAGACCCCCAGGGGTTCAAACAAGGTGCTAGAAATCAGACAAGGGCAAGTCTCATTGCATCTGTTTCTAGGGGTCTGCAAAATTTTAGAGATGGAAGGCACAGGACAGATCACTTCAAAGAATTCTTCACTGACACCCCTGTCAGGTACTCCCCAACACGATATGGGTATAGACTCTAGTACACACTGAGTGCTCGATAACTTGGCAAATGAAATGCTCCATTCGGGCCATGCCTACCTTCCTCTGTCCACCAATGAATGCTACATGTCCGTCCCCACCTCACCTCTCCCTAGAAAAGCCTCTACAAAAAAAAGGTCCCCCTCCCTCCACCTCCCCCTGAACACTGGAACAGAACCAGCTTCCTTAAGTAAGGCCACAGTACTCGACTGCAAGCCTCTTTGTGGCCTATTTAGCTAAAAAAGTAATAAAAGGCAGAGAAAAAAAAGATGTTCCATTAGCTGAGGCCCTCTCTACTTTTAAAAAAAATTAGAAATCATATTAGATGCAAAAAATACCTTTTAAATAAGTTCAAAGGACATGTCAGTGATAATGCAAAGGCAACACAAGACAGTAAAACAATGATATTCCTGTTCAAGGGCAACAACACATCAGTGCCCGCCTCAGGGTTACAATGAGGTCTAAGGAAAGGCTGTCCCTCTCTCCTAGCTTTAGCTGTCCTTGCCTGGGCTGCTTGCCTGTGTCCCACAGAGGGCCTGGGGCAAGAGAACTGGGAGAGAAGAGGCCTTGCCATTCCAGCAGCTCTCAATGGACATCAGAGAATTCAGATGGGGGGGGGGGGTCCTGGTCCTCCTGGTTGGAGTGGAGACTGGAATTTTGGGGTGGGGGGCAGTTCTCACAAGGATCAGTGCCACAGCCTCTTGACCAGACCCTTCATTTGCAGTCTCATCCGGAGCATCCTAGGACACCAGCCTGCTGAGTACACTAACGCTGCATGCCAGTCCCAGCAGTGCATTCACACACAAGGACGAGCCGATCCCCTTGCCTGGTGTCCTCTCACATCCTCTTCTCTCCCTGGCCTGGCCCACCATCCGCTTACCCCTATTCTGGGCAAGCACCCCCTCCAGCAGACCACTACTTAGTGAACGCTACTGCGCACCAGACACAGAAGACCAATATGGCAGCTCAACTGTAGGACTCATCACCAAGAGACTGTACTCGTTTCCTCTTATCTGGCTCCCTTATGACATGGTCAGGTTGTTCCCTGTAATTGGGCAACCTGGCCTTCCCCTGTGTTCCCAGCATCTAAAACAATGCCTCACAAAAAAAGCACTCTTTAATCAATGTCTGCAGAAAAAAGAGGCCAGAAATCAGAAGCAGCTCAGTCCAGATTCACATCCATTGAGCCATGTGAGCAACAGCCCACCTGGTGGGACTGAGAAGCCAGCAACGCTGGTCAAGTTACTCCTGGCTACAGCCGCAGGCTAAAGGTGTGGGACGTGGCCAGTGACAACCTGACAAGGCCACGGCTGTCAGCCCGGAGCATCTGGACCCATGAAACTCAAGGAACAGTGACCGAGAAGCATCTCATTTTCTTTGTTTCGAAGCTCCAAAAATGACCACAGGAGAGCAAGGCATGCCAGCAAATACGTTAGCTGGCTTCCACTTCAGATTTCAGAATCTTGCACAGAATAAGTGTACTTACTGAATGATTAAAATAAGAAAAAGAAAATTGAATGGCAGGTGGCTAAATAGCGTTGAATGAAGGTATTTCCCAGGCTAGATAAGAAGAATGTCAAAAAAGTTTCTTCCACATTTCTTGGGTAAGAACGTACATTTACAACAGACCAACTTTGCCTTTTATTTCAGGGCTATAAAAAAAACCATGGCTTGCCAGAAATTTCTGGGGTTGAATCATTCTGGATATCCAAATTTTCCCTATTGCTAAAGATTTAGGTACTGAAACTTTAACATTAATCCTTGTGGACAGAAGTGTTTCTAAAAATGTTTGTGAGAGGGCGCCTGGGTGGCTCAGTTGGTTAAGCGACTGCCTTCGGCTCAGGTCATGATCCTGGAGTCCCGGGATCGAGTCCCGCATCGGGCTCCCTGCTCGGCAGGGAGTCTGCTTCTCCCTCTGACCCTCCCCCCTCTCATGTGCTCTCTCTCTCTCTCAAATAAATAAATAAAATCTTTAAAAAAAAATAAAAAAAAATGTTTGTGAGAGGGGCGCCTGGGTGGCTCAGTTGGTTAAGCCTCTGCCTTCGGCTCAGGTCATGATTCCAGGGTCCTGTGATCGAGCCCCACATCAGGCTCCCTGCTCAATAGGGAATCTGCCTCTCCCTCTCCCTCTGCCCCTCCTCCCTGCTTGTGCTCTCTCTCTCTCTCTCAAATAAATAAACAAATAAATAATCTTTAAAAAAATAAATGAAAATTAAAAAAATAAGAATGTTTGCGAGCATACTGTATACCTTTTACTTTCTCTGCAGATAATCACTATGAGCAAGCCCTGTACTGTGCTAGTCTATCATGTTAACCTCAAAATCTACAGAAGTTGTGCATATACTAAGTGACACCAAGTATGCATGGTTTTTTGTTTTTTCTTTTTCTTTTTAAGATTTTATTTATTTATTTGACAGAGAGAGAGACACAGTGAGAGAGGGAGCACAAGCAGAGGCAGAGGGAGAGGGAGAAGCAGGCTTCCCGCAGAGCAGGGAGCCCGATGCGGAGCTCGATCCCAGGACCCTGAGCTGAAGGCAGATGCTTAACCAACTGAACCACCCAGCCGCCCCGGTTTTTTGTTTTTTCATTTCTTCATTTCTCTGAAGTGTTTAGTAATGGATAGTTCTTCCAGCTGTCAGCGACCCCAGCCACTTCTCCATTTTAACTCATTCTTCCTTCTGTAATCTTGGGAACCAGATAACCAAGCTTCATAGAACCGTGTGAGAAGTAAGTGTGGGCGGGCTGTGAGCAGGGGTCAGACCCCGAGCGGCTAGCCTAGGTGTGGTGTCAGGACATCGGTTTGGGGCCATCCCTGGGCTGCCCCGGAACGCCCCTCCCTGCATTCCCCCCATACCATCCTGCTTCTCAGCTACGTTCCAAACAGAGAAGGCAGCCACAAAGGGGGTATCTGCAGAGTCAAGGTGTCACCCCAAGGCGGTCCAAGTGCTCAAGTGTAGTAAGAACAACAGGTAGCAGGCATTGGGCACTTAGCCTGTGCCAGGCCTTCTTCCAAGCGCTGTATTTATATCAACACTTCTGACATATTTTATATTGATGCTCCTAATCCTCCCAACAACTCTGTGGCATATTTTTACTGATGAGTAAACTACAGCACAGAGAGGTGAAACCACTTACCCAGAGGACACGGCAAGGACGTGGCAAACCAGAATAGAACCAGAGGTAGAACCCTGACCTTAGCCACGGTGATTCGGGGCCTCTAACGGTTCCCCCACAGAACCACACCACAAGATACTGCTTACTACTACAAAAACAAACAGAAACAAGCCCTCGGAAAGCAACGTGTGCCCCGGTGTGGTCCACCAGAACTCTCTGCGGTGACGGAAATGCTCTATCTCTATCTGCGCTACTGAGATGTGAACTGTGGCCAGTGTGACTGAGGAACTGAACTTTTTATTTCCTTCCATGTTGGTGAGTCGGAACAGCCGCACGTGGCTGGTGGCCTGCCGGATGTGGACACAAGTGCGTCCACAAGTGTGGACTACTTTTGGTGAGCCAAACACGGATGCTTCCAACGAGAGACAGCATGGGTAACTCATACTTGAAGCTAGGCGCCAGAAGAAGGTCAAGAAGTCCTGCGGCCTCTCTCACAACCTCTTCTCCACCCTGCGCTGGTTTTAATTCACTATCCTAAGTTTGAGGAAGAAAGCCTGCTTTGGTCAGAGTGGTGGAAGAGGCTTCCACATGAAGGGGGGGGCTCGCAGAAGGAGTGGCTGTAGTTGGCCGGGCAAAGCCTTGAGAGCACTGTTGGGGGCTTGGGGATGAGAGTGGCAGATCACAGGTCAGGTTCCAGACACTAGGTTCACTCTACTGATCTGAGAAAAATAAATAAATAAGCCACAGATGAATGTCCATGTGTATGTGACAAGCACATCACTGAGTACGAAGATCTGCTCGAGCCCAGGGCCCCAGAGGACACTCAAGAGGACCAGAATGGTAAAACCCACAGGGCAGGGCAGAAGACATGGGCCCCTCTTCTTGCTCTTCCCCAGCCCCCTGGGCAGCCTCGGAGAGGCCACAGGGCCTTTGGCGTGAAAGTCACAAACAAAGCCTACCCTCTCCCCCAACCCCAGATGATTCCTTTCTAATAGGAGGATTTTCTCCTTCCCCAACACGGGTTCCACGTCAAACCCAAATTTAGGCTAGAACCTGATTTTCAACTCAAATAAGAAATGAAAACAAGATTAGAAGTAGAGACGGCTTAACCCAATGGAGGCACAACTTTAGTCTGACTAATCCTAAACCTATGTGGTTGGGGGGAAGGTGCCTCCTTCCCTACCCACCCTATTCTGACTGGCAATTTAAGTCGTATACACATTCCCCAGCCCTGTTCTGTGTAACCACATGGAAATGGCATGACCGAGACACACAACAGCAAGCAAGTGGGGCCCAGAGAGCCGAGGGGCTTGCATGGGCCACGTAGCTATTTAACGGCAGAGCCCCAGGGAGAATCCAGGCCACCAGGTCTTAGTTCCCGATCCCCGCCACCACGCGCTTCCATGCCCGGGTCAGGACTCAAGCCTCGAGGAATCTGGAAGAGGAGCATGTGTTCACACTTCATGCCAAACCAGAGGGCAAACTGCAACTAAAAAAAAAAAAAAAAAAAAAAAAACAGCTAACAATCATTCCTTTCTACCTTCGGGGCAACAGTCACAAAATCCATATGAACAAGTGATTCCTTGCCCAAGAGGTCAAAAGTTGATCCAGTGCAAAGTCAGACTACAAACTACACACACTCTAAACTCAAGAAGTGTTGGGTCTGAAAAGTTCAATTCTGCTCCAAGTTCCAAGCAATGCTCAGCAGGAAACCAGGCATTGTGAAGCAAGCCTGGTGATTTCCTGCAGGACTCCAGGAATTGCTGCAGGGGAGGCCCGCTTACCCCAGGATTGCTCCTTCAGGTCAGGAGCCCCCAGACTGCTCTGCACATTCAGGAAAGGAGCCTGTAATACATCCCTGCTACCTCTAAGCCTTAAGCCACATTCTTACCAACTCTCAACGCTATCTTTTGGCAGATCCCACACTGTACCAGGCACACAGACCAGACTGTAAACACTTACTGACTAACCAGTATGATCCTGTGCATTCTTCAAAGCAAATGGGGCGGGGAGCGGCAATCACATCTCTATCTTTTGTCTTGAAGTAGGCACACCCTTCTGCCTCCCCAAAAGTCACAGAAATCTTCCTATTGGGTTGGAACACTAAAAAGTCTCTTTTTTTTTTTTTTTTTTTTTAAGATTTTATTTATTTATTTGAGAGAGAAAGCACAAGAGGGGGAGAGCGGGAGAGGGAGAAGCAGACTCCCCACTGAGCAGGGAGCCCGACGCGGGACTCGATCTTGGGATTCCAGGATCATGACCTGAGCCGAAGGCAGTCGTTTAACCAACTGAGCCACCCAGGCGCCCCTAAAAAGTCTCTTTTTAAAACTCTCCGTAGGGCGCCTGGGTGGCTCAGTTGGTTAAGCGACTGCCTTCGGCTCAGGTCATGATCCTGGAGTCCCGGGATCGAGTCCCGCATCGGGCTCCCTGCTCGGCAGAGAGTCTGCTTCTCCCTCTGACCCTAACCCCTCTCATGTGCTCTCTCTCATTCTCTCTCTCTCAAATAAGTAAATAAAAATTAAAAAAAAAAAACTCTCTGTAAGAAGAGAGTATCTACACCTTTATAATAAAAATGAAGGAACAAACTGATTAATAATACTCTGCCCTGAGGCACCTGGCTGGCTCAGCCAGTAGAGCATGAGACTCTTGATCTCCAAGTCATGAGTTCGAGCTCCATGTTGGGCATAGAGCCTACTAAAAAAAATAATAAAATGAATAAATAAAGTAAAAAAAAAAATACTCTGCTTTTGCAAACTTCAGGAGCTTTATGAAGAAATCCTAAATGAATAAATAAAGTAAAAAAAAAATACTCTGCTTTTGCAAACTTCAGGAGCTTTATGAAGAAATCCTCACCCTACTTCAAAGACAGGGCAATTGAGGCTCAGAGTATTATGTCCTTCTTACCCCAGGTATGATCATCACCTCCATTAACCCAAAAGGAACATTTCAGATCATGCTGGAGTTTGATGGTAAAAATCTCAAGAAATCATATGGAAGAGTTCTTTTTATTTTTTTAATTTTATTTATTTATTTGACAGAGAGAGACACAGCAAGAGAGGGAACATAAGCAGGGGGAGTGGGAGAGGGAGAAGCAGGCTTCCCGCGGAGCATGACCTGAGCCGAAGGCAGACACTTAACGACTGAGCCACCCAGGCGCTCTTGGAAGAGTTCTCTTAACCTCAATTAATAAAGACCTCCTAGGGGCGCCTGGTTGGCTCAGTCGGTTAAGCATCTGACTCGATTTAGGCTCAGGTCGAGATCTCAGGGTCCTGGGATTAAGTTCCACGCTCAGCAGAGAGTCTGCTTGAGATTCTCCCTCTCCCTCTGCCTCGACTCACACGCTTGCTCGCGCTCTCTCTCTCTCTCAAGTAAATAAATCTTAAAAAAATAAATAAATAAAGACCACCTAGTACTAGAAATCACATCTGTACACGGGCATGCACGTGTGCACGCACACACATATGCCCAGCCTTTGGTCAAAGCTATAAAGTACAAGAGTACCAGCTGTTCCTCACAAGTTTCTAAATGACCACCGCTCTTGTCCTCCAACGACTGACAACCCCACACTCAGGGTGTTGGGTCTCAATAAACCACCCCCTTCCACCAACAGCGGTGGTTTGAGGTTGAGGCCCAACAGTCTGTTTGTAAGCTGCACCTGCCACTTACATCAAGTTCAAGACCTGATTCCCCTCCACAAATAGTTTACCAGCTTCAAGCTACCACGCA
The DNA here is from genome assembly GCF_964656455.1 of Halichoerus grypus. Classification (NCBI taxonomy): domain Eukaryota; kingdom Metazoa; phylum Chordata; class Mammalia; order Carnivora; family Phocidae; genus Halichoerus; species Halichoerus grypus. Next base: position 97,315,763 of record NC_135720.1, on the reverse strand, counting down.
TCACGTGACCTCTCTGAGGACAAGGGCCCCACCTTATTCATCTGCATTCTCAGAGCTCAACACAGGCCTACGGCAGGAATTCAATAAGCAGCTGCCAAATTAACGAACGTAGCACACTTAAGAAAGATATATCAATTGCAACGCTTCCTCACATACCCTTGCATTCAAAGGTAGCATCGAGAATTCCAGCAGGCAGACGTGTAGAAAATTCCCTAGACTTGAGTCAGAAGATGTAGGTTCAAGCCCCACATTTGCCAAAAATTCCCTCTCACTGTCCCGGGCAAATCTCCCAACCTCTGGGAGGCTTATTTTCCTTTTCTATAAACATAGTAGGTGGCTTCTAGGTTTCCCCCTTGCCCTTCAGCTGGTGAAATGCGAAGCAAAGATATGCCCTTGAGCTATGGCCACAATATCAACTTGAGGATAAGGGCAGGGAAAACAGAACAGCCAGAGGTAGCTCCGCTTACCCAGATGTCGGCGAACGACAGGCAGTAACTTTCACGGTAGGTGAAGCCCCTGCCCGTTCGCCTATGCTCACATGTGGTCCACACGTGAGGGTCCTTCTCTGTGGTCCCTCTCGGGGAGATGCGAGTTTCCGTGACTGTCCCAGGCAGAAAAGCCTCCAAGTGGAACAATGACCTGCAGACATTACTTCTGGGTAATAAACAGATTCCACTCAGACAAAGAAAAATAAAGCAGCCTGTGGCTACATTCCATAGACTCCCCTGTTCATGGAAGCGTTAGGGCTGAGCTCTAAATGGGAGCCAGACGTTGCTGAATTCTTATTTTGGCTCCGACTCTAACTCGGAGGGAATGGTCCTTGGCCAAGTCTCTCCTCTGGAAGCCAGGCTCTGGATGGGTATGACAACCCCCATAAACCATCCAGATTACAGGGTGAGGCTAGGAAAGCATTTCACAGATGGAAAGTGTTGCCAACCCCTCAAGACAAATGAGGGAAGCCGTCAAGAGGCAACGTGGCTCGGGCGGAGAGCCACGGAGCAGCGCCTCACCTAACCCTGGGCTCCCGCAAATGCACCAGAGGGCTTCAGGGGCCTCAGATCACCCCCAACCCCCACAATCGGGCTCCACTTCCTCGGCTGAAAAGCAAGGAACGCTGTGGGAACCTACACTGGCCAGAAGAGCTGCCTGCAAAGCTCTTTAAACCACGCAGTGAACTCGCAACGCCAACCAGCTGTGACGAGGCTGGGTTGGGTTCTCCTCTACCGTGGGACACTTGAGACAGCGGAGGTAAATCAAGGCAGAGCAACGGACTGGGTAAAAGATAAAGGCCGGCTTGTGAAATAAGAAGGGCTGCATCAGGAGCCATGGTAGTAGTTTTACCGTTTTCTTTTCCTTTTTCCCCCCACCCCTTTCTTTAACCATGAGGTACCAATGGATACCAGATACGCAGCGCGGGATGAAAAGGTGAAGAGATAGCATCGGGGCAGTTTCCCACCAAAGCCTGCTCAGAGCGCTCTCGCTGATTAGAAAGCACTTCTGTCGTTTGGGAACTCTAATCCGGTCTTATCAAGCCTCTGGCTTCGTCATTTACCAGGGTGGGAACGGGAGGTCCATCAGCTCTGCCACGGAGTGATTTCTGGGGCCCCTGCCCACGACCAAGCAGATCAAAAGGGAGCTCATGCCTGCCAGAGTGAAGTTTTCACCATAGCAACACATGTACTCTACAAACAGTCAGGACTGAGGAGCTCTGTTGTGACTGGTCCGGACAGTGCCCCCGAGAAACCAACCGGCAACCGAGGGCTCAGACAACGGAGCGAGCGAGAGAAAAGTGGCACCTACTTAGCGTGCGCGGCGGTCTCCTCATGGTTCTGACCCCTCCACACAGCTGACAGGGGCCGCCCAGAGACCCACAGCCCTGGTTCTAATGAGCGGGATGTCAGAGAGAAAACAGATGTTCTCGCAAGAGCAGCTGTCCCCCAGGCGCCCTGGGGAAAAGAGGGACCCAGTGTCGAGCAAAAATCCCCTTTGGTGAGCAAAATGGCCAGCAATGGAAAACATGGGGGCCAAGTCTCATGGCAACACACGTCACATCTAAAATGAAACGCAACCCCGGTGCCCCACGAGCCAGTGTGGTGGTGGAAGGTGTGCAGGCAAGACCCAGCAATGAAGCCAAGAACAGCAGCGATCGGCATGGTCGTTGAGACCATCGATCAAGCGCTCATGGGCCGGGCACAGTGCCAGGTATATTTACAGGTCTCAGTCTTCATCCTGAAGTAAGGGTCAAAAACTCACTAAGGGATCAACGCCACCTTTCTGGATATCACATTTTGGCCAAGGGAAGACACAGGGATAGCTGATGGGCCATTATGTCTCACAGGCAAGGCTTAACACTTGAGGCTTGACCAGGAGAAAAACTAGCTCCCAGTTTCTGCTCTGTTGCTCTGATCACTGAGCAATGTGTGTAGAAATCCAACCACAGAACAAGGGCACCCAAGAGAGTAAGTCACCCTTCTCAGTTTCCCTGGGCTAATTTCTCCGAAACACCACTGAAGGATGATGTCAGAGCCTAGAGAGGATGATGCATAAAGTCAAAGCTGTAAAAAAAGCTGTAAAAGCTGGCGGAGAAACATCTTCAAACACGCATTAGAAGGTAGTCAAGAAATAACGAGTGTGCCCAGATGCAGGTCTGCGCCATTTACGAACCTCTCCTTCACAGAAACACAACAGAAGCAGAACTGTTTCACAATGCTAATAGACAGGAGCGGCAGCCTGGCTTCGGGTTATAATGCCGGTCTGTATGTCTGGGAGTATGTAAACAGGTGCCACGGCGCCCCAGTACTAACAGGACTCCCATTGTATACACCGAAGACACATCATCCCGGCAAGTCAATCACGGCGTCAGGAAGAGGGAAGAAGGTAGCCCTACCACAGCTACTTCCAAAAGAAGCAAACCCAGCCACCATTGGAAAAGGTCTCTGGGTCCTGAACCCTTAAGTCATCGCAGACCAAACTGGGAACTGAACCTACAAATGACAGGCCTAGAATTTTAGAAACATTTCCTTGCCACAGAACCAGCAGAGCCTGCAAATGAGCTTTAAAACCAACAAAAAAGTTTCTGTTTCAAAATGACATTTTAGAGGTAATGTATAATTGCTTCCTCTCTGTTCGATGCTCCCCCCCCCTTCGCCCCCGCCGCCTTTTTCTCATTCTCCATTCACTAATGAGAGGGTTTTCCTCTTCCCCTGCCTGTTTCAGTTTGAAACGTGGCACTGAACAGGCCACTGGAAAGCAAAGGGAAAGGGGAGGGGAAGGCTGCTTTCAGGTCTGACGCACGCACACACCCCCCAGCTGGCGGCCCACACCCCGAAGGAGGGTCAGGCCGACTCCACCGCAGCCAGGACTGAAGACCCAAGCCGCTGGGTAGAAAACTCCCACTTGCACCAACTCCCCCGAAAGCAGAGTTAAGAAAGAGAAAGCTGGAAGGGAAGGAGGGGGAAAAAAATAAAGCTCCACATTCCTGACATTTTTTAGCCAAGTGCTGTGGCTACACAGAACAGCTCTATTCCAAACAGCCTTGCGGAATGGAAAGAAAACCTGGGTGCAGGGCGAAGAACCTGCCCTCTGCCTTGGAAATGGGAGACGGAATTTTAGGACGACCCAAAACTAAACCAGAAGGAGGAGGGAGGGGCACTTTCATGTGTGTTCCCCAAAGGCAGCGATCCCCAGGGAGGAAATTTGGAGTCAGCCTCTCCCAGAGGATAGAGCTGAAGTCCTAGGGTCCCCGGAGAGGGGGGGGATTAAGGTCCCCCAAAATGCTGGCGAGCTGAGGGTGAGTTGGGGAAGGGTAAGGCACAGGTGAGATGGAGACCAGTCAGGATGCCAGGGCTGCGGTGGCCTGGGGTGGGGGCAGAGGGGTCCAGCTCATAGGCAGGGGCTGGGCGGGGGACCCCGAGGGAGGAGTGGCCAGGAGAGTCATTCTTTGTGGCAAGAATCCTAAATGGGTTTTCCTGACTCAGCTTCTGAATGAAGGAACTCTAGCCCTGCCCAAATTAGAAACCCAAGAGCCTGACATCCTCTCTCCCTGTGTCCCCCTTCCCTTGCCACCTCCTTCTATTCTCACTTCTAGGAAAAAGCTTGTTAAGGGCTGGACTGCCCCCCCTCCCACATGCATCCCTACATATACACCACATCTCCAGGGGAGAACCCAGAAGACCCTCAGTAGATGTATCCAGTAAGTCCTGTGCTGGGTTATGAGGAGCCACCCCCGGCTTTACCCCAAATGTGAAGATGCCCACAGGTGTCTCCCTGAGGTCCCTAGGACCAACCGAGTTATTTCTGCTCTTCTGGTAGGGAGAGCAGAGCTCCAAAAACCTGACTCTCTCTCCTACCTCCTCGGAGTCAGTCGTCAGGCATAGACAACGAGGACCTACGTGCCGGACACAGCAGAACACGTGTCCTTCAGAAGGGAGTTTGGGCATGGCCCTCTCTCTCACATACCAGCATACGCCGACAATCCCACAATGTACCTCCGAGGCCCCTTCTAGAAGAGGTGCCCTGCCCTGTAAGCCCAACCGTTGCAGGTCTCAGCTTCTGCAGATAGAGGGTGGCGGGAAGAGGGAGTCAGTCTGCAGGGCATTTCGGCCAGGGCCCTTTCCACATTCCCCCAGCCAATCCCAAGACGGGGAACCGGGGAAGGCATTTTTGTTATTTCCTCCATCCTGGACCTTCCTCTTCTGTCAGGGAGTGGGAGTAAGGGCTCCTAGCACTTTTCAACTCCCACAAAGTCCCAGGTTTCATGCAAAGGACTTTCCACAAGGCTGAAGGCAGGAGAGGGAAGGAGGTACGGAGCTCAAACCCTAAGCAGCTCTTTGAAGCAACGATAAAACCCACAGAGCCACGAGCCTTAGCAACTGCCCGGAACGCAGCAGAGAGGCACAAGGCTATGCGAGAGACCCGCCGGCTGAAGAGAGTGTGCCTATGAGGTCTACAGCTGTCACGTGTGTCTGTCCAACCACACCCTCCAAGACTGGTGACACGGCATTGGGAGGCCTCTTAGAACGGAGGACAGCAAATAGATACTGAGGGTATGGGCTGCACAAAACAAAATTCTTATTTCATTAAAACTAGTACTATGATCAATAGGAACGGGGCTTCGGCAACAAGCGACGCGTTTTCACATTTGTGGAATCCGTTCTGGCTCTTATTGCTTACATGATCTCAGTTGAACCTTCCAATAACCTTGTGAGGAAGACAGGTTTTACTAACCTCTTTAGCCAAGGGGAAACTGAGGCTGCAGTCAATTTTTCAGTCCGGACTAGTGACAGGGCAGAGACGGGGACCCAGGGACGGCCCTGGCTTGACAAAGTCTGGGTGAATATGCCATGAGAGCTGTGGGGGTGGGGGAAGGAAGGAGGGAGGGACTGAAGGGCAGGAGCCCTAACAAAAGCTGGAGTGCAGACCCCAATCCTGGTCCCAGGTTTATTTCCTACAGACCCCGAAGGCCAGCCAAGGACGCATTCACACATCCAACCCTGACTCACCACAACGAAAAAGTCCCCAGCCTAAGGGCCGCTTCAGGCCCAAATAGAACCCTTGTCATCCACAGAGGGGACACAAGGAACCCAGAGAGAGAGGGACACTGAAGAAGAAATTAGCCACACTAGGAATCCTCCATCTCCAAGGCCGTTTATAAATGGTTACAGCTTCCTAACCCATCCCTGAGAATGCAGATAAGCAACACTACCCAGCAGGGAGGACCAGGCACGCCTCAAAGGAGAGTGAGTGAGAGTGAGGGGAGGGTCACTCACACAATCTCACTCTTGAGACAAGATATACCAGAGTAAGCCCTATACTCAACTTTCTTCCAGTTCTTCCCACTTTGGATATCACATTTTTCTCCCTCTCCCGAGTAGTCAGTCATTCCCTTGGATTCTGACCCCCAGCAGGCTTACTAAAACTCTGCTTGGTGAGGCCTACACCAGGGCACTGCTGTCCGTGGTCGGACCCCATCCTCTCCACCCCCTGTCCCCCACAGCTCTGAGAGAATCATCTTTCCCCTAAAAGCAGAGAATATCCCTGTCCCTCTCCTTGCCCCTGTAACAGGGGAGAAGCTCTGGCTCCACCACAGATGGATCTAAAGGGACAGTCCTCAGGGTAATAAAGAGTATATGAAACCTGGCCTTTTCGGCAAGGGCAAAAAAAAGGAGGGGGGGGGGAGGATGGCAGAAGGGCACTGGGACAGGGTCAGGGCCATACGTGAACACCCTGGGCACGTTCCAGAGGTGAGGATGCATGAGACCTGGAAAACCAGGTGGGACGTGGAAAAGAGTCAGGGTCCCTCCCGCTGGAAAAGCCCAGAGGAGCTGGCAGCCACCGCTTGGGAGGGGGAATTGTGCAATGACCGCGGGTCTGGGAGTCTCCGGGCTTGGCTCCCGGACACCAGAAAGGAAACCCCACTGGTCGGGCCAGGGTGGCAGCGCTGCGGTTGGTTCGAGGCCAGGCTTAGGATCCAGGGCTGCAGAGAGCGCTGCAGGATAGTGTGGGTGCTCAAGGGGGCGGCAGAGCAGGGCAAGGCTGGCGCGGCCGCAGAGCTGAGGGGTGGCGTCCGGGATGACCAGGAGGCCAAGGGGGCGCAGAGTGCACAAAGCCGGGGTGCAGAGAGCGTACATGGCAGCCAGGCGCCCTGGCTCGGACGAGGACCCGCAGGACCTGCAGGGCTACGCCGGGCGACGCACGAGAGGGGGCACCCCCTCCCCAGTCTCGCTCACCTCGAACATAAGCCCGATGAGGACGCAGAGCACCAAGCAGAAGCCGATGTCCGCATGGTTGTGGATGACGAACTCCTGGCTGAAAAGCGGGTAACTTTTCGTCCTCCTGCGGAAAGCCATGGCAGCGGGCGCGCAGCGGCCGGCGGGGCCAGCACCCTGCGCTCTGGAGCCGCCGCGCAAACTTCTCCAGCCCCGGCCCGGTCCGCCCGCCGGCCCGCTGCCCCGCTCGCCCTCCCGCCCGCCGGCCTAGCGCCGAACAACTTCTGGGGCCCGCCCCCTTCCTCCGCCCGCCCCCGCCCCAGCCGCCCGGAACCGCCCCCGGCCGCAGCCCCCTCCCCACCCGCGGCCCGCACTCGGCGCGCCGGCCTCGCTGCGGCCCCGCCCCCCGCGCGCTTAACCCTCTGGCCGCCGGGACGCGCGGGGTCGGAGGGGACCTGGGTAGGGGGGAGCGGGGCGGGGCCGGCGCGCGGGGCGGCGAGCGCGGCTCGGGTCCCCTGGCCCCGCGCCCGCGGCCCGGGCCGCCGCCGCCGCCGCCGTCGCCGAGCCCCGCCGCATTCTCGCTGCTGCGGCCCGGCCGCCTGCCGCGCGCAGGGAGCAGGCCGCGGGGGGCGCTGACGCCCGGCCTTGCCGGGACAGGAAGTGGGCCCGGGTTTTCCACTTCTCGGCGCCCGCTCCTTCCTCCGCGGGAAGGGAAGGGCCGGGGAGGCCGCGGCCCGGCCGAGGGCGGGGTGGGCCGGGTAGCCGAATACTCCCGGGCTTGCGGGGCCGAGAGCAGCGCAGGTTCGGTGGAGGGAGGGGAGCTGCCGGCGGGCCTTCTCGCTGGCCGCAGCGCCAGGCACGGATGATCAATGAACCTCCGGTCAACCGAGTGTTTATTGAGAGCTTGCAGTGACCTAGGCACGGTTCAGATTGCTGGGAATACGCAGCAAACAAACAAAAAAGACCTGCCCCGGGGGCCCCTGTATTCCAGTGAGGGGAGTGGATGGATGGGTGCAGTTTTGCTAACTTCTGAGACTTTTGTGCTACTATCAATTAGTTATACACGTCTTACCCAGAGTCTGCCTTAAATATTAATTGATCTGAAGAAGAAAAAAAGAAGGCACTGTCTCATGTAAAGTTTCTATTTAATATTAAGTTTTAAAAGTACTCCTGGAAAGGACAAAGTGTATTTTTAACAAATTAATTTATATAGGCAAATATTGGATTTATGCCTACCAGTAATGAAGGAGTCAACTAATCACTTTCTAGATGTGCGAAAATGCAAAATGAACAAAGAACTATTTAATTCCTATTCTCCTTTTCATTAGGTCCAGAGTTATTTCACTTTTAAGTAAATATGATTTCTTAAACATGGCACGGTGTGGGAAATGTGATTGAGATAGATAAATTTTACATCTGAAGTTTCTTCACTCATCAGTATTTAGATACAGTCTTTGGTCTTTAATTTATCTGGCTTCAGGAAATGGGAAAATATTGCCTATATTGGACTAAACACTTAACTTCAAGACTGACCTTTCTTAAAGTTGGACCCGAGTTTCATGAGGAGTAGAAAGATCAAGAACTCCAGAGCATCTTAATTTTCCACCTGTGAAAAGGTGTTCCTATTTTCAAACGGCAGCCACATCTGTCAGGTTGAACCCTTATGCCATCAGTTTCTCTGTAGGTCAAAATTAGAATACCAGCATTTCAGATGGTTCAACCTAATACTTTCCTCGTGTTTCCCCATGACCATTTGTAGAGGATATCGTGGTGGGAATTTCTTGCATAAAGTGGGATATTGCCAACCTCGGCCTGTATTCAGGCCAAAAGTCCTAGGAGATAGTTAGGGATTATAACCTCCAGGTTTGTAAATGAGAAACCTAAAGTAAAGGGGATAGCTTAGTGCTCATACTGATGATTGCCAGCCCTGAGTCCTTTCAAATGCAATTGAACAGTTAGACAAAGCGTTCTTAGATACATGGTTTGATATTCATTACCTTACAACCCCATGGAGGAAACACTAGATGCCTACTTCAGCCATCCCAGCCAATCTCTAAGTCCTAGTTTCAAAACCATCTTCAACCCCAGACAGACCTCTTCCCAACCCCTCAGCCAGTCATGGATCCTATGAATCTCAGCACCTCAGAACAACCTCCCAACAACCCCCCGCCCCCACCATTCTTTACCTGGCCCACACTAATTACCCATAGATACCCTGCCTCCAGTATCTCCCCCTTTAACACACCATTCCATTAGAAACATCTATTGGCACCTACTAAGTGCCAAACACTGTGCTAGTTACCAGGGACAGAAAGATAAGACAATCCATGTGTGGTGGTTTTAAAATATGTCCTCAAATTCTTTGATACTCCTCCCTTCAAGAAGTGGCGATTAATCCCTCCTCTTGAATGTGGGCTGGACTTAGTGGATCACTTCTAACAAATAGAATATGGCATAAGTGATGGTGTGTGACTCCCAAGACTAGGACGTGAAAGACATTTTGGTTTTCCCCTTTCTGTCTTAGGTCACTTGTTCTGGAGGAAGCCGGCTGCCATGTTGTGAAGTCAAGCAGCTTTATGGAGAGGTCCACATGGCCAAGAACCAAGGCCTCCTCCCAACAACCAGCACTAATCTTCCAGGCTTGCCACCTTGGAAGCAGATCCTCTAGCCCTCGTCAAGTCTTTAGATGACCGCAGTCCCAGCTGACCTTTTGACCGGATTTGGTGACTGCCTTTTTTTTTTTTTAAAGATTTTATTTATTTATTCATGAGAGACAGAGAGAGAGGCAGAGGGAGAAGCAGGCTCCCTGGTGAGCAAAGAGCCCGATGAGGGACTCAATCCCAGGACCCTGGGATCATGACCTGAGCCAAAGGCACATGCTTAACCAACTGAGCCACTCAGACACCCCTGGTGACTGCTTTAATATAAGATCTATTAAGAGTTAAAGGAGTCAAAACTTAAGGCCAGGATGACATAAATGACGGTGGCACCATTAAAAAAACTATGTGGGGGCGCCTGGGTGGCTCAGTCAGTTAAGCGTCTGCTTTAGGCTCAGGTCATGATCCCAGTGTCCTGGGATCGAGCCCCGCATCGGGCTCCCTGCTCGGCGGGAAGCCTGCTTCTCCCTCTCCCACTCCCCCTGCTTGTATTCCCTCTCTCGCTGTGTCTCTCTCTGTCAAATAAATAAATAAAATCTATAAAACAACAACAACAACAAACAGTTGGACTGCAGTTAGGGAGGGAAACCCAGAATTAAAGGTATCTGGTTCATCAGCAATGGGACTACTCAAGCCGTGAGGTTAAAAGTAACCGATCCCAGGAGAGTGTGCTGAGTGAGAAAAGGCCTGAGGGCAGTAGCGTCCAAGGTGGGGAACCTCGAGCTGAGAAGGGAGGATGAGAAAAAGGAAAGTACAGGGTGCAGGAAGCCAGGACACAGGCATTTCACAAGGCTAGGGTAAATCGGGCAGGATGCGAATAAAATGAAGCCCCCCGATGCACTCATTATGGCCTTTGAGAGCACCCTTTTTTTTTTTTTTTTGAGAGCCATTTTTAACTGGACCTTGGAGTGGGCTTAACCGCGGGTAGAAGATGAGAAAAGGAGGTGAGAAAGTAGTCTATTCTTTTGAGAAGTTTGGTGAGGAAAAGGGAAATGGATGGTGTCTTGGGGGATATAGAGGATCTAAGGCAGGATCTTTAAATTACATATATTTTTGGAGATTGGAGTCTGTTTGGAGAAGAAACAGGAGAGAGAAGGAGGAACTGAAAATACTGTAAATATTAATCCTAGAGATCATTGAAGAAATCAAGGAGAACAGCTCCAACCATAAGGGGAAGAGGGAAAACTCCTCAGGCTGGGGCAAGGACCTAAGAATGGGTGAATATATATATATAGTTACATCTGGAGGTGGAGGAAATAATTAGCTCTCCTGTTTCTATTGCACTTTACAGTAACCCTGTGAGGGAGGCAAGACGGTTATTACCAAGGCCTGTTGTCGCTCTTCTGAGACACTTGAATGACCAAGGGCCACATAATTAGTGGGTAGCTGAACCAGGACTCAGACCAGCAGGTCAGCACAGGGTTCCCTTTGCTAGACCATCCTGTAGCCTTTCAGGCTTCTTAAAGTGTGGCACTGATCAGGGCCATACCGTCTGTCTCTCCACCTGTCCCATCATGGCTGCTGATAATTCTGCCACACCAACTCTTAACTAAATTGGAGTAGCCCCTCTTTCCAGAACAGACCATGTAGCTTCCAATCTTTATGTTTTTGTTCCCCTCACAAGGCCTTTGTTCCGTGTCCCTTTGCCAAAATGGTAACTGTCCTTCAAGATAAAGAGCGTGTATCTCTTCCTTCGCCAAGCTGTCTTCAGGGCACTGGGCTGGAGGCATGCGCACTGTACTATGCACATCTCTCAGGTAGCAGCCATCAGTGTATCTGTCTATGAGTTTTACGCCCCCTCCCCCCCCCGATAGTGTCACCCTTCAGGGCAGGAATCTAGCCATTTGCTCTCATATTCCAACAGCACCAAGCATAAGAATCCCACATAGTATGTTCTCACCAAGTGTTGGTTGAATGAATGATTGAATGAGAGATGCTGTTGCCTGGGCTGGTATAAATGTAACCATTATCCCCAACAAATGGAAAATGTATTTTCTCACATACCAAGAAGTCCTAAGTTAGTTCATTCCCAGAAGTAAATGATTCATCAAAAACTAGGGTCTCACTATCTTCCCATTTTGCCACTCTCTGTTTGCTTTTGTCTCAGATTTGTCCTCATGGTTACAAAGTGGCTGCAACAGCTCCAGGCATTCTTTATTCATTCCTTCATACAACAAGACCCAAAACTCAGACAAGAGGGAGAGGGGCGTTTTGAAGAGTGAAGAAAACTTGCCCAGAAACCCCAGACTTCTCCTGATGCTTCACTGGCCAGAATTGCATCCCATGCCCATTCCTAAACCAGTCATTGGCAAGGTGAATGGAATTAACATAATTGGATTAACCTCACCAGGGAGACATCCTCAGAGAGCTGGCAGAAATTTCTCACCTCCTTTGAAGATCTGGCTACCCCTTACTTGAATAAAATAAGAATTCTGATTGCAAGGAAATGGGGAGAATGGGTGTGGAGCAGGCATCCAGAAGGATCTGCATAGTGATTTTTTTTTTCCTCTTTGCCTCACAGGACACACAGCATTCTTGTCCAAAGCCATCCTTACTTTCTGGTTTCTTGCAGAAGGAACATGAACCTTGCAAATGTCATACCCCTGGCAGTTACTGTTGGAATGTCTGGCTGAAGGGTCTCCAGCTTGACAAAGTGGACTGTGTGTGCTCTGGTAGCGCAGCATATTATATCAGACTCAATACCACCTTTGGCCAAAGAATGAGGCTTCACAGCTATCAGAGCTACTTGCCCCCAATATCACAGCAGTTTAGTGGAATCAGTGGTATACAAAGGGCAGGGCTGTAGGAGTGGTCGTCCCTGGCGGCAAGCACTAAGGAGCTGCATGATCTATAAAGAATTTTAAAACAATGATAAACCTCTAAATGCAATGTGGTATCCTGGATTAAACCCTGAAACAGAAAAAGGACATTAGTGAAAACTGCTGAAATCCACATAGCCTGTAGAGTGGTTAATAGCATTGTACCAGTGTTAATTTCCGTGTTTCGTTAAATGTACCACGCTTCTATAAGCAAGGTGAAAGATTTATGAAGATCCTCTATCCCATTTTTACAACTCTCTTACAAATCTAAAATTATTTCAAAAATTTAAAAAAATTTTTTAAATGGCAAAAGTACCTAAAAATTGGATATGCTTTTTTGTATTACCACCATGACAATCCTAAACAATGTTAGCGGTAAAAGCACCTCCCCCCTCACCCAAGTCTTTTGGTTCTAAGTTGTAAGCAATCGTTGTAGCTGTTGTTGAGTCTTGATAACAAAAATGTAAGTTCCAACTCAGCACATTTTTATTATTTATGTTTTGATAAGCATTGCATTCTATATGCAGGTTAATCCTAGTAACTCTCATATATACAGTCAACCCCTAATATATGGGGTCTCAGATGCACCCGTTTGTTTTGAGTAAGTTCATATCCAACTACAATCATCTGAGCTTGTTTCCAGCCCAGTCATGTCTCCAGCCCAAGGGTACTTTAGAAGCTTGCATTTGAACCACAAATTGGAAACAATTCCAGCACAGTGATTTTACAGCTGAAGAAATAGTACGTGTGGCTTCAATTCTGTCATTCTGTGTGACCACTTGCAGCTTTTATGTATGTTTAAAATTTAAAACAGTGAAACAGTGCAACATGCCCTTATTATTATTTGTTTCATGTCCTGTGTCATGATTATTTCTGAATTTTGTTTTCATGTCGAGGAGCAGAGAGTTAAAAATGATCAGCTCCAGGCATTCAATATGCTAAATATAAGAGTGAGTGGAATTAAGATCCCAGGTACTAGAAACTACCATAAAAATCATATTTTCACTCCCTTCGTTTTAGAGATCAAGAAAGTTCAAAGACCCAGAAAGTTGCCGAGGTTAATAAGGATTTGGTGAATTGGGGCGAGGACAAGGGCCTCTCCCCTCCTGGCCCAGTGCCCCCAGCACTGTCTCTGCAGCCCATGCCTGCTCTCCTTTAGCAGACAGGCAATAGCTTACAAAAACCGAGTCACTTGTCCAGGGTCAGCTAGTGACTCAGTGGCAGAGCAAGATGTGGGAACCAGGACTCCTGACCGTGTGGGGCTCTAACCACTGCCCCCTATTTCCTCTTTCCAGCTCTCATTCAACTAGAGACAGATTAATTCCAGACGACCAAAGAATGTGCCACCTGACATATGGAAAGAGGGGAGCATTTTTTTTAAAAGAGTCACAACTCAAATTGACATTAGAAAAGCGTAAATTTCAGTCAGAATTCCCACAGGCAGAAAAACAGTGGAATACAACATTTGGGAAGCATAGGAATGATTCCAGACCTTGATTTCCACTGATTTCTCCAACTTGGGGGGCTATTGTTCAATGGAAACTATATTGGGATCTTAAGCTGCCCACAGAAATGCTCATCCTTAGTTTTTTCATGTTTAAGGAGAAAGCAATAATTATTAGAGTGACGTTTGCGATGCAGGGGGCCATCACATTGAGGATAAGCTCAATAGCAAGAACTCCATGGGAAGGTGTGCATGAACCACCGCCTTCCCTGAGCCACTCTCTCCACACTTCCCTAGACTAGACTTTCTAGACTAGACTAGACTTTCTAGACTCCTAGAAAGGTAGGCACTATCTTGATTAATAATCCATCTAGGCACCTCCCTGTGAACCTTTGCTACCAATTCTTAAAATTCATCCCATCTCTGTTTCTCAGATCACAGCCCAGGGTTCAGAACCCATTCACTTGTGAGTTGTCAGGCATGGACACTACATATAACTGTTGGGGTCTGTCTTGGCACAGCTCCCTACCACAATCATTGTTTAGGTGATCCCTGATCCCCACTGAGCTAATAATTGACCTCCTACCGCATGCTTGGAAGGATGATGTTTGAGTGGATGGATGGATGGATCGGTGAGTGGATGGATGGAGGAATGGAAAGGTGGATGGTTGGATGTAGGTAGCATTTTGTTCCCTACATGAGTGGATGGATAGATAGATTTACAGGGAGGCAGATGGATAGATGGGTGAATGGAATGGAAGAGTGGATGAGTAGATGGAATGGAAGAGTGAATGGGTGGGTGGATGAATGGATCAATATACAGGAATCCATACCATTCCATTTTTATATTGGTGCCCAAGGTAATTCTGTAGTAAAGGGGCCCCAAGGGGATTCTATTTCCACATAGGAAATATGTTCAAGACCAAAGCTATATTTGGATTGTGTAGAACTTAGCCTTCAGGTAGACTTTAAGGCCCTAAGAGGCAGGAATTATAGCTTTCCATCTACGTGCCTTAATAACCAGCTCATTCCCTGCTACGTAGTAGGTACTGCAGGAATATTTGTTGCCAAGAATGAATGAATGAATGATTTGAAAAACACAAACGCATCCTGATTCTTCGTTCTTATATTCCAACATTAAAATGTCATTCCTTTGTGAATCAATTATGTATCCAGAAAGTATCCAGTTAGGATGCAGCATATTCCTGGATATTAAATACATTCAGCTCTTTCCATTTGTTGTTTCCTTGGCAGGAATTAGCTAGTCACACTGCTGTCTCTCCTGATTCCTTGCTGATGAGGTTGGGCACGGGGCAGGTCCAGAGGTTTCTCTGACTGGGCTGAAGGATTCTTGCTGACCAGTGGGAATGGGCCCTTTACAGTAGGAAATACCAGCGCTGTGGGGAACAACCCAAAGACTCTCCTCTCTCATCTGACCCCTGGCAGCTAGCCCCTTCTCAGCATCCCCACCTCTTGGTAGGATGGGAATTCCTTACTTTGTCCCCTGGGTTTCTGCAAGGTGGGCAGGGCACGCCAAGAGAGGAAAGAAATGAGAGAGGAGGAAGAGCGAAAGCAAGAAAGGAAGCATAAGAAGAAAGGAGACACGGGGCAGTAAAGAGAGGAGAGGGGAGAATGGGCAGGGGCAGGAGAGAGCGGAATGGTCTTTGCAGCACAGTGCCTCCCGTAATACCATCATCATTGTCTTGCCTGAGCACATGTGCAAGGATTCCATCTACTCATTATACAGCATGGAAATGGAACACGTTTGTTTCTATCTGCCTCATCGGAAATCTTGGCAGATGCTGTCCGAAAGTGCGTACTGCTTCGGAGATGTGATCTTTCAACAGCGCATACTGTACTTTTTTGATTGGGGTTGGAAAAGACAGGAAGAGGGAGCTGATTGTGTTTTTGTTTTGTTTTGTTTTTTAATTTTGAAATTACTCTCTCCAAGGAGGCTTTTCCTTAGACCACACGGAGCTCCTCTGACTAGCCAGGATGGCACAACCAGGGGTCTGGGGCTGGCCAGCAGGCTTAGGGCCACCCTAAAGCCCTGTGCCAAGGGCCCATTCCTTTGAAATAGCCCCCTCTGTACAGGGTTCAGGGCTCCCCCTTCATGGCTCTCACCTCCCCTTAGTCCAGCATTATTCTGAGCTTCCACTCTCCTCCACTGCACTTCAGCCTCGACCTCCGTGTCCCTGTCTCGCCTGAAGACATCTGAAGTGGGTGGTTCAAGCAAAGAGCATTTTGTTCCAAGCTGAACGAGGCTCAGGGAGACCGGTAGTGCCAGAGACAGGAGTGGGCACCATTCGTCACTAAACTAAAGCCTCGCAGTGTGCAAGTTCCCCACGACAAACACCACCTTTCCCTGGGAAGACAGCCAAGACCTGGAGCCCTGCGTAGGAAATCCCCAGTGAGAGGCCCTTCCTGAGCGCCACAGAAAATGGTTCTTTTCATCGACTGAGTCCCCTTCCTTTCTAGCGTACAGGCCCACATCACATCCCCCTTCCTGGCCTTCTACACTCTGCTCACATGCCAAGTGCCCCACCCCGGCGCCTCATGGCTCCTGTGTCCCTTCCCTTTCCCCTCCACGCTCACTGGGCTCCCCCAGCCCTCGCAAAGCCTCCTCCTTCCCCCAGTAGGGCTGCCGCCTCTCCCTCCATCCAGCAAGCACTCTGTGCCCCCACGTGAAACTGTTCCGTGCCATGTCCTCACATCTCCAGAGGCTCCTCTCGGGTTGAACAGAAATGGTTTGTTGACTTTACCAGATTAGCAAGGGGAGCAAATTCCACAGATGCCTCTGTCCCTCAGTCTCAAAGTTCAGACCTCCAGCTTGATAGCAGGAGGAGGTGATGCGGGCAGCCTGAGAGTGCATGAAAGAATGACAGCTAACAGTCCCTCTTCATGGGGTAGTTGCTAGCCGGCAGGCAAAGGTCGACACCTCTCACAGCCTCTTAATGTAATCTTCAAGACAATCCTCTCTCTATTCCTAGCCCTGCTTTACAGAGGAGGAACAAGATGGCACGTGAGGCTAGGGAGAGGCAGACCCGGCGTGTACCTGGGAGATGGCACTCCTGCGCCCCTGGGATTACCTCTCCCAACATGCACTGCCGGGAGCAGGAGACTTGGATTCCAGCCTCCTCCTGCCACTGCTCAGGTGGGTCACTTCGGGCCCGCCACATTCATTTTCCAAATGTCCTTCTCCTGATCGGAAAAATTACGGGAAGGAGGTGATTTCCTGGGGCACTTCCATACAGTGACACTGATTCTTTTGCTCATTATAAAGGCACTCAGAGAGATCCCCAAGCTTCCAGGACTCAAGACCAGCCCCAGGTAAAGGGATGAAGTAGCTGTTCTTTGAATGCGTCCCCATCTGGAACAGGGTGAACATACGGTCCAGCGTGAGGCAGCCATTCAGTCCAACTCTCTTGGGCAAGAGGGCGTGATCCCTCACGCTTTGACATGAGATGGAGTCATAAACACTGTTGTAGATAGCAGGGGCCATATGATCCCAGATGTCCTGCACCCCTGCCAGGGTCCTCTCGGTGACTGCCCTTTACCTGCACTCTAGCACACTCTCACCTTCCCATCTTGACCTCTAGCCTTTCCTAGAGACTCATGCGTACCTCCCCTGCCAATTTTGACTGAGCGGACAGCATGTTACGAGTTCATCCTTACCACTGGCGGAAGATTTGCAGCGCCATATTCCGTCAATTGGAAGATGCACTCTTTTAATCTCATTTTAACATCTTATTCATTTAACATTAATCCTAAAACCAATGGCACATCATCGTTTACTTGGCAGCACTTTTTCTTTTATGGTGGCTCACAAAATCGTGGTGTATCTTACAACTGAAGGCCTCTTCGTTTTGATGAAGTGTGGTAAGTAGCATTTTCCAGGTCCGAGCTCTAGAAGCTCAGCCAGAGGGTGATGACCTGGGTGCCGGTTCTCTGAGGCTTCTCCCTCCCAATTAGGACTGGGTCCAGTATAACGGAGGTGATCTCCCAAGGACTTACAGGGCCCTCTAGTTGTAGCCATGGGTGATATGTAAAATGTTTAATGACCAGACCAATCTGACAGAAGACAGCTGAAAACATCTGGCACGTCTGTCCAGGCGCTTACCCACTCCCCACCCTGGAAATAGTAGTCCTTGCTGTTGGCTCCAAGCCTGCCGCCATCTTCCCTCCTGCCTAATTTTATGGACACTTGCCAGCACTCTCGGGGAACTTGGCCTATCACCCAACCCCAGCGGACAATCCCTAAGTGGACGAAGTCAGGCCTGGTTATCCCAGTCTCCTTTGCTTTTATTGTTTTTAGGAGTGGGCATGTGTATTAATTTACTATTACCGCCATAACAAATGACTAGAACTTGAGCTTAAAACCACATAAAGGTATTATCTTGTGTTTGTGTAGGTCAGAAGTCGGGTACAAGTCTCACTGGGATAAAAATCAAGGTGTCTGCATGGCTGAGTTCCTTCCTGGAGGCTCTAGGGGAGAACTGGTTTCCTTGTTCTTTCTCAGGGATTGGCAGAATTTAGTTTCCTACTCTATGATTGAGGTCCCTGGCTGTCAGTTAGGGACCTCTATTAGAGTCGAGACACTCCTTTCCAGTTCTTACACATAGCCCCTTCCACATCGGGACCAGTGACAAATTCTCCTCACACTGCCATCTCTGTCCCCCAGCTGGGCTTGTGCGATTAGACTGGGCACCCCAGATAATCCAGGAGAGCCTCCCCATCTCAAGTCCCTGTGGCCATGTAAGGTGTTAATCACATCTGCAAAGTCCCTGTGACCATGTAAGGTCACATATTCACAGGCTCCAGGGGACAAGAGAGCGAGCATCTTTGGAGGCCATGGTTCTGTCGGCCAAAGTATGTGACCCACTCTGGCTGAAGAGCTATAAATGGGTATCTGCTGGGCATTGGGGGATATTGCTCCTTGATAAATAGACGGACTTTGAGGAGTCCTGCCCTGCTCCTACCTACTTTGAGATGCTATGAGCTGTGGCACCTAGCTTACCAGCATTAGGCATCAACACCAAGAATAAAAGCTAACACACTGAGAAAAGCAGTGAGAATATCAGAGTGAAAAGAAAAAGCTTGCCTTTTGATGACAACATGGAGCCGCTGAAACAGCCTAGATCTCCTGCCTTCTCCTGTTGACACCTCTTTAAGGGCTGGGCAAGGCTCCCATATTTCTGGTTATGGCTGGGGATTAGTCTTGGAAGAATAGATCTCCCATAGTCCATAACGCTGCCTGCCAGGTTGTACCTCCTGGCTGAGATGATGGGCTGAATTATGCCTGAACTTGAGGTGCCCTCTAAACTTGATGGCTTGGATCGCTGGCTGCCCTCGTGGCGGGTCTGTCTTCCAGCCCTGTACCATCCAGGCTTAGCTTTTCCCTCCCTGTTAATCTGCATGTCCAGGGTCACACCATACCTACATTCCGCCCATCTTGGTGTTTCTGGTGTATCTTAATAGCCAGATACACGAGGCTGCTGGCCAGTCCCTGACAAGCCCTTTCACTTTTATGCTTCTGTGTCATTCTTCCTGCTGTTCCATCAATCAGAAATGCCCTTTCTATATCCTTATATCTTTACCATTATATCCTTGCAACAATCTTGGGAGGAGGTGCTGTTACTCCCATCTGGCAAATGATTCAAAACACCAGGTAACTTATTTAAGGGGACCTGGCCAGTAAGTGGCAGAACTGGGGTGCCCCTGTAGGTCTCACCGACTTGAAACCCCATGTCCGTTTAGCATTTTAGAGGAGACACTGCCCAACTGAAGTCTTGAAGGATTTGTCTCCCTCACTACATTCTAAGCATCTTGAGCACAGAGGGTGAGTCATTCTTTAGTGGCCCCCAGCATCAGTGGTGTGCTAGTCAAGGTTAACAACTGGCTCTGGGAGAGGGTTGGTGTGGGGGGCGGGGGAAGAGGGGGGAAGCCCTGATTTGTACTTTTTCCCATGGGTTAAATTAATTTTTTTTAAGATCTTATTTATTTATTTGAGAGAGAGAGAGCAACAGAGATATCAAGAGAGAGAGTGAGAAGCAGGCTCCCAGCCAAGGAGCCGCAGGGAGCCTGACACGGGGCTCGATCCCAGGACCCTGAGATCACGACCTGAGCCAAAGGCAGACGCTCAACTGACTGAGCCACCCAGGCGCCCCTCCCATGGGGTAAATTCTCCCATCATGGCTGATTTCAAGCTCCCAATGTGACATTACTGAACAAGGAGTTAGGAGAGATGTGTAGAAACACACCATCATATGATATTTCCACCATACAGATACAGTAGATGTGAATAACCTCAAAAGGACAAAAAATAGTAAAAAGTAGTAAAATAAGTAGGGACTTTTGATTAGTTATTACCTTTGTTTTAAATCTAATTTATTCTATTTTAATTTTATGTAACTTAACCTTTAATAATTATTGTGTTTCATGATCAGCTTGCAAATTTCCTGAAAGCTTAATAAATCGGTTTGCAACTGGTTTGAGCTGGTTCTGGCACACCACTGCTAGGGTCGAGTACAAGGATTTGCTTTTTTTTTTTTTTTAAGATTCATTTATTCGTTTAAGAGAGAGAGAATGCGGGGGCGCCTGGGTGGCTCAGTCGTTAAGCATCTGCCTTCGGCTCAGGTCGTGATCCCAGGGTCCTGGGATTGAGCCCCACATCGGGCTCCCTGCTCCTCGGGGGGCCTGCTTCTCCCTCTCCCACTCCCCCCTGCTTGTGTTCCCTCTCTCGCTGTGTCTCTCGCTGTCAAATAAATAAAATCTTTAAAAAAAAAAAAAGAGAGAGAGAGAATGAGGAGGGGGACAGAGGGAGAGGGAGAGAGGGAGAGAATCTTCAGCAGACTCCCTGCTGAGCACGGAGCCTGACCCGGGGCTCAATCTCATGACCTGAGACCATGACCTGAGCGGAAATCGAAAGTCAGACATGCAACAGACTGAGCCACCCAGGTGCCCCAGATTTGCCTTTAATAGGCACTGGAGGGTGCCTGGGTGGCTCAGTTGGTTAAGCGACTGCCTTCGGCTCAGGTCATGATCCTGGAGTGCCGGAATCGAGTCCCGCATCGGGCTCCCTGCTCAGCAGGGAGTCTGCTTCTTCCTCTGACCCTCCGGACCCTCCCCCCTCTCATGTGCTCTCTCTCTCAGTCTCTCTCTCTCAAATAAATAAATAAAATCTTTTACAAAAAAATAGGCACTGGAATGGTGGTGAGGATGCTAATAAAAAGAACATGAATATGATCTCACTGATACGAGGAATTCTTAATCTCAGGAAACAAACTGAGGGTTGCTAGAGTGGTGGGGGGTGGGAGGGATGGGGTGGCTGGGTGATAGACATTGGGGAGGGTATGTGCTATGGTGAGCGCTGTGAATTGTGTAAGACTGTTGAATCACAGACCTGTACCTCTGAAACAAATAATACATTATATGTTAAAAAAAAAAAAAAAAAGAAGATAACAGGAAGGGAAAAATGAAGGGGAGAAATCGGAGGGGGAGACGAACCATGAGAGACTATGGACTCTGAGAAACAAACTGAGGGTTCTAGAGGGGAGGAGGGTGGGGGGATGGGTTAGCCCGGTGATGGGTATTAAGGCGGGCAGGTATTGAATGGAGCACTGGGTGTTATATGCAAACAATGAATCATGGAACACTACATCAAAAACTAATGATGTAATGTATGGTGATTAACATAACATAATAAAACAAAAACAAAGAAATGCACATAAAAAAAAGAACATGAGTATCCATTAATGAGTTTTGAAGAGTCTGATAACTCAGTCTTCAATATCCTTTCCTGTGTTTGAGAATTTCTTAGTTCCATTGCTCAGACTTCACTGAAAGCCCAGCAAATAAAAACTAGCTGACAGGAGGGACCAAAGAATAGCCAAGGCTCCCACTAAGGGCTGTGAATCCTGAACTCTGCCCAGTGTCAGGGTGGGCCCCTATGACTGCTTCCAGTTCCAAAGGGTCCATGTGGACGGGGCTTGAGGAAGCCTCTGGAGCTCTGTCTTCTCTCTTCACCTCCCCCGACCACGCCCACAACCAGAGACCTGGTGGGGTGCGCGGGGTGGGGGGGAGCACCAAATCAAATTAGCACTCAGTTACATTCAAGAAAGGACAGCCTCCCAGGAAGTAGGGAGCCTAGAAAGAAAAACTACATTGCAGCCTCCCAAGAAGTCCTGCCTCTCACTGTCTTAAACTTTTGTCATGGGTGCTGTGCTGATGTCACGGGAAACTGGAGGGAGCGGGACAGCTGGTGAATCAGCACTCAGCACTCTCCTCCTCCTGGCGCAGGGATTGCTCCATATATGGACTCGGGCTCAACAAGGCAGTCCCACTGATTTGCATTGGAGCTCCCTTAAAACTGCATTTTGGGATTAGGTCATTGTTAGCAGGAAAAGGGAGACCCCAGAAAGGTTGGTCAGCATGAAGAAATTGGGCCAATTGTGGTCTGGCAAGGGAAAGCTGAGAAGAGGGGGCAGCCCCATCCAGTCACACAGCTCTGGGGAAATGAAGGCCAGAGCCTGAGAAAGCAGTGGGAGTGACTCTGAGCGGTGGTTGCAAGGGGAGGGATTGGGCAGAGGACCAGCCCATTCCTGCAGACCGCATTCTGCCCCTGGCTGGCCTGGGGCTGCCGGAGCTTTATCCTGAGGCTGATTCCCACAAGGGGAAGAGCTCCAAAATTTCAGATATGAGAGACAGTTCCCCTGCCTGTGAGTGAAGGCGGTTATGAGGCTGCTGAACGTCCAGGAGCCCCACTGGTCCGGTGAGGGACAGACCAGGCTCTGAGTTATCCTGAAGTCGAGATGGGTTCACCCAGGTAGAACACAGCTTGTTAACCTCCAGCCCCCATTCCATCCATCCAGACCAGGGCAGCCCAGTGTGACGCAGCCAGGCTGTGGGAACGCAGGGAAACAGGAGAGGAAAACGAGGTTGGGTAGTGATCTGGGAAAGTGGCTTTTAATAGATGGCCAATAAATTGGTAAATAAATCCAACTGGTAAAGATTAACTAACTTTTGTCGTTGTTTCCGCAATCTGTTTGCTTTAACTTTTTTTTTTTAAGGACCAGCTTAAATTATTTCATGATGCTTCTCTCTCCGTATACCCCCCTGATTTTGTTCAAAAGACCAGAACCGTGGAATCGTTGTGAGAAGGAACTACTCCATATGCAAAACACAGACAAATCTCACGAACGTAATGTGGAGTGAAAGAGGGCAGACACAAAAGAGTACTGTGAAATCCCATTTATATCAAGCTCGGAAACAGGCAACACCAATCTGCGATGTTAGGAATCGGGATAGTGGTTCCTTTGTTGTCATTAGCAACTGGGAGGGGCAAGAAGGCTTCAGGGGTGACAGCGACGTACTAATTCTTTGTCTGGGTGCCACTTACATGGCTGTAGACACACTGAGCTGTCCGCTGATGGACGCATTTCTGTATGCATGTTATATTTCAATCAAGTTTCCTTGAAAAAGAACCAGAATGTAATCTTTGAAAGAAGTGGTGACAGGTAGAGTAAATTCCTGTGTGCCAACCAAAAGGAAGCCTCTGAGGGTTGGTTGACAGAATGGCACCCCCCACCCCCAGGGCAAAGAGTCAGAAGACTTGATTTCCAATTGCACTCTGTTATCCGCTGCTGGAAGGCTCTAGGAAACTTAGCTCCCCTGCTCTTCACTTTCTCTGCTGCAG
The DNA here is from genome assembly GCF_964656455.1 of Halichoerus grypus. NCBI lineage: Eukaryota > Metazoa > Chordata > Mammalia > Carnivora > Phocidae > Halichoerus > Halichoerus grypus. The sequence goes on along the minus strand of NC_135720.1, from coordinate 97,292,442 downwards.
AACAAAATGGGTTGGAATGGATTGCATGGTCTCAGAGAGAAGATTCCTCTTTCTTACCTGTTCCAGTGGAGATGGAATAGGATTTCATGTTCATTTTGCCTCTCACGTGATCTTCTTATAGAGGAATGATCTTCAAGCTTGGTGAGCTCACAGATCGATTTTTACACTGTCAAAACGTGCACACACACGTGCGCGCACACACCCACACGTGCACACCTAGGGGTATGTGGCCCCCCTCAGTACCCTTTTGCTCATCACCAGCCTCAACTTTCCCATGCATCTCCTTCTTCATCTTCATCTCCATGTTCCTTGATCTGTATTCCTTTCCTAGGGCCACCATACAATGTACCACCGATGGGATGGCTTAGAACAACAGAAAATTTTTGTCTCACAATGATGGAGGTAGAAGTCCAAAATCAAGGTGTTGGCAGAGCTGTGCTACCTCCGAAGGCACTGAAGGAATTTTCCGTGTCTCTCTCCGAGCTTCTGATAGCCTCCAGCGTTCCTTGGCTTGGAGATGATCACTCTAATCCTCTGTGTTCATGTGGCGTTCTCCTGTGACTTCCCCAACACGATCTTCCCTCTGTGCTTGTCTGTGTCCGTGTGACACCAGTCCTGTTGGGTTAGGGCCCACCTGAGTGACCTCATTTTAACTCAATGACCCTATTTCCAAATAAGGTCACTTTCTGAGGTACTAGGGGCTAGGACTTCAACATATATTTTGGGCGGGGTGGGGACACTATTCAACTCATAACAGCCGGTGATTAAAAGGCTTCAGGAAAACCTCAAGTAGCCCCCCCAACTCCATGTCCTGCCAGGAAAGGTTAAGGATCCCAGGTGAAGACCAAATACCAAGAGACTTGGATAAATAGTGAGACCATTCTATGTTTGTACAGAGCTTCCCACTCCCAAAGCACTTGCATAATTATTAAACCATTTGATTTTTCTTATTTTTAATCTTTTTTTTTTTTTTAATTTTACTTATTTATTTGTCAGAGAGAGAGAGAGCACAAGCAGGGGGAGCAGCAGGTAGAGGGAGAAGAAGACTCCCCGCTGAGCAGGGAACCCGACACAGGGCTCGATCCCAGGATCCTGGGATCATGACCTGAGCCAAAGGCAGACACTTTACCGACTGAGCCACCCAGGCGCCCCATAAACCATGTGATTTCTCACACTAAGAAAGGCAGAGATGCAGGATTTGGGGCCAGACTGCTTGGGTTGGAACCTCAGCTCCATCTGTTTTAGCTGCTTAACCCTGGGCTCACAGCCTCTATACTTCAGTTTTCTATCTGTCAAAAAGGGATGTGGTAAGAATCAAGTGAATTAGCATAAGCACTTACAACACCGCCTGGTACGCAGTTAGCATCGATAAATGTTATCTACAAGAACAAAGAGCCAGATAGTGTCACCTGCATCTTACAGCTGAAGAACCTGGGGCACACAAGGCTAATTCAAAGCAGATCAGAACTGAAACTCTCGGGCTTTCTGGGATACAGTACTGACTCGTTAGGTTATCTGGCATGACGGACTGTCCATTTTTAGGTAAAAATAACAATGACAGCTACCTTTTACTGAGCACTTACTAAGCGCCAGGCACTGTGCTAAGCACTTTATATTCAGCATCTCATTTAATCCTCTTAATGACCTATGAGGCAGGTATTGTCCCCATTTTAAAAAGGTGCAAGTTGAGGCCTAAAATTTCAGGAAGCCAAGTTGGGTCACCCAGCTAGTGATGAAGAGCCAGGATTTGGATGCCAGTCTCTGCAATACCAGGGCCTGAGTTTCTGATCACTTGTGCTCCATAACCTCCGGAAAGAAAACCAGCGTACTTGCTGGCTTTATACGCAAGCAGGGGTTGCCAGGATGAACAGGGTGATGTGGGTAAGTTCCCCAAGGGTCAAGAAGAAGCCTCTCTTAACCATCCTTCCCCCTACCCCCTGCTGCTTCAGGGACTGCACCCCAATAAGTGTCCCAGATCCTCCCAAGGAAGAGTTTTCAGATCAGTCCCCAGGAAGCCGGGCCTCGGAGTGGAGAGGCACCAGAGGAGAGCTGGACGGCCAAGCCAGAGGGATTGTCAGATGCTGCCAAAAAGACAGAGGAGCCCCCAGGGCCAGAACCAGAGGGAGCCGTGGTGCCCAGCCCCAAAGGCTTTACGACTCTCTCAAGTCTGTGAAGACAGAGGGGAACAACTTGACCGAGAACCCCAGGTGCTTCCAGTCCGAGAAGGGGGAGTACCGCTCCTCCCAGATGGTTCAGATGGCTGCCCGGGGACACCTGCCTGGTTTAGGGAGGCCTAATGAAGGCAGCCCTTCAGAGGGCTCTGCCCGGGCGGGTCCTTCATCCATCCCGAGGCCCACACATGGCTGTGGCTGGCAGCCCAGACAGACACGACTGTTTTGGCATCTGTCATCTCTTTTTCTCCCTCTATGGGCGGCACCACTGTACTCAGAGTCCTTGATCCCAGCTAGCCTGATAGCGTCCTCAGGATCCAAGCGCTCGGCCTGTGCCTCCTGGGGCCCCCTGGTGGACTAGCAAAGGTTCAATGTATCATTTGAGTCCTTAAATAAGGCAGGTGTGGTTGCGAAGAAGGGGGAGGAGGACGAGGAGGAGGGAAAAAAAATCATTGTGCATTTTTCCCCCAACCGAATTTAAAGGGCTCTGTTGTGAATTTCTCTCTTGTCCCCGACTGAGGTGAATGATTTGCTATGACTGCAGGAGTCACAAACACAACAGCTGTGACCCCGGAATGGACTTTGGTGGGCGGGGGGGGGGGGGGGGGGTGGCGCGGGGGGGAGGCAAAGTAGAGGGCTGGCCTCTTCCCTTGACCTTCCATTTGGAGCACCCCCCAACTCTCAGGGCCTTTAGAAAGTAACACATTTAGAGTTTTCCCAAAAGAACGTGAGCTGTGGCCTGAGGAAAAGGTGTTTACTCCCATGCAGGTGGGATTTTTATTGCTGGTTTCAACATCAAGGAGGTGTGAACGTTATGGACAAATCCTGACAATCAATACCACCTGAGGAAGGCCAGAAAGGGGGCCCACAGGCCAGGGCTTCTCAGACTTGAGGTGCACGGCTCGGAAGCCCCTGGGGATCTCAGGAAAATGCAGATTCTCAAGCAGGAGGACTGGCGTGGGGCACCAAGAGTCTGTGTTCCCAGCATGCCCCTGCTGCTTGCCCTGAGACCACTCCGGACTGAGAAATAACTCCACTCCTTTTCTTGGCAGTCCCCTGCATACACACCTCCCCTCACCAAAAACAAAATAAAACAGAACAGGCAAACTGCATTGCCTGGAAGTATCTTACATAATCCCAGGTAGTTGGGAAGGGACTGCCATACCATATTTAGAATTTTAATATGCTCCCTCTCTGGCCAAGAATGGGCTTATTCTGGATCAGGTCAGAGGGTTGGGCAAAGGATGAAGAAAATTCCGTGGAAGCTTGGGCACTCTTATAGAACAAGCAGAAACAACGGTATCACAACCACTGTTTTTGTTCTGAAATATATTCTAAGTGTGGCTTTGACTGATATGCATAAAAATACCAGAAAACATAATTAAAGGCAAATTTTAGCTGTTCTTTGTGTTTTTCTGTATTGCCCAAATTTTCTACAAACCAACCTATATTGCTTTTTTTTTTTTTTTTTTGAAGGCTAAACTTGAAACATCCTGTGCCGTCAAAGTTTCTAGGCCTTTTCCCCAGTGCTAGGAACCAGAATGGAATCTGATACTGTACATACAGGTGCATTCTGCAGATAACTAAACCTTTGCGGTGGGGGAGGACAAGAATCTTCTGGTGCTTAGGAGACCAAGCGGGCAGGGCAAGGCATCAGTGAACCCTGATTTAGCATGGGAAGGAGCAGAGAGAAGGCTTATGAGGAGAACCCAGTCTCTGCCTCCTGAGGTCATGCTGACCGCTTGCTGGCCCAAGGGCTGATTTATTTTAGTTTCTGTGGCTTTGAGCAAGGCCAATTTGCACAAATGATGGTCTGGCATCTTGATCCGTGTTTACAAATCAATGCACAGACTACCTAAATCAATGAACTGTGATCTTGTGCATTTTATAGATGAGAAAAAAACCAAGTTGGGTGGGGGAAGGTTGCAGAGGGTGGAAGTAATCACGGAAATGGAAACTTCATAACTCCATTTCCCATCGCATGGCATTTCCTTTCAATCAGGGATTCCCAATCTTCAGAACTGCTAGGGCAGCATGACTCTGGATAAACACAGTCCTCCCTTATCAGCACCAGGCTTTCTATACAGTGGGTGCTCGGTTTTTGAATACACTAATGTTTCTTTCATAATGGTCTGAGCAAAGAGCACAGAGCAATTTTAGGAAATGGCCATCTTTTCCCACTGGTAGCAATAAGCTTTGCAAAGAGGTTTGCACAGGTAATCACCCAAAAGCTATCTGTTAAATGGAATAAAAGATTATGGAAGCAACAAGATTTAAGAGGACTGAAATAACAAAACAGATTTCTAAGAAACGGGAAAGGGGAGGGCTCTAAATGTAGCAATATTCTTTTCTATTTAAACATGTAAGATGGCTTTATGGTTTCAAGCATGTGATATCTAATGTTTGAGGAGATAAAATTCCAGGAGGGCCCATTCCTTGATCTCTCTACCCACTGTTCAGGAGTGAAGACTGGCCTTCTGTTGGTATCTTGGCTGATCTTTCAGCTGCTTTGTGCCAGTCCCACTCAGTTTTGAATATTCTTTATCCTTCATGCTTGGGCTGCAAAGGTAAATATAAGGAACATTTTGCTTTTTGTCTCCAGTCTTTACTCCTCTAGGTCCTTTATTCCCTTGACCATGACCTTTCCCATCAGATGTCCAGTATTTCCATGGTTTCTCTAGAAAAAAGGGAAAACTCCTTTATAGAGAGGTACAAACAACTGGTAACAATTTAGAGTAGCACAGATAGGTTCTATCCTAGGCCAAACCAAGAACAGACAAAATTTGTTCCTTAAGGATCTCCTTGACTATTTTTGATCCTCTGTTTTCAGTGTCAAGATGTCCCTGGCTTCAACAGCATCTTTCTGAGACTCTCTATCAGCTGAGGAAAGGCTCCCTATCTGCAACCTTGCCCTGACTCCTATATTTCTCCCCTCCTCACCATCCACCAAAACGTACCCAACCTGTCCCAGCCTTCCCTGTCTTCATCATAAATTGACCAAATGTACCAACAGGTCCCCTTAATAGTAAGAATAGGGGACAAGTGCATTGGTGAGATGGTAGACCAACCCTGCCTTTTGGCCCAGGGGCCCAATAAAGGTCGATGACAGATGAGTTAAGCTGTGGCCTAGGTGGTCTTGTCTTGATTCCAAAGCACCTTCCGCCAGCCCTATGGGCATTGGTGACTCACCCGAAGTCTTGGAGGACCAAATTGCTCCCTAAGTAAAGCAGATAAGATGAAAACACAAAGTGGTATTTGCTGGGGTAGATCATTGCCCTTTCAGTGTGTTTGCATTGTCTACTTCTGATCCAAGGTCTCTGGCTGAGCAAATTGCTGCGTGACCAATTAAATTTCCGCTGCAGTGGGTTCGGCACATGCCCAAAGCTTCTGTCGTAACAAAGTGCCCTCCCTGACTGCCTTGCTAAAGGGAAGTGGGCTTTGCAGCATACATACCATGTGGGAAGAACCAGAAGACCAGATGTGGGGCTCGGCACCCCTCTTCCTGGGCAAGAACCAACCCCGAATCCACAAGTTTGCTCTATCTTCCCACTATTCTACACTGACCTCCAGAATTTTTTTATGAAAAGCAGCTGGGAAGACCGTGGGACACCCTGATTTCTGCGGTGTGCTAACACCAGCCGCTAATGCACACCGTGCTTCATTCATTTGCTGTTGAGGGAACAGGAGCTGGAGTTCTCAGACCCAGGTCACAAAAATATGACCTTGAGAAGGGAACTCTCTGTCAGCAGGAGACAAGTCTGCCATCTTTGTCATACCAGGCTGCAGTGGTGAGTCGGTTGGAGCTGCGAGGCCCCCAGTGGAGACCGTAGGTTTGGGGCTTGGTCAGGAGGGCCACACAACCCCTAGAACTTTCTGGGGGATCTTCCTAAAAAACAGTCACCAAGATCTGACTCATTCGTAGTTCACTGAAGGCTACTGGCAGGAATGGGTCGCTCACTCTAACTGAGGATGCCAGACCGGGGCAACTGGGGAAATCTGTTCCTGGGATGTGTGTCTGTTTGGGGGGGGGGGGGTACCATCGCCTTTCTGATCCGAGAGTAAATGTGATGGACTAAAAAAGACTCTTGGGAGGGTAAAGTACAGGCAAACATAAATGGGACCAGTTTACCTCTTAAATATTTATCAGCCTACACTTACTTATCTTGAGAGGCCATAGAACACAGAGGTGAAACCCACAATCTCTGGCACCAAACAGATCTGGGGTTTGAACTCCAGCTGTACTCACTGGGTGGTCTTGCGCAAGTTACTTAACTTTTCTAGGTCTCACTTCCCTTATCAGTAACATGAGAGATGATCATAATAAAACAGTACCTTACAAATAGAGTTACTATGAAGATTGAATGAGCTAATGCAATCAGAGTGGTAGAACAGAGCATTCTTTACTAAGTGCTCAATATGTGTCAGCTCTAATCTGGGGAACAGGAAAGCTCATCATTTTTTGGTAAAAGTCAGGTTGATTAAGGTGTAATTTATGTGCAATAAAATCTACCACTTTTGGTGTACATTTCTACAAGTTTTAACAAACATATGCAATCAAGTAACCACTACTACAATCGAGATACATCACCCCAAAAAGTTCCTTTGTGCCCCTTTTTCATCAACCCCTCTCCCCAGCCCTAACCCTAGGCAATACTGATCTGTTTGCCGTCCCTATAGTTTTGCCTTTTCCTGAATGCCATATAAATAGAATCATACAATGAGTGGCAGAAAGCTCATCATTTTTAAAGGCTGACACGTATGCAGCATCTAATGAATTTCTAAGTATATTTAAAGAATCAAGTTACAATTATCATTCCAAATCAGATGATATATTTCCTGTTGACTTACAGAAGAGGTATAATATTTCAAAATGCCTCCTGAATTAGTTCCTTTATGGGTAAGTGGATCTTTCTCATATGCTATCTAATCAGTCAAACTTGAGGCTGGAGTTGGCAAGGAGGAGGATATGCCATAAGGAGATCTCATGTATTCCGAAAAGTGAAATAAAAGTTCTTCTTACCTGAATGAATAGTGGGAGGAGGCTCTAGAGTCACTTGAGGCAGGAAGTCAATTAGATGGTTATCCATCTCTCTATTTTAGGGGAAGTCTGGAGAGTTGCAGGGAGTAATGCCAAGGGCAGGGGCATTTTATTTGTTTTGTTTTGTTTAATTTATGGCTTGGACTCTGGGATGAGCTTGCCTTGAAGCCTGTCCTGCGGCAAGCATAGGAGATAGCCACTCCTAAGTAAACTTGGTGGCACAGTGACTGTCTCAGTTCCCATATGGTATGGCGGGGCTCCTGAAGTTCCTTCACGGAGTGAGAGGGAAGAAAGTGGCTGAGTTGAGAATGGCCCACTGTGACAAGGGGAAATGACCCTACAGCAGAGAGCATGGGCTAATCACCTAGACCAGGAGCTAGATAGAAGACAGCTTCGAGGGGTTTAACACTAACAAGAGCCTGGAGAACCAAGGTAGCCAGGAATCACCCCCAAACCCTGGCCAAGAGGCCAGTGGGTGAAGCATACCTACAGTTGACTTAGCTCTATGCAAAGGTCAGGAGGGAAGGCAGCGGGCAATGGTGGGGATCGGAGCATCCAGGGACACTTCTTGGATTCCAAACCTCTCTATTCTAGTCCCATGATAATTCAGTTCAGACATCCCTTCCCACGATCCCATCTTGTGGAAGAACAGGAGAGGGCAAGGACACTGGTAAGACTAAGGCTTTGCCTTCAAGCACTGTTTGAATTGTTGCAGCAGATGAAGGTGACTCAGTGGGCGAGGGCTTCTGAGAAACTCACAGGCTGTTTTCCCAGCCCACTCGAGCATAAGGTGTGCGCCTCTCCAGCCCCAGTACGCTCCCATTACAATTTCACAGCTACTTTATCTTAACTTCTGATCCATTACCTCTTGGCGGTGGCCCCTAGTACCGCAGCTTCAAGACTCTTGGTCTTGGAATATTAGTCAGCCATAAAACAGAATGAAATCTTGCCACTTGCATCCACAGGGATGGATTTAGACAATATAATGCTAAGTGAGATCAGTCAGAGAAAGACAAATACCATATGATTTCACTCACACGTGGAATTTAAGAAATGAAACAAGCAAACAAAAGAAAAAAGAGATAAATCAAAAAGCAGATTCTTAACTATAGAGAACAAGCTGATGGTTGCCAGAGGGGAGATGGGTGGGAGATGGGTGAAGTAGGTGAAGGGGATTAAGTGTCCACTTACCATGATGAGCACTAAGTAACATATAGAATTGTTGAGTCACTATATTGTACACTTGAAACTAATATAACGCTGTATGTTAATTATACTGGAATTTCAAAAGTTTAAAAAATAGAATCTTGCTCTTGCAACTTGTACACAAGCCGGACATTTTAAGGACTAGTGCAATGCATCCCTCTGTAAATAATGATTTTATTTTATTTTTTAAAGATTTATTTATTTTTGAGAGAGCGAGAGCACAGGGGAAGGGACAGGGGGAGAGGATAAAAGAGAATCTCAGGCAGACTCCCCACTGAGCACAGAGGCTGATGTGGAGCTCGATCTCACAACCTGGAGATCATGACCTGAGCCAAAATCAAGAGTCGGAGACTTCGCCAACTGAGCCACCTAGGGGCCCCAATGATGATTTTTTAAAAAGTTTGTAACTCAAATAAGCACTCCGTAACTCATCTTTAAGTTCAAGATTTTACCATTCAGATTTCTTCAAATTTCTCCCTTTCTTTTTGGATACACACAAAGGTACATCGTGCCATTAGATGCATTTATGCATTTCCAGAATGCAAATGTGAGCTTTTTATAATGAGCAATTGTAATGGGATTTGGCTTCTAGGAGAAGATTAAGAAAATGATTATAAATAATAGGAAGAACAAATGCCCTCTATCTGAGAGCAAATAAACTATAAATGTTAGGGCAGGTTACAATGCCTCAGTGATAAAGTAATTAGTAGTTCCTATTGAAACAAGCTTAACCCAAGGGAAATTTCATAACCAGTTATATTTCCCATGCATAACTGGGCAGGAAAAATATGAGATTTAGGAAGGTAGAAAAGGAACTTCTTTGTAGGTCTCCGTTAAAAGTAGACGTTGGAACATGAATGCACTCCAAAGTATATCATTTTTTTTGCACTTTTATCACTCTGAAGTGAGGAAACCAATCTAGGAAAAAGGTGAGCATCAGCATTTGGAAATGCAATGGAAAATTATAAATTATGAGAGCTATTGATAAAGCTGGTATTTATAGCTCTATCAAGGATTTTATTATATTATTTACATCTGCACTGTAGACACAATCAAAGCCCACTAACCTATCCCAATTTATTAATGCTGTTTTCATTTTCAATGTCAAATACAAATGAGACAAAGATGCTCGGAGAGTGTTACTTGGATCAAGATTTGAAATACAGCCACTTAAAATAAAGGCCTCCCAAGCCAGACTGTAGGTTTTGATATAAATTGCATCCAAACTGGTATCACTGAGGATGTATCTTTGCTATTCATCTACAAACACAAATTCTCGTGAATGATATCAGATAGTGCCTGGGCATACAAAACGTCCACTCACCTGGTGAGTTTCTGATTCCGAACACTTTGGAAGAGTTTTCCCCAAAACCCCTCCAGATTCTATGGTTGAGAGAAACATAATCAAACAGGAAGCATAGACAATTGCCTCTGTCTTAGCACATTGGTCCACTTCCTCCCCACCCCGGTCTTAACTTCCCTTTCCTTTAGTGAGGCCTTCAGTTTCATCTGTTCACTTACTGATTTATTCACTTATTTGTCTTATTAGTTATCTATTGCTGTGTAAGAAATTACCCCCAAGACTTAGTAGCTTAACACTACACACATTTATTAACTCTTAGTTTCTGAGGGCCAGGAGTCGAGGCATGCTTAGCTGGGTCTTCAGCTTTAGTGTCTCTCACAAGGCTGTAATCAAGGTGTTGGCCAGGGCAGAGATCTCATCCGAAGGCCGACTGGAGGAAGCATCCACTCCCAAGCTCATGTGGTTGTTAGCAGGATTTGATTCCTTGAGCTTTTCCAACACATGAGCTTGTTTCATCAAAGCATATAAAGTGAGAAGGTGAATAGGAAGACAGAAATTACCATCTTTTGTGACCTAATCATGGAAATCACATACCCTCAACACTGCTGAATTCTATGGGTTTGAAGCAAGCTACTCCAGGTAAAGAGATGACACAGGCTGTGACTACTAGCAGGTAGGGATAACTGGGGCAATTTTAGAGGTTGCCAATCACATTTTTTAAGAATTTGTTGAGCACCTCCTAGGTGCTCGCTGCTGTGCTAGGTGCAGGGAATACAGTGGTGAACTTCCTTCTCTCAGAACTTACAACCCATCTGGAAGGACAGGAGCAGTCCTTGAATAGATTATTGCAATTGTGATAAGCCCACTAAATTAGAAATACAGGGAATAAAGGATCCACCCTGGTCTAGGTTGAGGGAGGTAGGATGTCAAAAGGGACATTTCAATGGAAACTCAAAGAAGGACTGGCCCAGAAAAGAAGAGGAGGAAAGTTTTCCGGGCAGAGGGAATAGCCTGTGCAAAGATCCTGAGGCAAGAAAGATCACGTTGTATTTGAGGGTAGAGCAGCTGGAATATAGAGTGAGACAGCGGGAGAGCAAGAGAGGGAAGTAGGGCCTTGTCTGCTATATTAAGGAAGTTGGTCCATAGCCAATGACCAAAGGGAGGCCCTCGAGGAGTGATTCAGAAGATCTCTCTGACCACCTTTCTCCTTCTACAGGTCCTCTCTCTACTGGCCTACGGTCAGTCTTGTGGCTATGACCCTGCTCCACGACACTACTGAGTGGCCTGACTCCCCTCTATCCTGTAAGAATATCCCACTGATACTGTATCATATAGTCCCAAAGCCTCTTCCTTTTTCCACCTCCAGGATTTTTCTGGCAGTTTTCAAACTGTTTTCAAACAAACAAACTCCTATTATTTAAAACAGCCAAAAGCAGAACCACTTGGATCAAAGACCGTTACAGGAGGAAAAGGACGCTTGGGAGTGCTCTCCCCCACAATCCCACAGGGACCCCCAAAACACCTGTCTGGAGCTCCAGGACTCCAGTTTGAGAAACATGCCCCTGGGCCACAACTTTATCAACTGTTATTCCCAAGGACTCATTCTGTCTATAAACTTTTATTGAATCCTTACGACATATTAGACATGTAATAGGCACTGAGAATAGTAAGTGATTAAGATGTCTCTTCCCTCCATGAATTTACTGTCTAAAGAGGGATTCATGTGGTTGAATGACTCATTGCATTACCATGTGATATGCAATTATGGAGGGTGGGGTAGGGAACCCTGGTGGCTCAAAGGGGACACAGTCAGGGAAGACTTCAAGAGGAGATGAAGCTTGAGGGAAAAGGAGTTTGCAGGTGAACAAGAGGCCAAGTGGTACCTGTCTCTGAGGATTTGCTCTTAATCTGAAATCACTTCCTTCACTCTGCCCATGTCAGACACCTCACCATCTAGATGGGGGTCCTTTCTCAGTATGCTAACAACTGCCCTAGGTTTTAAGTAGAAAGGCCTTGGTTGATCTCCCAGGTTCTATAATAACCATAGTGTTAGAAAGCTTGCATTGGATTTTTAATTTCTCAGGGTTTCTGGATTAGAATAGAAGATGAGCACCTTTATGCAGTTCTATACCTCAAATTGTCTTCTCCCCCTTATAGAAGGAGGGACTGAGCAGAGAACAGTCTTTGTACCCTATCTCAAAGTGTTTCCTCCCTACCAAGGTTCTGCCCAGAAAAGGCAGCCTTTGACCTCTGGTCTGATTTCAGAGTCTGAGGCTAGGGTCACCCATCAGGTCTAGCATGTTCTGTTGGTCTCTGGGATCCTCCCTGATGTGCCTCAACAATCCCGAATTCTAGGGTGAGATGGCTTCCATTTCCTGGTTAATTAATTAGCCAGGGATTTGACTAATCCTTCATAACTGACAACTGAAAGCTCATACCAGTCCTAAAACAGTAAGTTCAGTAAATTTAAAGTCTCAGCACAGTAAAGGATGCAATACTAGGCTGAGGCTATGCAATAGCAGAAGAACTGGCCACGCCTAGAAAAAGGCTTCAAGCCTGGATGTTGGGTTATGCAAGCCAGGCACTCTGTTATTTAATGGTTTTATCTCTCCTTGACTCATCTGGCATGTTTTAGCTTAGCCTCAGGCCAGGTTTGAATAAGAACAGCAAAAGAATCCAGCTCAATTTTGCTCCATAAGATCTTCCCTCCAACAAAAAGTAAGCTCTATCTCTGTCCTAAAAACTCAGGTCACCTCTTGATTTTTGGACATACTGTTGAGTGTGGGCATAGTATCTTGGGATCCCTACACCTCTTATAATGCTATCTTAAAATTTTGTGCTGTTTTTCTTCTCAAGGGATGTGCTTTGTCTGCCTGAGTAGATTGTAAATTCCTTTTAGGCTCAGGGAACGCTTTACTCATGTTGGTATTTATGGTTCTTTCCCACCTCCAGTAGACTTAGCACGGTATTGTACAAGTAGGCACTCTATCAATATTTGTGTGTGAATGAATAACCATGGCCTACCCCATGTATGACGCAGCCAGTCTCATTGACATGAGGGTGCCCTAGCTGGGGCATTTGTGAGGGAATGGAGTTCCGGAGGCTGTCTGGGTGGGCAGCATATGGCTCATAGCCGGCAGGCGGCATCCACAGACCCCTGGCCAAGTATGTGTGAAAGTCAACATCTTTATGCCTTGGGGAAAACGTCACTGGTTAAACCTGCGTGGAGGGTGATTACCATTTACTTAACCCCAGCTTGGATGACATATCACCAGGTTTCACTTGCACCCTTCCCTTTAGCTGTAATTTAACCATTTTTGCCACATTTCCCTTCTTTACCCAAGAGTGCATTCCCTGAAAACAACCGCCCAGAGGATTCTACTAAGAGCAGCATGGCTTTTATTTCCTTTCAACTATTGCTTTATACGTACACTACAGGCAATTCGAATTTCATCTCCTTCAACCTAGATGAAAAGTTGAAGAGGAGGTAATATAAGCAGAGTGTCATGAAGCTCTTATTCAAATCAGGATTTGCTTTTTAGCGCAAATAAGGGGACTTCATGTCCTTAGCCACAGGATAACCATGTCAGGAGGGCGTTAGGCCCCCCTACGGCATGCCCTCCTGGCTTTATGACTGTGGGTGACTCACTCAACCTTCTGGCAACTTCCTTCCTTCCACTCAAGAGGTGAGAAAGACAGTGGGGATATTATGAACTACTTCTCAGGCTAAGGATATTTTGAGAATGAATTGCTTTTTGTCCATCCCTTCTAGGAAAAAGATACACAAAAAGTGTGGACTTCTGGGCTCACATTTTCCATAAACTGGATCCTGTTCCTGTTTCCCCTATTTCTAGCAATAGTAACTATTGTAACTAATAACTACTTAACACCTTTCCACGGCAACCAGTCAAGTCTTAGCAAATCTTCCTTGCCAAAACCTGTGCATCTGTCCTTTTTCATATACCTCATTCATTCACTTAGACACTGTTACTGACCATCAGTGAAATGCAAGCCATTGTATTAGTTGCAATGGATAGAAATAAGCATAAGACTAAGACATGGATAGAAATAAAAAATAAGTTCCAAGTGTAATCTCCCGTCTGCAATCTCTTACTCATTTTCTCTATAAAGTACTCCACTGCTTAATTAATTAATTAAGAATATCCCTAAATAAACTTATAATCATGTCATTTCATGGCGGTAAAATTTTAAATAGCTCTTCAGTGCTCACGGGATAAAGATCAAACTCTTAATTTAACTCTTAAGAGCTTCTAAAATCTGGAATGAACTTATTTCCTGATCTTACTTCCCACAACTCCCCACTGTAAATTTTCTACTTGGACAAACTGGTCAGATTACTATACTAAAAGTATACATCCTTTTCCCACTCCAATCTATTGCTAAGAAGAAAGCCACTGGCCCAAAATGGCGTCACTTGGGCTAAGCCCCCAAACTAGAGCTTAATACCTATACTAATTATAGTTTCAACCTCCCGCAGAAATGTAGTCTTCACAGTCAGTCCGGAATTTTCCGATAAGCATCAGTGAGGTAATCTGTCACTGGGCTCTCTCTATCCCTCAAAGGAAGATGAAGTAATTTGCATGATAACACCCCTTGCTCTTCCCCTAAGGGAAAGTGACCTTGCCTGAAACAATCCTTTTCTTTTCTTTTGCTAATAACTCCTCGCTCCACCCTCCTTCCCATAAAAACCTTCCCTTTTGTACAGCTCCAAGCCACTTGCTAGATGGGCTGCTGCGGGATTCATGAATTGCTTAATAAAGCCAATTAGATCTTCAAATTTACTCAGTTGAATTTTTGTTCTTTAACACTCTTTATTCATACATAATGGATTGGATGTCTTCTGTGTGGCAGTCTGTGATAAGAGCTGGTGCCCAGTTCCCGCACTCGAAGAGCTTATTGTTTAGTCAAGGATACAGACAAATGAATTGACCGTGGCAATGATAGGAGGAGCATGGAACATAAAGAATTTCTGAAAGTGATGGGAACGCACAGAACCACATGGTATCCAGCCTCGGAGAAGTCAAAGAATGTTACTCAGAGAAAATGACATCTCAAGTGACACAGAGAGAATGAGTAAAAGTTAGGCGGTATGTTGAAGAGAGTGTGTACCAGACAGAAAAAGCAGTGGCCTGGCGATGAGAACACATGGGTTTGAGCAACAGAGAGAAGGTGAATCCGAATGGAATGTGGAATACACATTGCAAGAGGCCGAAGAGGGAAGCAAATCCAGAGGATCTGAGATCTAGTAACCTGGCTAACAGGTTTAGGCTGGACAGGCTTGAAGCAGCAGAGGGCCATGACCACATTTGGCTGTCGTGAGAATGGCGTACCCCAGTCTCATAAATCAGGAAAGAAGTCTTTGGGAACATTAAGTAAGGCCTTTCTTTCCAGGAGTATTGTTAATGATCTTATTAAGATGTTTGATTAACTTCCCTGCATTCGTCCTGCAAGTCTGAGAAGTCCAACTGAAGCATTCTTTGAGAATTCAGGTTCTTGTTGGGCCTTAGAAAAATGACAGGGGAGATCTGCCCAGATCAATACAGAGACAAGTATGTCACCTGGTGGTGTTTCATATCAAATACTTGCCATAAAGGTAATAGCTACCACTGGTTGAGTGCTCACTACATGCTCTTATACTTGTGTCACTTTACGTGAGATAAATATTATTATACCCACCTTAGAGATGAGAAAACTGAGACTCAAACAGTTTAAGTGTCTGGCTCAAGGTCTTAGGCTTGATGGCAAATATTTGCTTATTATGATATGAACAAATAAAGCTGGAATTTGAACCCAGAACAATAGGACTCCAAAGTGCAAGTAATTTTAAGGTTTTGTTTAGTTGAAATTTACTCTGTATCAATCAAAGATATTTTACGATATGTCCTTTCCATCATCCTTCTCATAAGGCCAAGTGTATAGGCTACTGTCTGGTTTGCCTAGAGTGATAGGAATATAACAAATGCACATGGCATTGGATAAAGAAATGAGGAGTAAAGGAGAGATACACCAGGGAACAGGGTGAGGGGTGTTTTAGGGTGATTTGTACTGATGAGATATGGGAGGACAGAATTTAAACCATGCAAAAGGAGTAGGATTAATGTTTTTCTCACTGATTTCAACTGGCCCATGCCTTGGAGTAATAACTAGTGGGCGGGAGTGAAATCGCTTCTCTCCTATGGCCCATTCGAGAGGTGTAATGAGTGGTTCCTTACATAAGGCTCCTTTGTATGGAGGAACAAGGTACACAGAACTGAGTCCTCTAAAAACAGAGACCCATGTCCAGGTTTTAAAAACCACCAAACAACCTGTACCCAGAAACAGTCATTCCTTTACATGTGTATGAACTGAGCGACTCCAGAAATGTTCCAAGCCAAACGGCACAGGGTAAAAAACAAACAGCAGCAGCTTGCTTACAAGAGGTTTCCAGGAATCACCCTGTCCAATAAAGAAAACAATGGCCCAAATTAACCAATTCAAGTCTCAGAGGATAACTCTGCGTCTCCATGCCGTTTTACTACGGAAAAAATAATGAAAATGATCTAAAGACCTTGAAAATAGGTTAGGAACTCAGTGAGAAATAAAAATATTTCAGCTGATATTCTACCACTTACTATGTACTCTAGGAAGCAAGCAAGGTGTTTATCATTACATGTGTTATGATTGCAAAAACACAGAAAACAACCAAAATATTCATGAATGGGAGATGGCTAATATACCAGTGTAGCCATATTGTAGAATACCATGCAACATGGAAGAAGGAAGTACTGGTGAGATTTACAATTTACAAAAGTAAATTGCAGAATAATATGTACAGTTTGACAAAAAAATAGAAAGTAAAACTAAATTTGAGCAACTCTGTGTCTTTTCTGAGAGTAAATGTATTGGAAAAAGTTCTGGAAAGATACATACTTCTGGAGAGGACAGGATAGAGGGTGAAGACAAAGTAGGGACTTCAGTTCTATTTAAAATATTTAATTTTTTGCAAGTTGATATATTTCTGCATTTGTTGTATAACTATAAATAGAAATAATTATCAAATAAATCATAATAAGTTAATTTGAAAAAGAATAGGCTTTAGGGTTGCTCATATGAGGATCCCACTTAGATATCTGCCAAATTCATGTAGGAAAAAAAATTTTTTAAAGAAATGTAGACTTCTTAAGCAAGAGTTTCCATTTATCTTAGTGTATTGAGATGACAAAGCCATGTTTTCCATTAGTTGGTGTTTTGAGACTACGAAACAGATAATCAAAGAAACTGTGAAGACTTTCTTACTGACAACCTTTATCACTAAGACGTACTTAAGAAGTAAACTTAGGAGTAAATAAGGAACCCCCCAATAAAGTGAAATTGAGTAAAATATCCAGAGTTATGCTTTGTTTTCCAATATATGAGAAATTATTGATTGAAAGACACTAATGAAAAAAATTATGTTGACAATAGCAGCAAAAAAGCATAAAACATCCTAGAATATACAGGAACTGTATGACCAAAATTTTATTAGGAAATATACATAAGTAAGTTGAAATAAATGGAGACATAGATTATATTCCTGGATGAAAAAACTGGCTATTATAAAGATAAATCCTTCTCAAATTAATTTACAAGCTTAAGGCAGTCCCATTGAAAAAAATCCCAGTGGAATTTTGTTTTCTTGTTGGAATTTGAGGACATGAAAGAATAGACTGATGAGAAAAATCAACATTTTTCTTGTTCCACAAAAATTAAAATATAACACAGAACATCAATTTTTTAAATGTTGTGGTATTGATACAAGAATGAAAAGAAAAACTAATACAGCAGAATAGAATATAATTCTTTTTTTTTTTTTTTTAAGATTTTTTTTTTTTTATTTGAGAGAGACAGTGAGAGAGAGAGAGAGCACAAGAGGGGGGAGTGGGAGAGGGAGAAGCAGACTCTCTGCTGAGCAGGGAGCCCGATGTGGGACTCGATCCCGGGACTCCAGGATCATGACCTGAGCCGAAGGCAGTCGCTTAACCAACTGAGCCACCCAGGCGCCCCAGAATAGAATATAATTCTTAAAGAGATCTATCAGTATGTGTTTTTGAGATAAATATCATAATCCAATGGTGCAAGGAAGAATTATTCAACAGATGATTTTTTTTTAATTGTTTATATGAAAAGGAAAATAAAACACAGCTAATTCCATTTTGGGTTCAAAAGTTCTATATAACTGTAAGATATAAGATTCTACCTGAGGGGCGCCTGGGTGGCTCAGTCATTAAGCATCTGCTTTCGGTCCTGGGATCAAGCCCCCCCCATCGGGCTCCCTGCTCCGCGGGAAGCCTGTTTCTCCCTCTACCACTCCCCCTGCTTGTGTTCCCTCTCTCGCTGTGTCTCTCTCTGTCAAATAAATAAATAAAATCTTGGGCGCCTGGGTGGCTCAGTTGGTTAAGCGACTGCCTTCGGCTCAGGTCATGATCCTGGAGTCCCTGGATCGAGTCCCGCATCGGGCTCCCTGCTCGGCAGGGAGCCTGCTTCTCCCTCTGACCCTCCCCCCCTCTCATGTGCTCTCTCTCTCTCATTCTCTCTGTCTCAAATAAATAAAATCTTTAAAATAAATAAATAAATAAATAAAATCTTAAAAAAAAAAAAGATTCTACTTGAAAACACAGATTAAGATATAAGTGATATTTATAGAGAAGGACATTCTAAACATAAAGAAAGAGATAATAAAAGGAAAGATTACATTTTGAGCATATCAAAAAAACCAAACAAACAACAACAAACCCAACTCTTACAGGGCTTCTGGGTTACACAATTACAGAGGAAGAATGGTGTGGCTCCTGGAGCCTGAACAGCCCCACAGTCTCACTTCTGTATAGCAAAAAATACCATTATCCAAATTAAATAAAGGCAGAATTGAAAAGCACTTCTTCATCATATATGACAAAGAAGTTCAGGCAGAGTGATCCTTTTACAACATGGCAGATCACTTCTCTCTTCTTTTCAATTCTTCCAATGGCTTCCATCTCATTCCAAGTAGAAGCCAAAGTCTTTGCAGCGGCCTCAAGACCCTCTGGCTTCCTCTCTGACCTTGCCTCCTTCTGGTCTTCCCTCTATTACTCTACTCCAGCCACATTTGGCCATTTTGTGCCATGAACCCATCAGGCACACTCTTATTCCCAGGCCTTTGCTCTTGCTTTTCCCTCTGTCTCAAGGATCGCTCCCTCACTTTCTTCAGACCTCTATGTCATTTTTTTTCATAGGGTTGCCCCTCCCCCAAAGGATTGCTTTATTTTCCTCCATGGTACAAATGCCACTGACATTCTATACATTTACTCGTTTCTCTGTTTTCTGTCTGCCTGCTTCTTGAATGTAAGCTCAGTGAGGACAAGGATTATGTCTACTTTGACTACTGGTATATTTCTAGACTAGAACACTGCCTGCAGGTAGTACTCGGTATTTATTTGTTAAATAACTGAATAAATATACTTATTAACTAGTACTTTTTTAAAAAGATTTTATTTCTTTGAGAGAGAGAGGGAGAGCATGAGCCAGGGCAGGAGGTGGTGAGGAGCAGAGGAAGAGGGAGAAGCAGGCTCCCCACTGACCACGGAGCCCGACTGAGACACCTAGGCACCCTTAACTAGTACTTTTTAATATAATTGCCAGAGAACCATTTGAGCTAACTTAAATTAAAACTGACTAAGGGTGGGAAGGCAGCTGGATCTCAGTTACTAGAATTGGCACCAGAACATTATCAAGGTATTTGTCCTTCCCACTCTCTGGATTCTCTACTTCATACTTCTCTTTTCCCACAGATCCCCATCTGTTTCCCAGAGCACATGGTGATCAAATGGTCCCCAGAAGCACCCAAGTTTTACTGTAGGTTGCCCAGCTACTTGGATGGGGATGACCTGACTCTGTTAGTTCTACTCCAAATTCCTGGGGAAGGCTGTGAATAACTTAGTCTGGACTGATGTCTATCCCAGAACCAACTGACTGTGGCCAGAGTGGAGGTGGGGGTCAGAAGTTCACTATGAAACCATGCTGCCCCACTGCAACTAAATGGATAGAGGAGAGGCCAATTCCTAACAAGGGGTGTTAAGCAGTTAAATCAATAGGTGTCTACTATAACATAAAATTAAATCTTTCAGATAAATTATAAAAAATGCCAATCCCTAATTTAAAATGAAAACGGTATGAACAGACAATCTGCAAAAAGGAAAATACAAAAAAAAAAAGGGAAATATGATTGTCCAATACATTTTAAAAAGGGTTTGACTTTTATTTATAGTCCAAAAATACTCTATAAAATAATAGTATATTGCTGGGGAAAATATTTGCCACAATAATGAGGAAACATTAATATCCTTAATATATAAAGAGTTTATAAACACTGAAAATAAAAAATATTAATATGACTTTGAAAGGGTAAAAGATATGCAAAAACTACTCATAAGAGAGAAAGCTTAGAAAGATATCTGTGTTCACTGACTGGAAGACTTAATATTGTTAACATGTTAGTACTGTCCAAAGCAATATACAGATTTAATACAATTCTTACCAAAATCTCAATGGTGTATTTTGCAGAAATAGAAAAATCCATCCTAAAATTCATATACAATCTCAAGAGATCTGGAATAGTCAAACAATTTTGATTAAAAAAAACCAAAAAACAAAAAACCAAAGTTGGAGATCTCATATTTCATGATTTTAAAACTTAATACAAAGCTTTAGTAATCAAAACAATGTGGTGCTGGCATAAAGACAGACATGTAGATCAATGGAATAGAACAGAAAGCCCAAAAATAAACCCTCACGTATGTGGTCAAAGAATTTTCAACAACAGTGCCAAGATCATTCAATGAGGAAAGGACATTGAACAAATGTCGGGAAAACTGGATATCTATGTTCAAGATAATGAAGTTACACGCTTACATTACACCATATACAAAACTCAACTCCAAATGAATCAAAGACATAAATCAAAGACGTAAAACTATAAAACTCCTAGAAGAAAACATAGGGGAAAACTTCATGACATTGGAATTGACAATGATTTCTTTTTATTTTTTTTTTACTTTATTTATTTATTTGACAGAGAGAAAGAGAGTACAAGCAGGGGGAGCGGCAGGCAGAGGGAGAAGCAGGCTCCCACTGATCAGAGAGCCCAACTCGAGGCTTGATCCCAGGACCCTGAGATCATGACCTGAGCCAAAGGCAGACACTTAACTGACTGAGCCACCCAGGCGTCCCTGGCAATGATTTCTTAAATATGACACCAAAGCACCGGGAACAAAAGCAATAATAGACAAATGGGACATCAAAGTTAAAAACTTCTGTATATCAAACAACAACAACAAAATAACCAACCCACATAATGAAAAAGCAACCCATGGAATTGGAGAAAATGTTTGCAAATCATATATCTGATAAGGAGTTGATATCCACTACTATAAAGAACTCCTACAACTCAACAAGAGATAAATAACCCAATTAAAAAACAGGGAAAAAGTTGAACAGACATTTCTCCAAAGAAGATATACAAATGGCCAACAAGTATATTTAAAAGATGCTCAACATCACTAGTCATTAAAAAAATGCGAATCAAAACCGCACCTCACACCCATTAAGATGGCAGCTATCAAAAACAAGAAAACAGCAAATGTTGGTGGGGATATGGAGCTATTGGAATCTTTGTGCACTGTTGGGGGAGAGGGGGATGGATGTGAAATGGTGCAGTTGCAATGGAAAAGAGTATGGAGTTTACTAAAAAAATTAAAATAGAATTACCATATGATCTAGCAATCTCATTTCTGAGTCTATATCCAAAAATAAATAAATAAATGAAAGCAGGATCTAAAAGAGATAGTTGCACACCCATGTTTATTACAGCATTTATTCACAATAACCTGGAGGTGGAAGCAATTCAAGTGTTCACCAACAGATGTGGTATATATACATATAATGGAATATTATTCCGCTTTTAAAAAAGAAATCCTGTCACATGCAATGACATGGGTGAATCTTGAGGACGTTATGCTGGATGAAATAAGGCAGTCTCAAAAAGACAAATACACAAATACATATTATTCCACTTATATGAGGTATCTAGAATATCCAAACTCACAGAAATCAGAAAGAATGATGGTTGCCAAAAGCTTGGGGGAAGGGAGACATGGAGAGTTGTCGTTCAGTAGTTATAAAGTTGTGCAAGATTTTTAAAAAAATATTTTATTTATATATTCGACAGAGAGCACAAGCAAGGGGAGTGGCAGGCAGAGGGAGAGGGAGAAGCAGGCTTCCCGCTGAGCAGGGAGCCCAATGCAGGACTCGATCCCAGGACCCTGGGATCATGACCTGAGCTGAAGGCAGATGCTTAACCGACTGAGCCACCCAGGTGCCCCAAAAGTTGTGCAAGATTAAAAAGTTCTAGAGATCTGCTATATGTGCACATACCTAACGCTACTGAACTGTACACTTAAAAATGGCTAAGATGGTAAATTCTATGCTATACCACAAAGAATCTCAGGTGGATTTGTACATGCATTCAAGTCTGAGATACACTCTTCTAGATACTAAAAACCCTGGTATTGTACCTAGAGTTTCAAAGCTTTAATATTCTTAAAAAATATTTCATAGATGTTGTCTGGAAAGTACACCAAAACAGCATTTGAACAAAGCAATGAATAAACTGAAAAGAGATAATGAGTTACAACCTTCCAAAAGAATATTCACCAAGGAGATTTAATGTTGATTTTTCAGACACAATGCAAATAAGGCTTTCACTCATTGACCGCAGTGGAAAATCCCATTATTAAAAATGTACTGATGGTCAAACAAAGAAATTTGGTGATCCCTCTTTCAGGCATAATGGTGCACTTGGAAAGATGAAAAAATATATATACTATTCCCATCTGTCAAGTTGGCAAATATAAAACATACATACAATGTAAAAAAAACCATATTGAGAAATAATATACATACAGTAATGGACACAAATTTTAAAGGTAATATTCAATGATTTCTGACCCGCATGCATGCATGTACACACATACACACACACACAGAGTAAAACCACACAAATCAAGGTACAGAACACTTCCAAAACTACAGAAGATTCTCTCATGCCCCTTTCCAGTCAACCTCTCTTGAGAATGTTTTAGAGATAATACTCAGTACTCATAATTATGTTGAGTGACATCCATTTCCATCCATCATTAATTGGTGTGTAATTAGCGGCTGCTTTCTATAAAGCAATTTTATATCATCAAAAGTATTATTAATGCTCAAATTCTTTCTAAGGAAGGAATTGAGCTTCTTAGACTCTGTCATAAGCAAATAACATGAAATGTAATAAAACACATACATATGAGGATGCCTGTCACTGCAAAGATGACATCAAAAAATTAGAAATTGGGGAGATGTAGATCAAAGGATACACACTTTCAGTTGAAGAATAAGTTCGGAGGCAGCATGGTGACTACAGTTAATAACACAGTAGTGTATACTTGGAGGTTGCTGAAAGTAATCTTAAACATTCTCACTACAAAAAAAAAAAGGAGCTAAATATGTGAGGGGATGGATGTGTCAATTACCTTGATCATGGTAATCATGCCAAAATGTATACGTATATCAAATTATCACCCTGAATGCTTTAAATATATACAATTATATTTGTCAATGATTGCTCAATAAAGTTGGGGAAAAAATAAAGCACACACAAAAACATTAGAAATAGCCTATGCATCCATCATAAGGAAATGGTTAGATTATAATATAACCACTTGATGAAATAGTTTGCACTAATTTAAAATAAAGGTTTTGAAAATTTTTTCACATGAAAACATATTCACAATGGTCAGGTATTAATTAATAAGGATGAAATGAAATAAGAAATGCAATATGACCCGAATTTTGAAAAACATTACTTTCATGGGGGGAAAAGAGATTAGCTTGGTATTATCTTTAGTTAATATGAATATAGGAAATTTTAATTTTGTTCTTTTGTTTTTTGTATTTTCCAAAATTTTTTATCATCCCATGTGTTGCTTTTGTATTTAGAAGAAAACCTATTTTAAAAAGCAAGCAAGGAGGGGCGCCTGGGTGGCTCAGTTGGTTAAGCGACTGCCTTCGGCTCAGGTCATGATCCTGGAGTCCCTGGATCGAGTCCCGCATCGGGCTCCCTGCTCAGCAGAGAGTCTGCTTCTCCCTCTGACCCTCCCCCCTCTCATGTGCTTGCTCTCTCTCATTCTCTCTCTCTCAAATAAATAAATAAAAAATCTTTAAAAAAAAAATAAATAAAATAAAATAAAATAAAAAGCAAGCAAGAAAAGTAAACAAATCGCCATCCCCTTTGACGATGAAATAAAAGCTTTCCCATGGTTGACTGCAATTTCCATACAATTTATACTAGAGACTTAAATAATGAAAACAACAAAACATAGAATGGATCAAAAGTCAAATGGACACTTCTATGAAGAATCTCATGACACACCTTGTGTTACAGACAATTGATAAATGTTCAATCATTTCAATGTTTTGTCAAAAGGAAAAGACCGTGAAAGCTGCATAAAATTCTGTGCTATTCCTTCAATGGGAAAAAGGGAGGAAATAAAAGAAAAAGCCCAAGCCTATATAATGACTCATTTACACCTTCTTTCCAGAGTTCACACGACAGGTCAAAATCAATCCAATCTGGAAGCTTCTGGAGGGAACCCAAAGTCCTTCTAACACCCATGTAGCACAGATTACATGCATAGGCAAACATCTGACCTGCTCTTTAGTAGTTTTAAGGTCCTTTACCAAACAGAAAAAATTGAGGCCAGAAATTGTACTCCCTGGTGGATCCACAAATAGCTCCCTGCTTTATTTTTTCTAGAAGTGGGAGGGAAAAATAAACTTGCCGAAGTCTGTGCAATACGATCCATATGGTTGGAGGAAAAAGATATTAAAGTTTTAGTTTATATTTATTTTCATGTCACCTTTTAAAACCTTCTATTCTCTCTGTGTACAGAATATGTAAGCACAGTGCTACATGCATATATATTGGGGTGTTCATGCTCATGTTTTTTAATGGCAGGGGTACATGCAAAAAAAAAAAAAAAATGGAGACCATTAGTCTAGACCAGAAGAACTTAGCCTCAGTTAACTGTGAAGCATGTTGCAATTAATGTTTTACTAATAGTAGTGAAATACTGTGTCAGCTTGGGATTTTAAGAAAATCAGAGCAGATTCAAAATTATTTCTTTCATAGGTAGTATGCTTAAAAAATTTTTTTAATTTTAAAGATTTTATATTTTAGAGCGGTTGTAGGTTCACAGCAAAATTAAGAGAAAGGGGCAGAGATTTCCCATATACTCTCTGCCCCACATATACATAGCCTCCCTTATTGTCAACAGCCCTCATCAGAGAGGTACATTGTAACCGTTGATGAACTTACATTGATACATGATAATCAACCAAAGTCCATAGTTTACATTAGGGTCCACTCTTGGTATTGTATATTCTATGGGTTTGTATAATGACATGTATCCATTACTACAGTATCATACAGAGTATTTTTCCTACCCTAAAATTCCTCCATGGTCTGCCTGTTCATCTGTCCCTCCATCCTTCAACACCTGCAACCACTGATCTTTACTGTCCCCATAGTTTTGCCTTTCCCAGGATGTTATATGGTTGGAATCGAACTGTATGAAGCCTTTTCAGATTTGCTTTTTTTACTTATTAACATGCATTTAAGCTTCCTCTATGTCTTCGCTTAGCTTGATAAGCTCATCTCTTTTTAATGCTGAATAATACTCCATTTAGCATTAAAAAGAAGTGTCTGGATATGCTACAGTTTATTAATCCATTCACCTCCTGAAGGACATCTTGGTTGCTTCCGAGTTTTGGCAATTATGAATAGAGCTGCTAAAAATATCTGTAGGCAGGTTGGTTGTTGGATGTAAGTTTTCAATTCCTTTGGGTAAGTACCAAGGAGCTTGATTGCTAGATCATATGGTAAGAGTACAGTATGTTTAGTTTTCTAAGAAACTGCCCAACTGTCTTCCAAAGTAGGTGTACCATTTTACATTCCCACTAGCAATGAATGAGGGTTTCTGGTGTCCCACATCTTCACCAGGATTTGGTGTTGTCTGTATTTTGCATCTGGCCATTCTGATAGATGTGTAGTGGCATTTCATTGCTGTTTTAATTTGCATTTCCCTAATGACATATAATGTGGAATATCTTTTCATATGCTTATTTGCCATCTGTACATCTTTGGTGAGGTGCCTGTTAAGATCTTTGGCCCATTATTTAATCAGGTTGTTTGATTGCTTATTGTTGAGTTTTAAGAGGTCTTTGTATATTTTGAATAACAGTACTTCATCAGGTGTGTCTTTTGGAAATACTTTTTCCCAATCTGTGGCTTGTCTTCTCCTTCTCTTGACATTGTCTTTTGCATAGCAGACATTTTTAATTTTAATGAAGGTCAGCTTATCAATTCTTTCTTTCATGGATTGTGCCTTCAGTGTTGGTAGTGTGCTTTTTTTTTCCCCCATGGGAAAAGATAGTCATACAGCTTGCTTCATTTTCTCCAAAGGTCCAAATCAGCCCTTATTAATGACATACTACTACTAAGCAGGAAAATTGAAAATCACTGCAATGGATTGTTTTCTCATTTTCTCATGAGAAAATTTCTCACTTTTTTGAAAATGAGAAACATGGATAGATATATAGTAGAATATAAACAAAGAATAGACAAAGTACACATAAATAGTTTATAAACAAGAATGGTGCTATGAACATTTCTATTATAATGACATGATAAAATATTATTATTAAACCAAAGCAATGTTTGCATTAACGTTATTGATATTAATGCTAATTTTTAAAAAATTCAACAGATAGCACATTAAAATGTTAAAACAAGTTTTATCCAAGCTTATTCTTCAATTGAAATACTTACTTGCCCTGTTGATATACCTGTGGAGAAATGTGCTAAAAAACAACTTGTTTTGCATTTTTTTTTGTTTTGTTTTTTTTTTGTTTTTTTTTTGTTTTGTTTTTGTTTTTGTTTTTTTGTTTGTTTTGCATTTTAAATAAAGTTTAAAAATTAGACTAGCCCTGTGTTTTCCCTTGCTTTATTATAATTTTTGAAATTTCAAATGACTGATTTAATAGATGGATAAAATGTATTAATATTAAATCAAGAAAAAAAGGCTTAGTACTATTTTCTTATCTTTGCTATACTATTTTGACTTTTTTCAGTGTCTGGATAGAGCATGAAGGAGTGGCATGGTTGTAACCATCATCTATCATTTGTGAAGTGGGAAAAAGATGAGGGCCTTGGGCCTATAGTTCAGTCCCATCTGAAGAGATAATTTCTTCATTGGTATTCCAGAAAATCTACACTGCTCTTCAATCTTCAGGTAATTCATGTAAACTAGAATTGCAGATGTGTAGATGGTATCAGGACCCAGAAAGACCCTGAGGTCTAGAGCTAGGAAGAGGAAGATGAGCAGTCAGGGACTGACTACTGTCACAAGTGGATCGATATGTTATTTATTCCAAAGTTTCCTCAGAGATAACCTGACCACTTGTCACAATAGCATCCTAAGTCAAAGTCTCCAGCTACCCACAGCCTCACTTAGCCATGGATGGGGTCACAAAATGAAATATTAATATGAGAGGACATTTCATTTCCTTTAGATCTCATAGTGATTTCATCAAGCCTTGAAGGTGTTGCATGTGAAAAGGGCAGAAATCAAAAGCCAAAAGGAAAAAACCAAACTAACCCAAAAGAAAACAACCAAACAGCAATAACGAAAACAAACAACAAATGCTTTCTAGTCTTTGTACTAGAAATGGTGAACAGATGTTCCTCAGATCCACTGAGAAATGGCCTTAAGTTAAAATAATCAGAATTTAGACATATCATAATTTGGGTACAGATGGGATGGAGAGCCCAGGGGGTTAAACATCTAGTTATAAATAGGAAAGCAGAGGTAGTGGGTGAGGATATTTTCAAAGGGGAGAGTTATTTAACATGGGTATGGGTTATTGATGAAGTTTGCTCAATGTACCTTCACTCTTAGTAGACGTTAAAGTCAGATGGACTCTCACCCCTCTGGGCCCTCACAAATTAATTCTCAAGCCTCTCAAGATTTTGAAACTCTAGGATTCTTTGTATAATTACATTTTACTACCAGATTTTCTTATGAAATGTCATGAAATGGACATCTCTCAGAAGTGGGACATCTTAGTCAAAGTAAACCCCACTTCCCTGTTCTTAGCAGGGCCATATATGGACAGCTAACCTAAGATTTGTGATTTGGGGGACAACCTTATGGACATTAAGCAATGATTCTCAACACTGGCTGCACATTATAATTATCTGAAGAACTGTAAAAAATATCAATGTTGCAATACTGTACACTGAAAACTTTTATGAAACATCATTGAAAGCAATTAAAGAAGACCTAAGTTAATGGAAACATCTCAGGTTAATGGACTAGAAGGCTTAATATTGTTAAGATAGCAATACTCTTCACAATGATATATAGATTCAATGCAATTCCTATCAAAATCCAGGCTGTCTCTTTTTGGTAGAAATTTGACAAGCTGATCCTAAAATTCACATGGAAATACAAGGGACCCAGAATAGCCAAAACAATCTCAAACAAAACAAAACAAAAGAAAAAAAAGTTGTAGGAGTCACCCTTCTTGATTTTAAGCTGACTACAGTAATCAAGACTGCGTGGTACTAGCATAAGGATAGATGTATAGATAAATGAAATAGAATTAAGAGTCTAGAAATAAATCCATATATCTGTGGTGAACTGATTTTTAACAGGGTGTCAAGACATTTGGTGGGGAAGAAACAAAGTTTTCAATGAACAGTGTTGGACTGACTGGATATCCACATGCAAAAGAATTAAATTGGATTCCTACTTCATTCCATATGCAAAAATTAACCCAAAATGCACTAAAGACATAAATGTAAGAGGTAAAATTATAAAACTATAGAAGAAAACATAGATGTAAATCTTCGTGATTGTAGATTAGGCGATGGTTTCCTAGATTTGATACCAAAAGCACAAGAATTAAGAAAAAAGTAAAACTGGACTTAACCAAAATGAAAAACTTGTGCATCAAAGAGTTTAGAAGAAGGAGAAAAGTAACCCATAAAATGGGAAAAAAATATTCGTAAATCATATATCAGATATTATATATCAATACATCTATTGATATCTAGCTATCGATATCTATCTATACTCCAGTATCCAAAATATATAGATTCTTACAACTCAACAATAAAAAAAATAATCCAATTTAAAAGATTTTGTATAGACATTCCTCCAAAGAAGATATATAAATGAGCAATAAGTACATGAAAAGATGCTCAACATTATTAGTCACAAGGGAAATGCAAATCAAACTACGAGATATTCCTAGAAACATATAAACTACCAAAACTGAAGCAGGAAGAAATAGAAAATCTGAACAGACTGATTACCAGCAATGAAATTGAATCAGTAATCAATAAATCCCAACAAACAAAAGTCCAGGACCAGATGGCTTCACAGATGAATAAGAATAGCCACAGCAATCAGACAAGAAAAAGAAATAAAAATTCATCCAAATTGGCAAGGAAGAAGTAAAACTGTCACTACTTGCAGATGACATGATATTATATATAGAAAACCCTGAAGATTCCACCAAAAAATTACTAGAACTGATAAAGAATTCAGCAAGTTCACAGGATATAAAATCAATGTACAGAAATCTATTGTATTTCTATACACTAATAATGAAGCAGAAGAAAGAGAAATTAAGAAAACAGTCCCATTTAAAATTGCATCAAAATAATAAAATGCCCAGGAATAAACTTAACCAAAGAGGCAAAAGATCTGTACTCTGAAAACTATAAAACATGGTAAATAATATTGACAACACAAACAAATGGAAAGATATCCCATGGATTGGAAACCAAATATTGTTAAAATGTCTATATTACCCAAAGCAATCTACAAATTTAATGCAATCCCTATCAAAATACCAACAGCATTTTTCACAGAACTAAAACAAAATCCTAAAATTTGTTTAGAACCACAAAAGACCTTGACTAGCCAAAGCAATCTCAAAAAGAAAAACAAAACTGGAGGTACCACAATTCCAGACTTCAAGTTATATCACAAAGCTGTAGTAATCAAAACAGTATGGTACTGGCACAAAAATAGACACATAGATCAATAGAACCAGATAGAAAGCCCAGAAATAAACCCATAATTATATGGTAAATTAATCTTCAACAAGGAGGAAAAAGTATGCAATGGGAAAAAGTCTCTTCAACAAATGGTGTTAGGAAAACTGGACAGCTACATGCAAAAGAATGAAACTGAACCACTTTCTTGAATCAAACAGAAAAATAAACTCAAAATGAATTAAGAACCTAAATGTGAGACCAGAAACCATAAAAATCCTAGAATAGAGCACAGGTAGTAATTTCTCTGACATTGGTCATAGCAACATCTTTCTAAATATGTCTTCTGTGGCAAGGAAAACAAAAGCAAAAATAAACTAGTGGGACTACATCAAAATAAAAAGCTTCTGCACGGCGAAGAAAACAACCAACAAAACTAAAAGACAGCCTACTGAATGGGAAAAGATATTTGCAAATGACATATCTGATAAAGGGCTAGTATCTAAAATATACAAAGAAGTTATACAATTCAACATCAAAAAAACCAAATAATCCAATTTAATATGGGGAGAAGACATGAATAGACATTTCTCCAAGAAGATATATAGATGGTCAGCAGACACATGAAAAGATGCTCAACATCACTCATCATCAGGGAAATGCAAATCAAAATCACAATGAGATACCACCTCACACCTGTTAGAATAGCTAAAATCAAAACCTCAGGAAACAACAAGTGTTGACAAGGATATGGAGAAAAAGGAACTCTCATGCGCTGTTAGTAGGAATGCAAACTGGTGTAGCCAGTGTGGAAGACAGTATGGGGGTTCCTAAGAAAATTAAAAAAAGAATTACCCTATGATCCAGTAATTGCACTACTAGGTATTTACCCAAAGAACATGAAAACATTAATTTGAAGGAATATGTGCACATCTATGTTTATTGCAGCATTATTTAGAATAGCCAAATTATGGAAGCAGCCCAAGTGCCCATCAATAGATGAATAAAGAAGTGGTATGTACATACAATGGAATATTGGTCAGCCATAAAAAAGGATGAAATCTTGCTATTTGCAATGACATATATAGAGCTAGACAGTATATAGAGAGCATAATGCTGAGTGAAATCAGTCAGAGAAAGACATATGATTTCACTCATATGTGGAATTTAAGAAACAAAGCAAACAAAGAAAAAAAGAAACCAAAAAACCAACTCTTAACTACAGAGAACAAATTGATGGTTATCAGAGGGGTGGGGGTGGGCAGATGGGTGAAACAGGTGAAAGGCATTAAGAATACATTATCTTGATGAGCACTGAGTAATATATGGAATTGTTTAATCACTATATTGTACATCTGAAATTAATTTAACACTGTATTTTAACTATACCAAAATTAAAGCTTAAAAATAATAAATTAAAAATTTTTTAAAAATTGTATCACTTCTTCATAACCACTAGGATGGTTATAATCAAAAAGACATATAATAACAAGTGTTATTGGGGACAGAATGGGGAAATCGGAACCCTCATACATTGCTGGTGGGAATGTAAAATGATGCAGCCACTTTGGAAAACCATTTGGCAGTTCCTCAAAAAGTTAAACATAGAATACCATGTGACCCTGATCTCAGGGTCATGGGATCAAGCCCCACGTCAGGCTCTGTGCTCAGCACAGAGTCTGCGTCTGCTTGTCCCTCTCCCTCTGCTCCTCCCCCTGCCCTCATAAATAAATAAAATCTTTAAAAAAAGGGAATTACCATATGACCCAATAATTTGACCCCTAAATATGTACCCAAGAGAACTAAAAATATATATCCACACAAGACTTGTACATAAATGTTCATAGCAGCAGTATTCCTAACAGCCAAAATGCAAATGATCCAAATGTCCATCAACTGATGAATGGATAAATAAAATGTGTTATATCCATACCAGGGAATATTATTTAGCCATAAAAAGGAATGATGTACCGATTCATGCTACAGTATATATGACTTAGAAAACATTATGTTAAGTCAAAGAAGTCAGTCACAAAAGATCATATATTGTATGATTCCATTTTTATGAAATGGCCAGAAATAGGTAAATCCATAGAGACAGATCAATCAAATCCTAATATCTGGGGATGAGGCCTGGGCCTTTGAATTTTTAAAGGCTCCTGGTAATTTTGAAGCACCTGGGACTTGTAATCCACTACATTAAATAAACCATCAATCTTTTTTATTATAAATTTGTTGGCAGAGATTACCAAGATTTTTTGATCTGCCTCCCACTCCCATCATTGTTCTAATGGTTAATTTTGATGAGGACTGTGGTGGGAAAAGATCTAGAGTAATGACTGCTAAAATTCACCAGTGCTAGAATTATTCACCAGAGTTATCAACAAAGGAACATATTGTTTCATTATGTTATAATGTGCTTTTTAAAAAAGTTTTCCGCAGTGCTAAACAGCATGTTCTTACATGTTTTCTGTATTGTAATATCATTTAAGATTTTTCAAAGGATGTGACATGACCCTTAATTACAGTAGCAATATAACAATCTGAATGCCAGAAAGTTTTTGGTTGTGTTGTTTTTAATCTACTCCTGCTTCAAAGTTCACAGTGGAATAGCCATGGCAATCCTTAGCTCTGAGGACTTCTCCCTTTGGACCCAGGAGTGGAATACAGGCTTCAGATCTCGGATGGTCCAAAGGGTTGGGTGGGGGTGCTTTAACTCAGGATAGGCTAAATGATTTCACCTACCCTAAGTGAAAGCTAGAACCACAACGGCCGGTGGTTTTTAATTTTACTTTATCATTCGTTTGCTATTCTCACTTAATTTCCAAAAGGAAGTTGAAGTAATTTGACTGTCTAAGAAAGTAGATTTAGGCTGGAGCAGGCCTGATAAGCCAAGGATTAGGTTTCCAGCATGATCCTTAATGGATATTAACCTGGATATTATTTATCATTTTGGAAAATGACTGCTTCCACATAGTCTAATCCCATGATGAGAATCAGCAGGGACAAAGCCATGCAGAAGATGCAGATATAACGGCAAAGTTCTCAGATATTCTACTGGGAAACACCTTGTTTCTGCTAAGATACCAGAATCATATACACATTTACATTTATTTTATTAGAAAAGATTTCCACATTTAAGCAATAACCTTTCTGAAACATATCTCTAAATAATGGGTTTCAATGGAGGCGCCTGGGTGGCTCAGATGGTTGGGCGTCTGCCTTCGGCTCAGGTCATGATCTCAGGGTCCTGGGATCGAGCCCCGCATCGGGCTCCCTGCTTGGCGGGGAGCCTGCTTCTCCCTCTCCCTCTACTGTTCCCCCTGCTTGTGCTCTCTCGCTCTGTCAAATAAATAAATAAAAAATCTTTAAAAAAAAAAAAAAAAAAAAAAAAAAAAAAAATAATGGGTTTCAAACTTTTCATCTACTATTATTAAGCATAATGGATGAAATGCAAAACACACTCATGGAGCATATTAGAGTAATGCAAAATAACTCTACCTGTGACTTTACTATTTTTTATCCCATACAAGCATGAAAGCATATCAAAATTGAAGTGAGCAAAAATAATTTTAATTATTGACTAGGTGATGAGTACGTGTCTGTTGTTCAGTGTATTAGTCTTTGCTAATATTGAATTATACAAATTATATTAATACTTAATTTGGGGGTAAATTCAACAGAAATGTTATTAATACAACCTACTGAGGTAGGTTCAATATTAGGGTAATATTGAATCTATTGAATTTAGAATTATTTTAATAGTAGCATCAATTAAAACAAACTTCTTACTAGATATTCTGTTCTAGCCATGATGAAGTAATTGGTACCACAAAGCCCTCCCACTATAAACCCCCACAGAACTAGATAAAATATATAAAATAGCTGTTTTCAGATACTGGACAATAGTCATGGAGGACTTTAATTCCTGAAAGAAATAAAATAAGACAAGTTACATACACCCAAAAAAGACTTTACTGATGAATTATCTCAAATATTTAAGGAAGAAATAGTACTAATCCTATACAATTCCTTTTAGAAAATAGAGGAGAGGGAACACTTACACCTGTTTTATGAGACCAGAGTTATTCTGATATCAAAGCTAAGAAAAAGACATTACAAAAAGGAAAACCACTGACCAATACTGTCATGGATGTAAAAGTCCTTAACAAAATTTTAGCAAATTAAGCCCAGCAACATAGAAAAAAGAGTAATCATCATGATTGAATGGGATTTATTCCAGGAATGCAATGTTAGTCTAATATTTGAATACAAATTGATGTAATGTAAAGACTAAAAAAGGAAAATCATACAATCATCTCTATAGCTGCAGGAAAAGCATTCAACAAAATTCAACACAAAATAAAAGGAAACTTCCTCAACCTGATAAAGGATTTCTATTAAAAAATCTATAGCTAACAACATACTTAATGGGGGAAAAATTAAAACATTTTCCCCCTAACATGAAGATCAGGGCAAGTATGTCCACTCTCACCACTCCTGGTAGAGGTCTGAAATACCTTTACCAGAGGTCTTCAACAGTGCAATATGGTAAGAAAAAGAAATAAAAGACAAACTGTAAATGAATAAAACTGTCCTTATTTGCAGATGATATGATCATGTATATAGAAAACCTTAAGCAACTTAACAAAAGCTACTATAGGTACTAAGTGAATTTAGGATGATTTCAGGATACAAGGCCAAAATACAAAACTCAGTTGTATTTCTATATATTAGCAAATGAACATTTGAAAAAGTAAACCTAGAATAATACCATTTAGAGTAACATTAAAAACCCAAAAAGTTTAGGTATGCACATAATAAAATATATGGAAGATACCCTGAAAACTTTAAAATATTGCTAAGCGAATCAAAGGAGACAAACAGGGCGCCTGGGTGGCTCAGTCGTTAAGCATCTGCCTTCAGCTCAGGTCATGATCCTAGAGTCCCAGGATCGAGTCCCACATCGGGCTCCCTGCTCAGCAGGGAGTCTGCTTCTCCCTCTGACCCTCCTCCCTCTCATGCTCTCTGTCTCTCATTCTCTCACAAATGAATAAAATCTTAAAATAGTTATTTAAAAAAAAAAAGAGACAAACAGAAAGACATTCTATTTCTTGTCAAGATATCAATTCTTCAAGAATTGATCCAAAGATTCAACACAAACCCATTCAGAATCCCAGAAGACTTTTTTGTAAAAATGACAAATGGACTATGAAATTTTTATAGAAATATGAAGAGCCTAACAGAGATAAAGTAATTCCAAAAAGAAAAAAAAAAAAACTTGGAGGATGTATACTATCTGATTTCAAGATTGCTATAATGCTATGGTAATCAAGACAATGTGGTATTGGCATAAAGACAGACAAATAGATCACTGGATTAGAATATAGTACAAAAGTAGACTCACATATATTGATTTTTCACCAATATACCAAAGAAACTAAATGGGGAAAGTAAATACTTTCGTCAAACGGTACTGAAACAATTGGCTGTGTATACAGGAAAAAAAATCAATTGCAACTCATATTCACACCAAACACTAAAATTAAATTGAGATGGATCATAGCTCTTAATGTAAAAGCTGAAATCATAAAGCTTCTAGAAAAACACATGGGAATTATTTTTGCAACTTACATTGGTAAATATTTCTTTGTCAAGGACCCACAAAAACAAATTGATAAAATGGACTTAATCAAAATTTTAAACTTCTGTTCACCGAAAGTCTTTGTTAAGACATTGAATAAGCAAGCTACATATGGGAGAAAATATTCACAACACATATATCTGACAAAGGACCTTTACCTAGAATACATGAACAACTCCTATGACTCAATGAACAACTCAATTTTTAAAAAGTAGTCAAAAAGACTTCTGCTTCCAGAAAGATGGAGTAGACACATTTTTTTCCTTACTCCTCCTGCTAATAAGTACAGCTAAAAACTCTGGACATCCTATATAAAACAAAGATAAAGGCGCCGAAAGATGGAGAGAAGGCAGACCAGCGGTAGACCTCAGGAACTGAGGAACAAGGTGGTGACTTCCTGGGTTTTCTTTTTGTCTCATATATCCCAGACTAGATGGTGAAGTCAGCAACCTGAAAATGCCAATGAGTGTGCACGTGTGCACCCTCCACCCCCCAAAAAAACCTGCTGGCTCTAGTCAAAGGACCAAAAGGGGACAGCCTAGGAAGACAGAAAACTGTTGGACAATAACTCTATTCCAGCCAAATGTTCCAGATAAAACTGCAACCCCACCCCCATCCTCAACAGCAAGGCCAAGTAGGGAGCCTAAATCTCCATCCTCATGAAGTTATAATGAGGTACCCCAAACCTCTCCCCTACCCTCCCAGTAAGGTGGTATCAGAGATCATGGAACTAAAGATTGAGTCCTGGCTTTAACTGAGTCTCTGATTCCAGTTGCTCATTTTTTTTTTTTTTTTTTGTACACTATGAGACAATGAATTGCCCTTTCAGCTTAATTTAATGAGGCTTAATTCAACTTAAAACTATTTTTTCTGCAATCTAAACTCTGCTATATACTTTCTTATCTCAACTTCCAATCCTTTCAGACTTCTTACTACTTAATTCTTCTCTAATTGTGTTGGCCATGCTTGCCCCACTTCCTTCAGGGCCTAGCCTGTATCCTATAATGCATCTCCTCAACAATGCTTTCTGTTGAAATCTTTTTACTAAACTATAATTTGCCTGCAATAGGCTTCCATTTAAAATGTACAATTTGGTGAGTTCTGATGTATCCATATACCAGTGAAACTACATATACAATCAATATAGAGAATATTTTCACCACTCTCCAAAGTTTCATCTTGCCTCTTGGCAGTCCATCCCTCAGCTCCAAGTTTTTTTAGTCACTATATTTGCATTCTCGCTACAGTTTATATTTACACTTTTATGCCTTGCTTCTTTCATTCAGCATAATTGTTTTGTCTGTAGGTTGCATTTATCTGTAGCCCATCCCTTTTTATTGCTGAGTAGTATTCTATTGCATAGATAGACACCATATTTTGTTTATACACTCACCAAGCGAAAGGTTGTTTCCTGTTTGGGCTATTGTGCATAAAGCTGCAATGAACATTCATTGAAAAAAAAATGATGGCATAGAAGCATATTTATTGATAGGAAAAGATGTTCATGACCAATTGCTAAATGAAAAAAAACAGGTTACAGAACACTTTATAAATATGAATCCATTTTTTGTAAAGAATATATTTGTGGAAATAAGTAAATGCATGGGAAAAAATCCAAAATGTTAATAATGGTTATATCTGGGGGTTGAGATTACACGATTTTTAAGATAAAAATTAAGTAAAGTGGGCCAAAGACTAGAACAGGCACTTCACAAAGGAAGAGATGCCAATAAACACATGAAAAAATTGCTCAACATCCATGGGACGCCTGGGTGGCTCAGTCGTTAAGCGTCTGCCTTCGGCTCAGGTCATGATCCCAGGGTCCTGGGATCGAGCCCCACATCGGGCTCCCTGCTCTGCGGGAAGCCTGCTTCTCTCTCTCCCACTCCCCCTGCTTGTGTTCCCTCTCTCGCTGTGTCTCTCTCTGTCAAATAAATAAATAAAATCTTAAAAAAAAAAAAAAAAAATTGCTCAACATCCTTAATCATCGAGGAAATGCAAATGAAAGCTATGACGAGATACCACTACCGAAAGCACCAAATGTTGGCAAGAATGTGGAACAACAGAACTCTCATATATTACTAGTGGGAACGTAAAATTGTACAGCCACTTTGAAAATCAGTGTGGCAGTTTCTCGTAAGTCCAACATACATCTACCCAATGACTCAGCAAATACACTTATAGAAGAAACAGAAACACTGGACACAGAACAGACTTGTGCCTGGATGTTCATGGTAGTTTTACTCTTGACCCTGAATACTCCAGGAAGAAAATCAGATTTCCAAATAATTTACCTTGTTTTCTCTTTTCCCAGCCTCAGCCTGGACAACTAGAAGAGGAACAAACTAGAAGCAACCCAAATGTGCATCAGCAGGAGAATGAATAAATAAAATCAGTATGTCCAAACAATGGAATACTACTCAGCAATGAAAAACAAAACCTAAAAAACTTTGGATACCTGGTTGGGCC
Organism: Halichoerus grypus; assembly: GCF_964656455.1. Classification (NCBI taxonomy): domain Eukaryota; kingdom Metazoa; phylum Chordata; class Mammalia; order Carnivora; family Phocidae; genus Halichoerus; species Halichoerus grypus. Next base: position 97,254,432 of record NC_135720.1, on the reverse strand, counting down.
TGAGTATCATTATACTGAGTAAAAGAAGACAGAGACAAAAGGGTACATACTGTATGATTCCATTCGTATGAATTTCTGAAATAGGCAGAGTCAATCTATGGCAAGAGAAATCAGGACAGTGGTTGTCTGCGGAGGTGGGGGCAGGCAAGGATTGATTGGGATGGGGCTTAAGGGATATTTTGAAGATCAGGTAGTATTCTGTATTGTTGTAGGGTGCGGTTGACATACATATATGCAACTGCTGAAGCTTATCACACTGTATACTTAAGAGCATCATTTCATTTTATATAGACTTCAATACAAATGGGGAAAAATTAAAACAAATCTTTTTGTTAATGTAAATTTTCAAACAGACAAGAAAAGTAAAAGTACACTATAAAGAGCAGTCTATCATACTTAAGTAATCATTTGCTAACTTCACTTACTGGCAAAAAATTGCTTAAGACATGAGGCGCCTGGGTGGCTCAGTTGTTGAGCATCTGCCTTCAGCTCAGGTCATGATCCCAGGGTCCTGGGATGAGCCCTGCATCGGGCTCCCTGCTAGGCAGGAAGCCTGCTTCTCCCTCCCCCACTCCCCCTGCTTGTGTTCCCTCTCTCGTTGTGTCTCTCTCTGTCAAATAAATAAATAAAATCTTTTAAAAAAAATTCCTTAAGATGTAATTCAACTGATCCCCACATATTCGTGAGTCAAGAATGATTGTGTTTACTTTCTAAAGAAAGGCAGGGAGTTTTTATTTGTTTGGGTTTTTTTTTTTTTTTTTTGGACAGGTCTCATGGTTTGAGGAAAGGTGGTATTTTCTACTTTCCCAGGGATTTCAATGGAAAGGCAAAATTTGATCCACTGACACCTATTGAAAAAATGTGGTCATTTTCAAATACCAGCAAGGCTTCATTTTTTAGGGCTTTTTACCAGTCTGTGCTGTCTCTTAGGAGGAAAGAACCAGACCTGATTAATTGATTTTAAAATAAGCTCAGGGGCGCCTGGGTGGTGCAGTCAGTTAAGCCTCCGACTCTTGGTTTCGGCTCAGGTCGTGATCTCAGGGTCTTGAGATCAAGCCCCGCGTCGGGCTTCTCTCTCAGTGTGGAGTCTGCTTGAGATGCTCTCTCCCTCTCCCTCTGCCCCTCCAGCTGTGTGCTCTCTCTCTAAAATAAATAAATCTTTAGAAAAAAAAATAAAATAAGCTCAATATTTTTTCCATTTCACCAGCTAAGGAACTCCAGTGATAGTTTTGCTATATACTACTCTCTATTCATGTTTTAGAAGAGGAATCAATGGAAGGAAGGAAGAAGGTAGATTGAGGTAGATTAAGATGCTGTTCTTACCAATTATTTGCTATGTGATCTTGAATACATCTCTTCATCATTCTGACCCTCAGTTTCCACATCAATAGGCATGAGAATCCCTATCTCAAAGTTTCATAATGGAAATTAAATACTGTCCATGAAAATGCCTTGACGTATACCAGGAGCTCAGTAAATATCACTGTCTTCCTGAACACCTTAACAGAAGACAAGAAGGAAGAACACGTTTCCCTTCATAATTCACAGGTAGATACACTTGGATATCTGGACGTTCTCTGGGTAATGTACACAAGTCTGATTTGAACTATTTTTCAGGTGAGGTGGGGATGGGTGGATCAAGGTAGGCAGGGGTGGGAAGCCTGAGAGATCCTCACCTTTTATCTCCTAAGAACATCATGAACATTTTATAATAACTAATGATGAAACATTGCTTACTGTTTGCAGTTTCTATTTCTCTCTATGAAAGAGTATTTGGAAGGCAATTTCTTGTGGTGGTGGTGTTTTGTTGGGGTTTTGTTGGGGTTTTTTTTTGTTTTTTTTTTCCTGCACTCATCAGTACAGGCTGCAATGATGATTCTCAAACTCTGAACAATGGTCCCCAGTGTTTGGGCAGGGAGGGCCAGCATATGGAGGCCTCTCATATAGCCAAATACTGGCTCTCTGCCTTTCCTTCAGCTTTGTTTAAAGACAAGATCCGTTTCCTCCTTTGTCATCCCCTACAAGGCCTCCAGACTACGCTGTGAAGCCCAGCCAGATTTCTGTAATAAATTACCTGGGAAGCCAAGGCTGAAAAAAAGAGAAAAGAACAAGGTGAAGTGTTTTGAAATCTGACTTTCTTCCTGGAGCATTCAGGATTACCTATTCAAAGGGGGCAAGGTTGAACTAAGGTTTGTGCTAGGAGGTTTGCAGGCTAAAGTTTGTAGAAAAAGTTTGGTCAGTTCATTTATTTTTTTTTTTTTTTTTTTTTTTAAAGATTTTATTTATTTATTTGAGAGAGAGAAAGCATGAGAGGGGGGAGGGTCAGAGGGAGAAGCAGACTCCCTGCCGAGCAGGGAGCCCGATGCGGGACTCGATCCTGGGACTCCAGGATCATGACCTGAGCTGAAGGCAGTCGCTTAACCAACTGAGCCACCCAGGCGCCCCTGGTCAGTTCATTTAATTCATTACAAGTTTTTCATATTAAGGTGAAATGTGTCCAAACTTAAAAAAAAAAAAAAAGATAAAGAAAATAGGTTCAAAGTATTACAAAAGAGCACGTATAGTTGTATGAAATGATGTAAGCCTATACAGACATGCCTTGCTTTATTGCATTTCACTTCATTGCACTTTGCAGAGAATGCATTTTTTACAAATTGAAGGTTTGTGGTGACCCTGCATCCACCAAGTCTATAGGTACATTTTCCCAACATTTGCTCACTTGTGTCACATTTTTTTGTTAATTCTTGCAATATTTTCAACTGTTTCATTCTGATTATATTTGTTATGATGACCTGTGATCAGTGATCTTTGATGTCACTCTTGAAATTGTTCTGGGGAACAATGAACCATGCCCATATAAGACAGTAAGCTTAACAGATAAATGTTGTAGGTGTCTGATTGCTCCACTGACCAGTTTCCCCCATCTCTCTCCCTCTCCTTAGGCCTCCCTATTCCCTCAGACACAATATTGAAATTAGGCCAGTTAATAACCCTGCAATGGCCTCTAGGTGTTCAAGTGAAAGGAAGAGTCACAAACCTCTCACTTTATTTTTTAAATTTATTTTATTTAAATTCAATTTAATTAACATAGTGTATAATTAGTTTCAGAGGTAGGATTTAGAGATTCATCAGTTGCACACCCAGTGCTCATTACATCATGTGCCCTCCTTAATGCCCATCACCCTGTTACCTCATCCCCCCACCTCCTCCCCTCCAGCAACCCTCAGTTTAAGATTCTTTTATGGTTTGTCTCCCTCTTTGTTTTTGTCTTATTTTTCCTTTCCTTCCCTTATGTTCATCTGTTTTGTTTCTTAAATTCCACATAGGAGTGAAATCATATGGTATTTGTCTTTCTCTGACTGACTTATTTCACTTAGCATAATACCCTCTGGCCCCATCCATGTCGTTGCAAATGTCAAGATTTCATTCTTTTTGATGGCTGAGTAATATTCCATTGTATATAAACACACCACATCTTCTTTATCTATTCATCCATCGATGGACATCTAGGCTCTTTCCATGGTTTGGCTATTGTGGACATTGCTGCTATAAACATTGGGATGCAAAACATCTCTCACTTTAAATCAAAAACTAGAAATTATTAAGTTTAGTGAGGAAGGCATGACAAAAGCCCAGACAGGCCCAGATCTAGGCCTCTTGCAGCAATTAGCCAAATTGTGGATGCAAAGGAGAAGTTCTTGAAGGAAATCAAAAGTGCTACTCCAGTGGACCACACAAATGAAAAGAAAGTGAAACAGCCTTATTGCCAATGTAGAGAAAGTTTCAGCAGTCTGGATAAAAGATCAAACCAGCCACAACATTCCCTTAAGACAAAGCTTAACCAGAGCATGGCCCTAACTCTCCTCAATTCTCTGAAGGCTGAGAGCGGTGAGGAAGCTGCAGAAGAAAAGTCCTAAGCTAACAGAGGTTGGTTCATGAAGTTTAAGGAAAGAAGCCATCTCCATAATATAAAAGTGCTGTTGTAGAAGCTGCAGCAAGTTATCCAGAAGATCTAGCAATTAATGAAGGTGGCTACACTAAACAACAGATGCTCTTTCTTCCTTTTTCTTTCTTTCTCTTTCTTTCTTTCTTTCTTTCTTTCTTTCTTTCTTTCTTTCTTTCTTTCTTTCTTTTCTTTCTTTCTTTCTTTCCCTCTCCCTCTCTCTCTTTCTTTCTTTCAACCACAGATTTTCAATGTAGATGACACAGCCTTCTATTGGAAGGAGATGCCATCTAGGACTTTCGTAGCTACAGAGAAGTCAGTGCCTGGCCTCAAAGCTTTCAAGGATAGTCTCACGCTCTTGTTAGGGGCTAATGCAGCTGGTGACTTAAATTGAAGCTAGTGCTCATTGACCATTCCAAAAATCCTAGGGCCCTTAAGAATTACACTCAATCTACTTTCCCTGTGCTCTGTATATACAAAGCCTAGATGACAGCACATCTGTTTATAACATGATTTACTAAATATTTTAAGCCCACTGTTGAGACTGCTGTTCAGGAAAAAAGATTCCTTTCAAAATACGATGGTTCATTGACAATGCACCTGGTCACCCAAGAGCTCTGATGGAGATGGACAGCAAGGTTAATGTTCTCACGCCGGCTAACACAACATCTGTTCTGCTGTGGATCGAGGAGTAATTTCAACTCTCAAGTCTTATTATTTAATTCGTAATTAAATTCCATAATTTATAAATTAAGTTATAAAATTTATAATATAAATTAAATTAGATGTTATTTAATTCACATTTCATAAGGCTATTGCCGCCATAGATAGTGATTCCTCTGATGGCTCTGGGCAAAGTAAACTGAAAGCCTCCTGGAAAGGATTCGTGATTCTAGATGTCATTAAGAACATTCATGGGAGGGGCACCTGGGTGGCTCAGTCGTTAAGCATCTGCCTTCGGCACAGGTCATGATCCCAGGGTCCTGGGATCGAGTCCCGCATAGGGCTCCCTGCTCAACGGGAAGCCTGCTTCTCCCTCTCCCACTCCCCCTGCTTGTGTTCCCTCTCTCGCTGTGTCTCTCTCTGTCAAATAAATAACTAAAATCTTAAAAAAAAAAAAACATTCACGGGAAGAGGTCAAAATCCCAACATTAACAGGAGTTTGGAAGAAGTGGATTCCAACCCTCATGGAGGACTTTGAGGGGTTCAAGATTTCCATGGAGGAAGTTAAGTGCACGTGGGGTGGAAACAGCAAGAGAACTAGAACTAGAAGTGGAGCCTCAAGATGAGCCTGAGTTGCTGCGATCTCATGATACAACTTGAATGGATGAGGAGCTGCTTCCTATGGACGAGTACAGAAAGTGGTTTCTTGAGATGGAATCTACTCCTGGTGAAGATGCTGTGCAGACTGCTGAAATGACAACAAAGGATTTAGAATGTTACATCAACCGAGTTGATAAACAGCAGCAGCGTTTGAGAGGACAGATTCTAATTGTGAAAGAACTTCTACTCTGGGTAAAATGCCATCAGACAGCATCTCACGCTACAGAGAAATCATGAAAGGAAGAGTCCATCGATGAGGCAAACTTCATTGTTGTCTTATTTTAAGAAACTGCCTTTAAGGGCGCCTGGGTGGCTCAGTTGGTTAAGCGACTGCCTTCGGCTCAGGTCATGATCCTGGAGTCCCTGGATCGAGTCCCACATCGGGCTCCCTGCTCGGCGGGGAGTCTGCTTCTCCCTCTGACCCTCCCCCCTCTCATGTGCTGTCTCTCTCATTCTCTCTCTCTCAAATAAATAAATAAAAAATCTTTAAAAAAAAAACAAAAAAAAAACTGCCTTTAAGAAACCCCAGCCCTCAGCAGCCACCACCCTGATCAGTCAGCAGCCATCAACACGGAGGCAAGACCCTCCACCAGCAAAAAGGTTACGACTCGTTGAAAGCTCAGAGGATGGTTAGCACTTTTTAGCAATAAAGTTTGATTGACTGATTGATGGACTGATGGGGGTAGGGCAGAGGGAGAGGGAGAATCTCAAGCAGGCTCCACGCCCAGCGCAGAGCACGACTCGGGGCTAGATCTCAGAACACTGACATCATGACCTGAGCCAAAATCAGGACTCAAATGCTTAACGGACTGAGGCACCCAGGCGCCCCTAAAGTATTTTTCATTTAACATTGTTTTTTTTAGACATAATACTACCACACACTTAATAGGCTACAGTATCATGTAAACACAACTTTTATGTGTACTAGGAAACCAAAAAAGTCATTTGATTCTATTGCAATATTTGCTTTATTTCAGTGGTCTGGAATTGAACCCGTGTTATCTCTGAGGTGTGCCTAGAAGTTGACAAAATCTTTATCAGGCAGGTAATATTAGTATCTTTCATTTTATAAATGAGGAAAGAAAGGCTCAATCAATGCTTGATCAAAGATATGATCAATATATGATCAATGCTTGATCAAAGATATGCTTGCTTGACAAAAGCATATAAACAGTAAGGAATAAGATTAGGTCCTGAATCCTGGCCTCTTGGTTCCCAATCTTTCCCACTAGAGGGGCCCTCAAGGCTGGATAGCAGTTTCAATTCCTCTGAGAGTAGTCCTAGTTGATGTGGCCAGCAGAAACAAGCTTTGGGGCAGTGTTCCCTGAAGCAGAGACTGTGATCATGGGGATCCAGAGAACAAGGGGGAAAGTGGAGATGTAGGAGGCACACATGAGATATGACACACGAACATCACAGCAATCACTTGGAGGACTGAGTCAAGAAGTGCCCCTCATAGACTCTCTTGAGTGGGACCCCCTTTCACACATCTCCTTTCTGAGATTGCATCTCTGTTCCAGATTGAGAACAACCAATGCAGAGGGAAGAACAAAGGAAAATAGAAACACATAGCATTTCCATAGTGTGTCGAGTATCATCCAAATGAGAAAGAAATGCATGAATGTACACACAGAATACCACATAATTTTTTTAGATTAAGAACACTGTATCCCATCAAGTACAAAGCTTGTTTGACTTTTTTTTTTGGTCAACCCATGTATTTTTGTTAGCAATGTTGACCACTGAAATTATTTTCTTAGAAGAAAATTTTCCAGTAAACCTCCCACATCATTGCAAACTTCCTGTTCCCAACTGCTGTTCCTCTTCATAGGGCCATCATGACAAGCAGCAGGAGGGCTGATGTTCAGCAGAAAATTAATTTGGCAGGGTGTGTGCTTAAAGATATCAAGTTCCAAGGGGAGGAAGTTTTTGTTTTGTTTTGTTTTCTAAAGCATTGCTTTTTACTTGTGGTGTGCCTTCTGAAGTTACGGATTATTTTTTGAAGATAGATTTTTGGTTTACCTTAGTTCTCAGTACCTGGAAACTATTTAGTACATGCTATTGAACTGAATGTTTAACATGTACTTCTCCTTAACCAAATGAAGAATATTTTATGGGGCACTTTTCATTTTAGATGAGGTTACAGAGTACATAATCTTTGGAAGTTGGGGAAATTAATTCACGAGGACTGTGGTCCAAGTTTAAATTCTGGGTCCTCGAGCACACTTTTAAAAACAGGGCCTTTGACCCTTTATTAAGTGTAAAACAAGCACATAGCTAATGTAAACCTCCTTTGAAATCGATGATATCAGGCTTGGCTGCATACTGGAGACAGGTGGGGTGGAAAGTGTGGTAGGATTTTTTCAAAATACTGCTGCCAGACTCCAAAATGTAACTGGTAATCTGGAGCCTGGGCTTCAGAGTTTTTAAAAGCTTCCTAAGAGATTCTAATAGACAGCCAAAGCTGAGCATCAGTGTCCTAAATGAGTGAACACATTTAATCAGCACCAACTAAGTACTAGGCACGGTATTAGGCACCTATTATCCTTTATTTTACGAATATGGAAATGGGGACTCAGAGAGGTTATCTGCTTAGCATCATAGAGCAGTGAAGTGTTAAAGTTGGAAAGAAAAAAAAGTCCTATGACCCCATACTCTTCTTGCCATTTACATTGTAGTAAAGAATATGCTAGTGTCTGCAGAAGCCAATGTACTGGCCTTTGAAAATGAATCCACATAGAAATAAACTCTGGGTGCAAAACCTGTTGGATCAATGTTTCCTACTAATGCCACATTCTTTTGTTCAAAACCCAGCAATGTCTCCTATTGAGTTGGAAATTGCAGACTGGCGGTGAAGGGCCTGATGTCAGGCCTTCCTGATTTGGGCAGTAAAGACTGTTCAGTCCATGAGAAGCAGGACGTGGGTGACCCCCAGTAAGAAAACAGGGGCTGCGCTATGCACAGAGGAGGACTCAAAAGGTACACTGTGGCTACGTCAGTTCCTTTCCTGTCCCTGTTGTACAGTAGCCGGCCGCAGTGCTGAGATTGTGTCTCCGTTACAGATATCCCAACTGCTTAGGAATCCAGGGAGCAGATATTCGGTCAGGAAAAATCCAAGAAAAACGAACTTCAACCAAACCCAACTGTAATTGTGATGGAGAAGCTGAGCGCCTGCTTGAAGGTGGTTTGTGACTTTACTATGTGTGCGTGTGTATGCACACTGTGCTCTTTTGGCTTAAACAAACCCTTACTCACAGTGATATACCTCAGGGGTCCCATCAATGCCCCCTTATTCTCTCTAAATTTCCCTCCCTCACGATCTCCCTTCCATCTTTATGAACTGTTTGTCCACTTGCTGAGAAACATAGGGAAAAAGCAGGATTGTGTGAACATTTTAGAGTCCTGTCTGGAGCAGTGAAAACTGTCTATTTCAGAAAAAAGAAAAATAGAGACAAAGGCACAGGGGAAAGGAAAAGTAGACACAAGGAATGAAATTGGCAGGTCGCGGTGTCTGGGTGGCTCAGTCAGTTAAGCATCCGACTCTTGATTTTGGCTCAGGTCATGATCTCAGGGTCATGAGATCGAGCCCTGTGTCAAGCTCCACTCTCAGTGGGGAGTCTGCTTGAGATTCTCTCCCTCTCCCTCTGCCCCTCCCCCTGCTCATGTGCTCTCTCTCTCTCAAATAAATAAATAAATTGGCAGGTAGAGGACATGACAGACAGGTACTTAAATAGAGAGAGAGGAGAATAGACAGAATAGGACAGAGAATGAATGAGACAGAGACAGGGAAAACCCAGAATGAGAGAACAGAGAGAAACCAAGATGGAAACTCAGGGACAACTTAGGCAGAGAGAGAGAGATGGCCAGTCAGTAATGGAAAGAGAGAGAAACAGAGAGAGGCAACGGAGAAAACCAGACAGGAGACAAAGATGAAGAAAGAAAGGAAGAAAGCGACAGACATGCTGAGAGGAGCACAGAAGACAGATGGAGGTGAATAGGAAGACGGAAGTGAGCAGAGTGGGAGAGCCGGGCAGGAGTGTGGACGGTTTTGTACACATTCTTGTGAAGAAATGAGAAGCCGACTGGTTTGCCAGGAGGGACAGCCTTCCCAGTCAGAGCTGTTGGAGGGTATGAGTTTAGTCATGCTAAATAGAAACAGGATGTCTTCCTCCCAAGCCTAATTCTGTTGCATCTGGAGGGCAGTGTGGTGAATGTGGTTTCTGTGCCAGCACTCTGGGCCACGGGAGGACCTCACAGAATTACAGAATGTTGGAACTGAGATCCCTGTGGTAGACGTGTGTGGTTTCCTGGCCAGCCCCTATCCATTTACCCCGCTTCCAGTAAAAGCCTCCAATATTTATGGGGGCACCACCCTTTCCCACCTTCGGTCCTTGTGGGTTTTGTGGTGTTGACCATACCTCCTCACCATCTCCTATTCCAGGGATAGCGTACGACCCAGGCTTGGCATATGATCCAGAGCATCAGTTTCTCCTGTGGTTTCAGTGATTGGTTCAAGGACAGGCACATAACTCAAGGGAGGCAAATCAGAGCCAGTCAGTCTCCTCTGGGTTTTCTTTCTGGGTTCCTGGGTTTGCCCTCAGATCCAGACTTGAACCACGGAGCCATGCTGGCTGGAGCTGGGGCTGCCATCTTGCCAACTTATATAGTCTGAAAATGAAGCCAACACACACAGCAGCAAAGAGTAAAACGAAGAACAACTCAGCTCTGTGGCCTCTTTTGAACACTGATCAAGCTGTTCTGAAGTCAGAACTATCTCTAGACCTTTTTTTTTTGTTTATAAAAGCTAATAGATTACCTTTTTCTTTAAAAGTTTAAAACAGTTTGAATTAGATTTTCTGTCACTTGCAACCACATCTCAGTGATATAATGTCTCAGAGATCAATATCACCACATTCTACAAAAACTGAGTTTAGCTTATCTATGACTTTAGCTAGTCAGTGGCAGCATACGAAGCAAGGTTTCATCCACCATGTTCCCCAATGAACTCACTCTTTCATTCTCTCCCCCTTATTTTATTTTAAAATTAAGCTATAGGGACCATTTCCAATAAATGTCTTTACTTATGTGATTTCACAAGATCTAGAAACACCAGCCCTAAGCAATATGCCACCCCTAAGTAATGCTTCCCTTTGCTCAGCTCACTCCCCTTCCCATGCTTCTCTCCCTTCCTAGTCATGGTAAGCAGAATACAACAGATATCACGGACACTTTTATGTGAACTTACCAAACAGAAACTTTACCTTTTAAAAGAGAACAATAAAACAAACCCGAAGGAACACATTTCTTTTTTTTTTATTGTTATGTTAATCACCATACATTACATCATTAGTTTTTGATGTACTGTTCCATGATTCATTGTTTGTGCATAACACCCAGTGCTCCATGCAGAACGTGCCCTCTTTAATACCCATCACCAGGCTAACCCATCCCCCCACCCCCTCCCCTCTAGAACCCTCAGTTTGTTTTTCAGAGTCCATCGTCTCTCATGGTTCGTCTCCCCCTCCGATATCCCCCCCTTCATTCTTCCCCTCCTGCTATCTTTTTTTTTTTTTTTCTTAACATATAATGTATTATTTGTTTCAGAGGTACAGATCTGTGATTCAACGGTCTTGCACAATTCACAGCGCTCACCATAGCACATACCCTCCCCAATGTCTATCACCCAGCCACCCCATCCCTCCCACCCCAACCCCCACTCCAGCAACCCTCAGTTTGTTTCCTGAGATTAAGAATTCCTCATATCAGTGAGGTCATATGATACATGTCTTTCTCTGATCGACTTATTTTGCTCAGCATAACACCCTCCAGTTCCATCCACGTTGTTGCAAATGGCAAGATCTCATTCCTTTTGATGGCTGCATAATATTCCATTGTATATATATACCGCATATTCTTTATCCATTCATCTGTCGATGGACATCTTGGCTCTTTCCACAGTTTGGCTATTGCGGACATTGCTGCTATGAACATCGGGGTGCACGTACCCCTCCGAAGGAACACATTTCTAATGGAGGAATTCCAAATATCATAGCATGGGGTTAGAGGACATACTTTAGAATTGCTGAACCTTCTTACAATCTTCTGAACTGTAAACAATGAGCACTAGGTCCAATATTTTTTTTATAAGATTGTAAATGAAAATGTACTGAAGACCTCTGAAAAACATCTCCCATGTAATATATATTTAGAGCAGTGGTTCTCAAACTTTATCATGCATTAAATCACTAGAGAATTGTTGAAACCCTCTCTGAGCACTGCCCCCCGCCCCCGACTTTCAGCTTTAGAGGGTATGGGGCAGGCCTGAGGATTTGCATTTCTTTTTTTTTTTTTTTAAGATTTTATTTATTTATTTGACAGAGAGAGACACAGTGAGAGAGGGAACACAAGCAAGGGGAGTGGGAGAGGGAGAAGTAGGCTTCCCGCTGAGCAGGGAGCCCGATGCAGGGCTCCACGTGGGGCTCCACACGGGGCTCGATCCCAGGGCCCTGGGAACATGACCTGAGCCGAAGGCAGCCGCTTAATGACTGAGCCACCCAGGATCCCCAAGGATTTGCATTTCTAACGAGTTCCCAAGTGATGCTGATGCTGCAGGTCGAGGGCGCCATACTTTGAAGAACATGTTCAGATTTTAAAATACAACTCTGAGAGAGCTTGGCCAGGTGGCATAAAACCTCAGCAGAGCTCTGCCCGAGTGCTAGAAATTAAGGCCCCCTCCCACCTCAGCAGAGATGCAGGCTACTGTTTGAGGTGCAACCTGGGTGAGCCAGATGAAGGACGACAGCCGGAAGTCCATGAGTGCTGGGATTGGCAGATGCTTATGTGGTGGGAAAACAGTTTTTGAAATATGAATTTGGGTGTTCTTTTTCTCTTTCTGAAAATTCCTATTACTCCCAGGAACTTCCCTTCCCTACTCTTCTCACCCCACCCCCTGTTCTAGGCAATACTGTTTTATTCTCATATAAAACAGTGGGTGACTTTCTCCCAGCTTTTTCCTTGCATATAAAACAGTTCTAGGCAGAACTGTTTTATTCTCATTGCCCCAAGGGATGATGTCATACAAGAAGGAAGCCTACTTCCTGGCTTTCATGTATCTAGGTGCAGAGGCAAACCAGGTTAACGCGGCCAGTGCGGGTACACAGGACAAGGTGCTCAGAAGGGCCTGGCACTGGGGTTTAATGCTCTGCAGTGGCTGTCTTGAAATTCTTAACAGTTTTAACTTGGAATGTATGATTTGTAAAGTAGAGTGAGACAGGGCAATGGAGCATGCCCCTGGGGCTTGGAGACTTGGCTCCCAGGGAATCCTGCCCCCAGCTGTCTCCAGGGGTGCCCCACCACTCGCTCCCTGGTGCCCTGGTGTTGTGGCCCTGCTTGGCTTCCTTGCATACCTGGCACAGGTGCAGAGAGGAGGAGAGGGGGTCAGGCCCTGGCGCACAGACCTTAAGGCATCTGGAGGTGAGAACAAGGCAGGTGCCTTTGCACCTCAGGTGCTGGGTGCCACAGCCATTGGGTGGGCAATGCAGTGGGGTCTCTGGTCCAGCCCCAATCCAGACATGGGGCCTCATGTATGTATATGTGGATGGCACATGTGGATGGCATGAAGGCTGCGATCCCCTCGGGATCATCTGTCTGCTGGGGGCCCATGAGAGGGGGTGGTTGACTTTCCCCACCCCATCCCCAACTTTATGTTTTCATCTTGTATGGGGTCCAGCAAATGATGTAGCCAGTCAGCACACAGGCTTTGAAACAGGCCCCAGACACCTTTACACCCCGGAATACCTGAAATGGGATGATGAAGGCCACTGATAGCCCCGTGGAGGTTTTCACTTTTCCCAGCATTGTGTGGAAAGAGAAGACCCATCCTCTGCACCTCAAAGTAGTGAAGAATTGAGCTGAGAGCAAGCTGGAGCTGGAGGAGAACTTAGGGCAAGGATGACTTAGCAGGGATCCACATAGTCCAAAGGCCAGGCAGGAGCAGGCAAAGTTCAGGGGATGCCAGCAAGGATAGACAGTGACCTAGACTGGATGTGTGCATACATGTGTGTGTGTGTGTGTGTGTGTGTGTGTAAATCCCACACTGACAGATTAAACTCCTTCCATCGGATGAAATGGAGGTTTGAAGTAGAAAACAAGTGGCTTACAGAAAAAAAAAAAAAAAAGATTAAATCTCTTGCATTCCTGAATGTGCAGATTGATGTTTATATATGCCACACTTGCCCCCAAAATGGGAAAAGGAGTTTGTAGAGGCATGGAGTTATTAGAACGTGCAAGGAAAGAAACTGCTTACAAGGCTGAGAGCTGGGAGACTGATCAGGCCTGGCAAGGAACGACCACCGTTCAGAGGATCTAAGAAGGAAACTCTGAAAGTCACCCACAAAGGCCAAATTGCCCAGGGTCAAGAAGCATAAGGACTGAGGCTGGTCAGGGGAAGCCGACCTAAGAAGCAGTACCAAAGCATCACTTCCTTATAAGAGAGTTGTTTAAATTGTCCATGAGAATATTTTGTTCTATTATGGATACGTGTGCCTTGTGTACTTTATTTGGGAGAACATTTTCTTCAAAGCAACTTAGCTAATGTGGTGGGGGAAAGATGCTGGTTGCTAGGGGCACCATCCAGATACAGGGGAAGAACAATACTTGATGAAAAACAGCAGGAAGTCCCAGAAAGACTGGAAAGAGTGAAGTAATTAAGAAGCCTGATTTTTTTTTTAATTGGGAAGGCATTTTTGGAGGTTTCTTTCCTCTCTTTTTAAAAATCCCTGTCTTCTAGTTCTTCTACGACACACATCCTTTACCTGTGCAGTTTTTACAAGGGGGAGTCCCCTAAAATGAAAGAAAATGTGGAGATTCATAATACTTGTAGTGAAGATGCATTTATGATTCTCACCTGCCTTTCTCTGTGTTTGGGAGGAGAGGAGGAATAAAGGGAGAAAAAAAAAAAAAACCCAAGTAGATAGTTTCATTCTCTTTCCTATTAGCCTAATCCAGACATAAATGAAGGAAAATGAAGGAAAAAACACTCCCAGGGAACAACCAGAAAGGCAGGGAGGTCCCCCACAGGGGGCCAGGTCTTTAGAGGACCCAAGTGCACCCCCAGGAGTCCTCCTCCAGGAGATATCTCAGACCAAATCATCATTGACCTGGACGATGTACCCCAGCAGGTCACTGGGCCTCTGGGATTGTGCTGGTGGGGCCAGGGAATGGATTCTGTGGCCAACCTAGTCCCACGTCAACAAAAATTCTTCTATAACCAAAGATGTTCCAGGTTGTAGTAAATAATACAAAGCTCAGATAAAACCGAAACCATTGTGTCAAAAGTACAAAGAATAGTTCCCCGGAGCCCCTTGGAACTGGATTTGACTTATAGAAGGTTTTGTGGGGGAGGGGGGCGGGGGTGGTTAAAAGATTTTATTTTGGGACGCCTGGGTGGCTCAGTTAATTAAGCAACTGCCTCCGGCTCGGGTCACGATCCCAGGGTCCTGGAATCGAGCCCTGCGCTGGGCTCCTTGATCCGCGGGAAGCCTGCTTCTCCCTCTCCCTCTGCCTGTAGCTCCCCCTGCTTGTGCTCTCTCTTTCTCTCTCTGTCAAATAAATAAATAAAATCTTAAAAAAAAAAGAGTTTATTTTTAAGTAATCTCTACACCCAATGTGGTGCTCAAACTCACAACCCCAGGATTAAGAGTTGCACGCTCCACTGACTGAGCCAGCCAGGCGCCCCCCTTTATTTATTTTTTTAAGATTCTATTTGGAAGGTTTTAACTTGTCCATTTGGTGCCAAATCTGCCATAAGAGAGAACTCCTGATATGGATGCCATTCATACCTGTGATAAACCAGGACAGAAAGAGCTAAAGCACCCAGAGAGAACAAAAACGGAGCAGAGAAAAGCAGACACAGAGAGAAATGGCATTCAATGACTCAGAGCAGATAACTGATTTGTTCCTATGAAATCGGTGAAAAAAGGTTCTGCAGAAGGGGGTCAAGTCCCCAGCACATTTAAAGGAGTGCACACCCTCCTTGGCTGGCTGCCCTTCACTGGTGTGGCCTCCGTGTCAAGAGAACTGGATCCTGGTTCTCAGAAGCTTGTGTTTCTTCTCTGTTAGGGATCCTGTTTAGCTCCCGATGAGAATTCTGTCCTCATCAGCATCAGTTTCCAAAACTCCCCCCACTGACACAAAATTAAAAGGGAAGCAGAGTCCCTTTGGGATGTTTTATATCATGAATCATCAGGCCCTTCCTGACTCTCCTGGGAATCCCATCCACACACAGAGGTCCCATTGACTCCTGGGGTCCCTGTCAAAGGGGAATTCAAGAATGGAAAAGATGAGCTGAAGTTGATTTCATGTTGGACGCATCGGCTGAGTCCTGTCACAGGCAGGGGTCACAGCAGCTTAAGATTAAAGAGTCTGCCATTCAAATACTTGGGGTTTTCTAGCATTCTGAGTGTAAATGGATCCCATAATTCACATGCAGACTATTTAGAAGGAGATGAATGAACAGCAGAGCTCTGCAGAGCTCTTTTTAAACATACAGTGCAGCCTGTTTGCATGGTAACTGGACCTTAAGCATGTGCCTCTGAAGGAAGTGCTTGGCCAGTCTGGCTTTATTTTATTTTAATCCTGGAACAGGCAAGGGAAGAACAGCGTTTAAGAAAGTACATTCTCAAACCTGTACAACCAAAAGCCTTTCCAGAGACATAGCAACTTTGGGCTTTTCAAATACTTCACTGATTTAAAGATTCAAAAGAAAAATTATTTTGGGGGGCACCTGGGTGGCTCCGTCAATTAAGTGTCTGCCATCAGCTCAGATCATGATCTCAGGGTCCTGGTATCCAGCCTCATGTCGGACTCCCTGCTCAGTGGGGAGTCTGCTTCTCCCTCTCCCTCTGCCCCTCCTCCCCGCTTGTGCTCTCTCTCTCTGTCTCTCTCTCAAATAAATAAAATCTTTTAAAAAAGAAAAGAAAAATTAATTTTTTATTAACTGAGGCTAGATCCTCTCTGTACAGGATCCCACACTCTCCCAGCAAGAGCATTGAGGAACATTGGCCATGGCGGTAATCAGAAATTTGTCTTTGAAAACGTGAGAATTTCTGTGTTATTTGTAAGTAAATCATATGACTTTGATTTGTTCACTCATTCATTCAGCCATTCACTTTGTTCATTCAATGAACATCTGTTAAGTCCCTTCCACGTACAAGGTGCTGTGCTAGGCGCGGGGTGAACAAAATGGCGTAAGATAGATTCCGGGGTTCCGTGTAAAATGGACTAAGTTGGACTAACTAACCTTGTCCCTCTCACTGAATGCAGCCATAAAACCTGGACAGAACACAAGGAGCAGGTATTTACTATGAAAAGTAAATAGCAGGTAGCTTGGTGAAAAGATGAAAATTCAAAGGACCACTCAACACGTGGTGAGCTTACCACTTTTCTCCCCAACCCCGGTATCCCATGCCCTGGATTCAAGGCAGCCTAAAACCTGGAAGGGAGAACTGGCAAGGACAGAGAGAGCTCCAGGAAAGGCCCTTTGTTTTGACATGAGCAATGGTGAAAGGATCTCCCAACATTCAGAGAGAATGGAGAAAATTTCTCATTTTCCTTTTTCTTTTCCTTAATGTCTCAAACCACCCAGCCCATGATAGCCCGCAGGTCCTTAAAACTCTGAGGGATGGAAGGAAACTTCCTCTCTGACTGCAAGAACAGCGGCCCAAGAGAGGGGCACAAATGCCTACTGCTTTTTTTCCCCCCTCTCTGTCTTCCTGCCTCTTGGCCACTGTAATGAAGAGTCTGACTCTATTTTTTGATGTTTGATTGCAGACAGCTTTCCAGCCTCACCACTCCCCCTTCACTTTCTGTCCCACATCTGGACGAAGCTGGTAAGAAGGCTCAGTTGCTCCTTTGTCACCAGTGGGAAGTTCAAACCATGGGGATCCAGCCTGCGTGCAGGGACATTTGCCACAGCCACACCCCCTGGCCGTCAGAAACACCAAGCCAGTCCCCATTCCTGGCTCTTTTTTTTTTTTTTTTTTTAAGATTTTATTTATTTAATTGACAGAGAGAGGAACACAAGCAGGGGGAGTGGGAGAGGGAGAAGCAGGCTTCCCGCCGAGCAGGGAGCCAGATGCAGGGCTCAATCCCAGGACCCTGGGATCATGACCTGAGCCGAAGGCAGTCGCTTAACCAACTGAGCCACCCAGGTGCCCCCCCATTCCTGGCTCTTTCAAGCCATTTTCAGACCAGCTTGGGAGCCCTCTTTGCTCTCTCCAGAAAGTTCGATGATGTAAGTAATAAACTTTTCCATACTTCCTTGTGGATGTATGGCTCATTGAGCTTACTATCCAAACAAACAAACAAAAAAAATTGGCAGAGTGCAGTGGGAGAGGTCCATCCCATTTTTGCTGAATGAAAACAACGACCCCAGGTATGGGCACAGTTCATAGGAAATGAACAGCAGATGAGGACCAGAAAGGGACTCTTCAGGGAACAAAAAGCTCCAGGGAAATCTCAGAGAGGAAGCAGCCGGGGGGCACTGGTAAAATTGTTTAAGAACCTAGGTTTATTCCCAGGGTGTGCATGCGTGAATCTGACCATAAAGAGCGTATCCTAGACAGAGAAATGAACCACGGGAGAGATCACGGCCAAGGGGTCAGACCGGCCACTAGGTGGCGTACACATCAGATTGATCCCAGTAGCACTGCAAAGGCTTTGAAAACAACCGACTTTGAAACCACAATCCACAGAAGGCTGGTCAGAACTTGCAGCCTAAAACCAACTGGGTTGATTGCCTACTAAAACAAAAAAAAGTCAGTATTTCATCGGATTTAAACAAGACCCAGAGTCTCATAACATAATCTTAAAACTGTCCAAGATACAACCCAAAATTATTCAGCATGCCAAGAACTAGGAAAATCTCAACTCTAATAAGTAGAGTTGCTTACAAGAAGTACACAGTGTAGTGCAGGAGACAGAATCATAAATGGATAATGACATAACCTTTAGTACTGATGCTGTGAGAGATAATGGATAGGGCAATGTGGAAGCATAGAAGTATACCTAACCCAATCTGGGGAGTTGGGGAATCAGGAAATTAGGATCAGCTTCCTGGAAGAACAGATGTTACTGTTAAGTCTGAAAGAATAAGTAAACGAGGAGGAGTTAGGTGAAGAAGTAGAAAGTATTCACAGGGTGCCTGGGTGGCTCAGTGGGTTAGACTCTTGATTTCAGCTCAGGTCATGATCTCAGGGTCATCAGGCTCCTCTCTGGGTGTGGAGTCTGCTTGGGATTCTCTCTCTCCCCCTCTCTCTGCCCCGCCCCCTCTCTAAAAAAAAAAAAAGAAAGAAAGAAAGAAAGTATTCACATCTATGAAAGGGGCAGCAAGAGAAAAGCAGGCCAGGTGGGCATGGGGGACTACAAACAGTTCTGTTTTGATGGGGCACTAGCTGCCAGGCAGGGAGTAGCAGAAAAGGATGGTGGAATGCCCAGGACCAGGCCATGGAAGGGTTCAAATACCATCATATATCATATTCAACCTTATCGGTCATCCTACCTAATCTCAGTTCTGGCTATATTAACACACTAACACAGTGGTCATAATGAAATCATGGAAATCATGGCACCCTTCTGTGTCTTCACTTCTTATGGCCGAAACTATTGGTGTGCACCAATGACCTGCCTGGTCTTCCGTTTCCCAGCCTCCCTTGAAATTAGGTTGGCCGTGTGACCGATTCTGCCTAATGGATGTGCGTGAAAGTGAGGCATGAAACACTCAGGGCTCAGATATCTTAAGTACCCAGGTGCCTTTCCTGAACTCTCTCCCCCTTTCACTTAGATATTAGAGGCCGTGTGCTCGAGGGCCATGCAACAAGATAGAAGGAACTTGGGTCACTGGGTCATCACTTGGAGGAAAGTCACTTCAAGAACATTCATGAAGGAGTTTGCACAAGAGAACAATAAGCTTTTCTTGTGTGAAGCCACTGGGACCTCACAGTTCAGCCTAATACAATTTCTCCATCTCTTTATCAAGAGCATGATAAACCTCCCTCCAAAGTCTTTCCCAGCTCCATAAATCTAACTTTATCTAGAGAAGGTCCTCCTCCAATCATCTTTGCCCAAATTTCTTGGGATCAGTTCTGCCTATGTTCTTCATCTCCAGGACACTTCTGTATCTTACCTTGGAGAAGGGTCATGATGCCAGAGATACTCAGTGGATAGGCTCTCAAAGCTCACTATTGTACCTTACTTCCTAGTACCTGATTCACCTTTCCAACAGTCCTGCTACATGGTGGTCCAGGGTCTGGTCAAAAACTTCCAGTAACTGGAAATTCACTGCTCTGACTACACAAATATTCTTCCTCCCCCTACATTCTGAATAAGAAATATACTGCCCTTAATTCATAATCCCCATGGACTGTGCTTAATCCCCTCACTTTATTTTTCAAATGAATGAGTAGTAACTCTATTCAAATGAATGAGTTGTAATTCCAGTTGGGACATGTGAGCCTTTTCCTGACCTCTTCCCATCATGGCAATGAATCTTTTTTTCCCTACACAATGAACTACTTATTTGGTGAAATTGTATGGCCTGTTCGTGACAGTCCAGAAATTATCCTTATATTCATCAATTCCATGTGCCCATGAGTAGAGAGCTCTTTCTTTGAGAGGATCTTGTCTGTAACATTAGCAGTTTTGCAGTTCAAATCTTTGGAAGCTGTAAGTCTACCTATATGTCCATGCGGTATCTCTGAAACCATGAACATCCCTAAAAGAGTCAATACAACTAAACAAGAAAACAGAAATGAACATCCTCATCTGGCTGTAAAGTTTTGGGTTGTTTTTTTTTAAGATTTTTATTTATTTATTTGAAAGAGAGAGCAAGCACGAGTGGAGGCGGGGAGAAGCAGACTCCCCGCTGAGCAGGGAGCCCAATGCGGGGCTTGATCCCAGGACCCCGAGATCATGACCTGAGCTGAAGGCAGAAGCTTAAATGACTGAGCCACCCAGGCGCCCCTGGCTGGAAAGTTTTAACATGAAAGATTTCTGTAGTGAAGCACTCTATTTTCTTGGATGCAATGTCTGCTCTGTTCATAATGTTGGATAGTCCTTGATTAATGTGAAGCACAATCCATAAAAGGAAAAAATGATAAATTGGACTGCATCAAAATTTAAAACTTTTGCTCTGTGACTTTACTGGAGGCATAAAAAGACAAGTTCTTTACAGAGTGGGAGAAAACATTTGCAAACCACATATGTGACAAAGAACTAGTATCTAGAACATATAAGGAATTCTCAAAATGCAACAGTAAAAAACTAAGAAGTAACCCAAGTAGAAAATGGATAAAAGACATGAAGAGACATTTTGCCAAATGGTGACAAATAAGCACATGGAAAGATGTCTAACATCATTCGCCTGTAGGGCAACGCAAATTAAAACCACAATGTGATATCACTGCACATCTCTCAGAAGGGCTAAAATATAAAAGAGAGACTGCCAAATGCTAACAAGGATGCAGAGAAACTGGATCGCTCATACGCTGATGGTAGGAATGTGAAATGGTATAGCCACTCCAAAAAATTGTTTTTTTAAAAGCTAAACATGCACCTACCATACACCCCAACTATTCTATTCCTGGATGTTTATCCCAGAGAAATGGCAATAGATGCTCACACAATAATATGTACATGAATTCTTAGATTAGCTTATTCCTAATAGCCAAAACCCTAAAGCCATCCAGATGGTTAAAAAAAACTGTGGCACATCCATACCAGGTACTATTACTTCAGGAATAAAAAGGAACTAACTATTGATACAAGCAACAACCAGGAGCAATCTCCAGATAATTATACTGAGTG
This sequence comes from Halichoerus grypus, assembly GCF_964656455.1. Classification (NCBI taxonomy): domain Eukaryota; kingdom Metazoa; phylum Chordata; class Mammalia; order Carnivora; family Phocidae; genus Halichoerus; species Halichoerus grypus. Next base: position 97,233,305 of record NC_135720.1, on the reverse strand, counting down.
AAAAATACTAATCCCCAAAGGTTACACACTGTATGATTCCATTTATATAATATTCTTGAAATGACAAAATTATGGAAATGGCGTACAGATTAGTGGTTGCAAGAAGTTACAAGGGGTTGGAGTGGGCAGGGAATGGGTGTGATCATAAAGGCCAACAGGAGGGAGGGATCCTTGTGGTGATGAACATGTTCTGCATCTTGACTATATCAATGTCAAGACCTGGTTGTGATATTCTATTACAGTTCTGGAAGATGGTACCATAAGGGGAAACTGGGTAAAGAATAAAAGGAATCTCTCTGTATTATTTCTTTACAAATGCATATAAATCTACAGTTATAAAAAGATTAGATTTTAAAAAAGATTTTTAAAAACATTCCCCATTTCTGGGTCGCAGCTCATCCCAGGTAAATCACAATAGCTGGAGGTGGGAGCCAGGCATTGGTAGTTTTTAAAGATGCCCAGGTGGGCAGCAGGTTTGGGAACCACTAAATTAAACATCTCAGAAGCCTCCAAGGAGATATTTAAGGGAAAGGGGCGGGGTGAGTTTTCTTAAAGTTCTCTCTGTAGATACATCTTTGCAAAAGGGAACGGACACAGAAACACCCTATAACATTTTGGCCATCGGCCCAGTCAATGTGTGGGAGAGGCCTTGGCCATTTCTTACTCATCTAGCAGGCTCCTGACCTTGAAACTTCACTAACTGAACTTAAGACTAAAAGCCAACATTATTAACCACTTTGCTAATTGGAATAATTTACCAAAATTTTTAAAAAGTCATTTCATAAACAAAGCAATTTCTTCCTTTCCACCTTCATCCCGATAATCTTCATTAAATCTCCCCTGAGCAGGTGAGATATACAAATGCTACTCAGTGTTCCAGAGCCTGCCCACGGTATTACAGGTGTGTTGTTGTTTTAAAATTAACACTCTATCCACACCGGATTTGAATTTCAGCTCTTTTAATAGTCGTTGTCCTTCTTTCCAAGAAATTTGTTGGAGATACCACCTAAACTTACTATAGCAATTAACCTCTTAGACCCAACTGTAAGGAGAGAAAGGGACAGAATCTTTCCTCTCATTAAATTTGGACCCAATTTCACCTTTACAGTCAGCCACACTGCCCGCTGAGAGGACTCTTAGAATGTTCTTCAATTGTAGGTTTTCAAATATCATCATACCCCATTTTTCAGCCTACACCTTCTCTTGGGACTTTTCCTTTTAAATTAAAAACACTTTAAAATGTGTTATCAAAGCAACATTAATGTAATGAGAAAAAGCAGCCTTATCAAACAAGATAAACTGCTTTTCCTCAAATATGCCATTTTTTATTGCATTAAGCACTGTTTGCTCAAAAAGATCGGAAGCAAATGGATTAACCCTGTACATCAAGTCCTCTTTCTCAAGAACCCAATTTTCTCTTTGATTTTTCCACTCCAAGTATCACAAATACAGTAGTAGCTCCATGGGAGCTCACAAAATAGGAAAAATGGAGCTATCTTGGGCGCCTGGGTGGCTCAGTAGGTTAAGCAACTGCCTTCGGCTTGGGTCATGGTGTCGGTGTCCTGGGATCGAGTGCCACATCGGGCTCCCCCCTGCTCTGCAGGGAGCCTGCTTCTCCCTCTCCCTCTGCCTGCCACTCCCCCTGCCTGTGCTCTCTCTCTCTCTCTCTGCGTGTCAAATAAATAAATAAAATCTTAAAAAAAAAAAGAAAAATGGAGCTATCTTTAATTTTTGCCTTGTTTTATTTCCAAGAAATCTCTTTTGGGTAAGATCGAGTTAAGCATGTATGCTAGTGAATGTATGTAAATCCATTTTACCATAGACACAAACATAATTCTTTTACAGTTCAGCAAAGCACGAGAGTGAGGAGTCATTTCATTCAAGACAAATTCCGGATTTAAGTGTACACAGACACAGAGCATTAAACTCAGTTAAGGACAACCAATGAAAAACAAGCTGCGCACAAAGATGACCTCTCTCACCCCATGAAGTCTCCACCCAGAAACATCTGCAGGCTGCGCAGTCCAGATGATTTAAATGGAAGCCTCAGAGGCAGGAAACCATACTCAGCCCTGGCTCTTTGTGAACAGGGCTTGTTGGCACCCATTCACTCTGCTTCTAATTCACAACTCTCCAGCCCCAACCAAGTACCCTCCCCTCCCTTGGTTCTCACAAGGCACAGAGCGCTTCCCTCCCACCCCCAGGGTCTTCGCTCAGACCATTCCTGCTGCCCCCAGGGTGGTTCTCCTGACTCCTTGACCACTGGCTCCCTGTCAGACTTCATGTTTCAATTAAAATAATATCCTTTCTCATCCCCTCCTCATTCCAGAGTCAGTCTCTGACTCAGCACCTGTTTATTTTTGAGTCCTACTCCACAGCTTGACATCTAACAGATGTTTTGCAAAATTAATAAACGCTTCCTCCAGCTGAAAAAGTAGATATGACAGCATTCCTTAAGAGAATTTTAGTGACTAGTAAAAATTGATAATATTTTTAAACATACACACACACACCCATATGATAATCAAACACAAAGAATGTAATGATTAGCTCAAGCGGTGGAGGATCAGAGGCTAATGCCGGTTGCTTGGATGGAACTTTAAGCAGGGACAATCCCCAGCGACCTGCGACCCAGACCTGACTGCTGTTTCACAACTCTTCCCTCCTCTGAACACTTAACGTGCATCTATTATCTGTCCCGTTCATCCATTCAATAGGTGCTTCTGCTTTATGACTCTTACCAACCTCTTAAAGTGTATTTTAAGCTCTTGGAAAGCAAGGACCACTCTTTTAATAATAATAGCAAACACTTGAGTATTTCCTAGGTGCTAGTCATAATATTATGTGCTTTCGTGTATTAATAATATACACAGTGGGAGTCGTGATTCAAACCCCCGCAGAAAGACCGCAGAGCCTGCATGCACCTTCTTTTCTGAAACCTGGATCTGACACTGCTCAGCTGTTTACGTGAACTTTGGCAAGTTGCCTCAGTTTCCTCCTCTGTAAAATGGGAATGCCATAGCATTACCTCAGAGGGTCGTTGTGAAGATTAAAGAAAGTTGATATCGTAAAGTGGAAGGTGGCTGGCACCCAGCAGGTACTCATTAAATGTTAGTTGTTATTATTATTGTTTATAGGAAAGTCCCCAGTCCCGGGAAAGCCCTCAGTCCCGTTTTTTGCACGGGAAGTCCCGTGTCCTTGGCAGAGGTTCAAAATGGGTCCAAATGTCAGGCTTAGGACAGGAAGTTGGCCGGTGCCCTGTGGTCACTCTCCACTGCCTGCCTCTCCTTCAGAGCCCACCTAAACCTCCCCCCGTCCTGTAATTGACCTCCCCTCCCCATAAGGAAACTGCACTCCTTAGCCAACAGGCTGTAACGCAGAAGTCGCGTACCTTTTTCGTACGTTTTCCCACGTAGCTCATCGCCCTGTTCTCCCCATTTACCGTTCAGTTTTATAACCATCCCTGTTTTCTAAGAGCAAACTATTTGATGTTTGAGAGTAACTCTGACAAGGCCACAATTTCGTGCCTACCCGAATGAAACTAGGGCATCTAGTGCCCCCTGCTGCCCCTTCATAGGAAAGGCAATTAAATAAGAAAAGCTTGATTCGTTGGCCGTGAATTTTGCTTACGGAGGTCTAAACAGAAATCGGTACAAATATCCTAAGTTTGAAATTAGACTCACGTTTTATCTTTTCTTGAATTCCCACCCTCGGATTCCAGTCCTCTGCCCGGCCCTGGCTCAGCGGCCTTCTGAGACCACAAGTTCCCTTGGATTCGGAGCGCGCGCGGTTGAGGCCAATGGGGCGCCGGCGCACGGCTGAGTGTCAAGCGGGTTCAGCCAATGAGCATGCGCCGTAGCAGAGGTGGGCCCGCCCCCCCCGCCCCGCCCCGGGTCCCCGAATTTGAGATTATAAAGTCAGGTGGAGGCTCCCGCCAAGCCGCCTTGGTTGTGGCTGAGGTGAGGGCAAGCGAGCGGGCTGCGCTGCGTCCACGGCGGCGAGGGCTCTGTCCAGGATGTCGGAAGCAAGTGAGGGCGCGCAGCCCATGGGAACCACCGGCCGGGCGGAGGACCGACAAGAGGCCACCCCGGAAAGTGCGTCTCCAGCCCGGACCCGGGGGCCTCCACGGGGAGCCGGCCCGCGCCAAGCCCGACCAGATGATGGTCCCGGGATGAGCTGGGGCAAGAACCAGGAGGATGCGAGGTTAGGTGCCGTGGCACCCGTCCACGTGCCAGGCCAGGGCCTCCGTCCTTCCTCTCTCCATCCTCCCCTCCAGGTGGGAATGGAGTCGCTGTACGACCGAAGTCTCTTTCCCAGGAAGGCCACGTTCCTTGAGAGCCCCATCTAGGCACAGAGGGAAGACAGAGATAGATGACTGCACTTTGTTAAGAGGGTTTTTAAAAACCAAACTAACTTACAGCTGTGTTGAGTTCCCAGGGCCTACACCCCGGCCAGGTTGCCCTTTCTTTCCCCCTCCCAGTCCCGGGGTGCCGTGGTCTTAAGTTTCATTGGTGTCAGTGTGGAGTTGAGATCTCAGTAACGAGGTAGTGTAGATTTGTTAACATCTGTTAAAGGTAGAATCTTTACAGACAGGATGGGTAGGTGAGAACTTTGCTGTGGGTGGTGGATTTATTTGTAATCCTTCCAATGAAAGCTTTGGGAGGTCCAGTTCTTCCTTAACTCATGGATTTCTTTTTTTTTTCTTTTAAGATTTTATTTATTTTTATTTGACAGAGATAGTGAGAGAGAGAGCATAAGCAGGGGGAGCAGCAGACAGGCAGAGGGAGAGGGAGCAGGCTTCCCGCTGAGCAGGGAGCCCTATGTGGGGCTCCATCCCAGGACCCCGGGATCATGACCTGAGCCGAAGGCAGCCGCTTAGCCGACTGAGCCACCCAGGCGCCCCACCCAACTCATGGATTTCTTGAAGACATTCCGAGCTCATGTCTTCCTTGTAAGACTTCTTGTTGCCGTGTGTCTTGCCCTACCATTTCAGAACATTGTTCGTTAATGGCCTGAACTGGGACACCAGCAAAAAGTACTCAAAGGACTCTTTGCCAAATGTGGAGAGGTTGTTATCCATACTATAAAGGACCCCAGCATTGAGAGATCAAGAGGGTTGGGCTGATCCTCTTTAAAGATGCAGTCAGCGTGGGGAAAGTAAGCTATGTAGTCCTTCAAGGGCCCTTGTGCACAGGATTTGATTTCTGAGAGAATAGCATTCCTGGATCATGATCAGTGTGTCTGAGCTATCTATAGCCAAGGCTCTGAGGGAAGCAGAATTTAGGGACTTGTTTCTGTACAGGTTTCAGGGGGAATAAGAGGTATATGGGTGGAAGTGGTCCAGGAAGAAGCTAGTGGACATTTATTATCTGTTTAACTTCCTGTTTGGGACACTGTGCTAAATACCTCTCATGTATAGAAAAGCATCCACGTGTGCTATAAAACAGGCATGATTTCAGTGCCACTTCACAAAGGACGAGATTAAGGCCCACAGAAGATTTGGTAACTAAGAGATTGCACAGTGAATAGGGGGTTGGCACAGTGAGGATTCTGTACCCAGTGGCCCAGCTACAGCCTGTGCTGTTTTACCTCTGGAGGAAACAAGTCTTAGATTGGGACCTGAAGAGGGCATGCAGCATGGACAGAGATTCCACTGGACTGAGGTCAGATTTACGTGGGTTTCGGTAAACCAGCTGGATTCCAGGTTTAGAGAAAACTGGGAAGTTAGGCTCAAGTAGTGTGTGGTGTGTTTGGAGTCTTATGGCTCAGAGAAAAGGAACTAGCCCAGGGTAATACTGCTAGGAAATGCCAGTGAGAATTAGAACCAGGGTCCATCTGACCCCCTTCTCAGAAGGCATTGTCCCAGTTTTAGCACTGAAAGTCCCACATCCCAGGAAACCCCAGAGTCTCCAGTCTTAGTAAGTCCCTCAACCTGGGAAATCCCTCACTTCTGGTTTTAGCACTGAAAGTCCCCCAATCCCTTAGTCTTGGGCAAACGTGGACGGTTGGTCAACCGACTCCTGTGTGGGAATAGGTCCCAGACCCAGACAATGAATGGATGGCCATCGCATGAACTCCAAAAGTGCCATGGTTGTGAAGAAGGATCTTATGAAGAAAATCTTTGTGGGGAGTCTGAACCCCGAAGCTACAGGGAAGAGGATAGGGAGTACTTTGACAAATTTCAGGAATGAGTATCTCCCCAAAATGTGGTTTATGCTCCCCACCAACCACCTGTGGCTGCTTTTTTGCTTCCTTCCTTCTTTCCTTCCTTGGCTGGCTGGAGTTCTCCTCAGCAGGGCTTCTTTCTCCTCCCCTGGCATTTGGGTGTCTTCTCTCCTGTGAGTTCCCTTTCCGTCCTGAGTCAGAGGAGGTACCAGCCCTGAGCTTTGCCTGTGTTTCCAGATCAAGGCCGATGAGTTTTGTGTGTGTGTGTGTGTTTTTTTTTTTAGGGATTTTTAAAAATATACTTATTTATTTTAGAGAGGAGGGGCAGGCAAAGGGAGAGAATCCTCAAGCAGACTCCCCACAGAGCACAGGGCCCAATGCGGGATTCCATCTCAGGACCCACAAGATCACAACCTGAGCCGAAACCAAGAGTCGGGTGCTTAACCAACTGAGCCATCCAAGCACCCCTAGGCCATCAGTTTTCATTGGATCCAGAGTCCAACAAAAGACAACGTTCTGTTTTCATCACCTTTAAAGAAGAGAAACCTGTGAGAAATATTCTAGAGAAGTTCCACACCAGCAGTGGAAGCAAGGTGAGGAGTCTCCGGCTCCATGTGCCTGCCTTCCCGCCTCTGGAGAGCTAGCCTTTGGATTACTGAGAACCCAGTAAGGTAACCAATCATCCCGATTTAACATTGAAAGTATCATGTTCTGGGAAACCTTTCCTGGAGTATGAAAGGTCCTGGTTTGGGCAATGAGTGTGGAAGACTGGAAGAAAAATCCAAAGCCCATAGAGCGACCCAAAAAGAGGGGCTGAGAGCAACACTGTCTTAAGTGTCAGATGGATATGGCAGAGATGATGCACCTTCTGTAGTTGCTATTGCCCACTTTCCCCCAACCACTGATGTTGTCAACCACAGTTTGCAGTTGACACTAATGGTTGACCCATCCACGGTTGCATGATGGAGAATGACTTTGGTGTGTCGTAATCAGTCTGTCCTTGACTTTCCCTGAGGATGAACTGTTGTGATGTGTATAAGGATAGGCTAGTTTAAATTTTTAAACTTGTGAATATTGTTTTCTAAGAAGTTAATGAAAATGAGAACAATTATAATATCAACACAAGCATGGTCCCGTCACCAAAAAAGACTAAGTGGACCATATTATTTTAGTGACAAATGGAAGGAGACCTGGAACTGGATCAGGGAGGTAAATAACCAAAACAGAGCATACTGCACAATGTGCAGAAAAGAATTTGGGATCGGGCATGGTGGAGAAGGGGATGTGCAAACACATATGGAGACTGAATCTCACCAGTCCAGAATGAGACAGGCAAGTGACTCTAAACCCATCAAAAGTGTTTTTATTCCCCAAGAAAATATCAGTTCAGTCAAAAATAGCAGCTGTTGAATTAGCTTGGGGATACTACACAAACCAACATGCATCATCCTATGGCTCCCTTGATTGCTCTATGAAACTGAGTAAGTTACTTTTCCTGACTTAGGGGTTGCAACTAAAATATCCTGTGGGCGAGCAAAGGAGAAACATTGATAGCAGAGGTGTTGGCCCCTTACAGTGTAGAGCTGATTTTGTCCTTTCTCACCAGCCATCATGCTTTCTACAGTCTATGCACTGAACCATGGCAACAAAAAAATGTTTCCTCTTGGGGCGGCTGGGTGGCTCAGTCGTTAAGCGTCTGCCTTCTGCTCAGGTCATGATCCCAGGGTCCTGGGATCGAGCCCCGCATCGGGCTCCCTGCTCAGTGGGAAGCCTGCTTCTCCCTCTCCCACTCCCCCTGCTTGTGTTCCCTCTCTCGCTGTGTCTCTCTCTGTCAAATAAATAAATAAATAAATCTTAAAAAAAAAAAAGTTTCCTCTAGTTCTTAGGTCCTTTGCATTGAAAAATGGGATTTGAAATTGACTTCCATGCCAGTGGAAGAGCTGATACAGACTGAGTTTTAGAACGTTGTTTGAAAACGAGGATTAGGCTCAGGATCCACAGAGCACTCACTGAGGGGTAAACATCCTGTGAGGTCCTGCCTGAGCAGCCAGTCAGCCTCTCAACTGTGCTCTCCTCTTCTCCAGTTCCACCCATACACAACTTACAAAAGCCTGTATTACTATACATTGGGAGTTCTGCAAATCCAAAGGGGCCTGAGGATGGAAATCAGGAAATCTGAGAACATGGATGGAGAAAAGAAATTTCTATCTTCATGAACCTCTAACTATAGTCTAGCATTTCTTTCATAGGCAACAAACCACCGCAGTATTAGTACCTGTGACTGTCATCACTAGGAGTCACAGATGCTTGCATGTTCCAGATACCTCAAAATATTGTTTAGGTGCAGCACTACTTGGGAATTATGGTCATTATTATTCCCACTCTGAGATCTTGTAATGTAATAAGGAAGCACATCTATTAGACCACAGATTTAAATTTTTAATAATTTGATAACTGTATTTCAGTAAAATTGGCTTCCTTGACAATCCTATATTTTTTATTGTGTGTTTTTCCAGACTGCCAAAGGGGACTGATGGCACATCAGAGGGCCATCTGTCTCTGCCGTGGATCATGAATAGACAGCTTGACAAATAGGTAGAGATGAATATGCTTTGTGGCACCCTCGCCTTGTGCTCTAACTTTATCATTAGCTGACATATGAGTTGAGAGGACAGTGGCCCCCTTGCCTAAGAACCTTTGTGAACTCACATGTCCAAGAATATGGAATTTCCCATCATAGAGAGTTGTTCTTTTAGGTTTAGGTGAAAATGCCTCAAGTAGGAATATCATGGGACTGTTTCCAGCTTCTAATACCTCAGTGACAGGGTGGAAGGGATCTCTCAGAGCACCTAATCTGAGCAGCACCTTATAAATCCAGGCACTGAAGTCTGAGGTCAGGGGCAAGTTATTTACTGGAGGTCATACCAGGTAAAGATATGGAGGCATTCCAAGAGGGTTTTTAGTTTTATTCCGGATAGGGAAAGTCCTGGGAGTCTGGGGGGGGGGGGGGGGGAGGACAGGGTAAGGATGGGCATAGAAGGGGATGGAAAGGAGAGCTGGCTATTATTGTATAAGGATACAAACATACTGACTCAAAGGGGCACATGCACCCCCAATGTTTATAGCAGCAACGTCCACAATAGCCAAAATATGGATAGAGCCCAGGTGTCCATTGACAGATGAATGGATAAAGAAGATGTGAGACATATATATGTGTATGTATATATGTTATATACATTATATACAATATTGTATATAATGTATATACAATTGTGTGTATACACACACACACACACACACACACACACAATGGAATATTACTCAGTCATCAAAAAGAACAAAATCTTGCCATTTGCAACCACGTGGATGAAACCAGATGGTATTATGCTAAGCAAAATCAGTCAGAGAAAGACAAATATCATATGATTTCACTCCTACGTAGAATTTAAGAAACAAAACAGATGAACATAGGGGAAGGGAAGGAAAAATAAAATAAGATGAAAACAGAGAAGGAGGCAAACCATAAGAGAACTCTTAACTCTAGGAAACAAACTGAGGGTTGCTGGAGGGGAGGTTGATGGGGGGATGGGGTAACAGGGTGATGGGCATTAAGGAGGGCACTTGATGGAATGACCACTAGGTGTTATATGCAACTGATGAATCACTAA